>NW_028225180.1:4729380-5106318 GCF_052327205.1 Somniosus microcephalus | reverse complement strand
TTAGTTATTTCTTTAATTTTGGCGGGCTCGTCTAAAGTGATTACAGTCATCCACTTTAACTGTTTTTGGGGTGGTTTTTTCCTTGATTAATGGCTTCAATATCCTGGCTGTTCGTCATTTATGAAATGTAATCGTCTTTCCCTGCTTTGCTAGCTAATTTGAAGCTGTTACCGATTATTTATGCAAAAAGTTAATTGCCTCAACATTAGGTCTATCCTGAGTTGATCTGTTTCCAAGATGAAGAATGCATATTCTGTGTTTACCTAGCTGTCTGGCTTTAGAAAATGACAAAGTCTTCCACTCAGTTCCATGCATGTTAGGTTTCGTTTCAGGATTTGATTGGGCCTGCCTTTTGCAGGGCCTTGTCCTTTAAAATTCCTGCAGGTGTCTGTCATGAGGTTTCAGAAGCCATTTTCTTTTGGGTACCCTTATTAATTACTTGTCCATGCAGGGTACCTTTATCAATAACTTTTGGGGAATGTGGGAATTTTGAGAACCCTACACTCCCCCGTGTTGATACTAAACTCGCTTTAAGTATCATCCTGTCAAGGTGAGCAAAATGTCCGTCCCTCCATAGTAAATCTTCCGCTGTAATTACCTATATATGATCCCATGAAACATGCATTTCCCATTCTATAAAAATGTAGTGTACATTAGCATACATAGGCAGAATACAGTCGCTTACACACATCCAAGCATGCAGGGGGTCCAACACCACTGCACCACTTGTAACACATACATCTTTATTAAAATAACACGTCAAAAGCCTTTATAGAAACAAAACACTAAAAAAAGAATATTTATTCTGAAATACAAAATAGAAGATTCAAACAGGTTTATCTCCCTCCACCTTAACATAGTGCTCCTTCCAGCTCCTTTGGTTTCGGGATTCTAGTATCTGGCCTTACACCTTGCACTGAGTGCACACTTGGTACAATACTATTCCCAGCTGGAAAATCACGAGGATGTGGGAAGCCAGTCTAATCCATGAAGGGAACTCTATGTTGTCAAAAATGTCCCACCAGGGTGGAACCACAATATCCAATATTTTGGCCCCTATCTCTGCCGTCTTCTGCGGCAGACTGTAGAAATATTTCTGTGAGACTATTACAGCTTTTAGTATTTTGGTAAGGTTTTCTGGGAGAGGGGGGATATCGTAGCCGAAATCTGCTACATATTTTTGCAGGTTGGTGAAATACTCTTTTAGAGTGAGGTGAGCAGTGGAGGGTTCAGGAATGGGGCCAATCAGTTCCTGCGCCACTCGAACTTCTGCCTCGGGTTTAAAGCAGAAACTGCTGTCACATACCAGACACCAGCTATGCTGTCCATACTGGTATCGGGGCGCACCTGTGGTGACACAATATGTCCCACCTCCAATATATGCTACCTGTGGGGGAACATGTTCTTGTGCCATTACCTCCATGGTACAGTTTATAGGTTTTGTGCCAGCAGCTTTAAACCCGCACTGTGGTTTTGAATAGGCGTTCAAGTGCTGGGGACACAGTATTATGTGTGCTCCCCGGTTCCGGCACCCCGAGAGGTCAGTACCTGTCATAGCGTGCTCCCACTTTATGACATAAGGTGGGACCGCTGTGAAACGGATGTGTGCACCCCCTTGAATGACTCCAATATTCTCTAGCCTGTATACTGGCGCGGGCCTGTCCATCCCACCCATGACCGGCATCCTTACTACTATACTCATGATAGTATGATTTGAATGTCCACAATCTACTGGGACAATGTAGGCCTCAGACGCTAACCGGAGTTGACACGGGCTTAATGCAAATTTCAAACGGGTGGAGGGCTGCGAGGTGTTTTTTGCTGATCCAGGAGGGGACCAAACCATGTTTTAAATCCTCCAGATTACTGCGGCCCTCGCCCAGCAACCATGCCCCGTACAGTACACACGCCTGGTTCTGTGCAGCCTGATCTGAAACATTTCTGTCCTCTCTTATGAGGGCATTTACAGTCTTGGCGTGTCTTTCCAGCTCGGCTGTTATCTCTTTTAAATGGACCATTATGGCCTGGTCCTCGTGTATCTCTGAGCCTACTACCTTATTTTAATCCATTGGGATCTTCCTCAATTGTGTTTTTAGACAGTTTATCTGTGTCTGCAACTCTATGTCATCCAGTCTGTTGATAACAGAGCGCCCGGTGTTAAACGCTGTGAAACATCAGTCTAGGCTCCGCTTCTTTGTCTCCCCGCATTACCAAAATACTCATTGTGTGTGGTGTACAGTTCTGCTTTGTTTACATTGGCAAAATTAAACTCGTAAAATTTCTTAAAACATTTCTTCTGACAGGGCCTGATATAGCTGTTCTGTATCTTTGGGGCACCACTCAGGTAATTGTACCTCGGTAAGATTCAGGATCATGGAAGCTACCATGTAGTGTACCCACTGGTATAGCACCTTTTCAGTCGGCACTAGTACCAGCTCATTCCCTGGTCCCTTGGTGATGGCAGGGCACCCCACTCTGTGTGTCCTTGCTGCCTGGGTCTTGGGCAGGGACCTTTCGGGCGTGTGCCACTAGCTCAGTGGCTTTAACTGGGACTGGGAAATGCGGGACTGTGCAGGTATGTAGGTGGGAATCCCATTCCACCCCCTTCTCTTTATCCTGCAATGATGCGGAAAAGATGATGGCTATGCCCGTCGGACAGGCCCTTTGTGAGCCCCACATGCAGACATAAATTCCTTGTTCCGACTCCCACCACTTATCCCAGCACACTCTAGTACCCCTTGGGTCCTTGTGACCGTCCGGTAGGTGTCGTTCCCCAGTCGTACCCAGTCACCTGTATGGTCCCTCATCTCCTTGCTCAGCTTTCAGAGCCACCACCACCTTCCCAGGGGAATCTGTCCTCTGCAAGTCAGGCACATGCGTTTCCCCTCAGTGACCCCAACGCGTGTGGCCACCACCTGTATGCTGGGGCATGGGAGGGAGGCCTCCCCGTAGGCCTCCCCGTAGTTTAACCCGGTCTGGCTATGTACTGGGTGGAGTTAGATCCCAGCCACCCTGCCCATTATCCCTCATGGGAATAGATGGCGAGCTCCTCCACGCCTCATTCGCCACCCCCGGCAGTCACAACTGGTGCTGTCTCTCCTGAGCACCCATAAATGTGGGAGTCCTCCATGTCACCTCGCCTCCCAGTGCTCATTCCTATCAGGGCGAGTGGGAGTGCGCCCCCCTTCATCCTGAAATCCTTTCCAGCAAAGAGATACAAGAACATATTGCCAGGTCCCGAGAGATTCTCTGGCTTGGCTTGGCCTACATTTCGTTGTACTGCACCTGTGCACTAACAATGAAAATAAAAGTTGATTTGATTTGATTTGATTTTAGATACAAGAACATATAGCCAGGTCCCGAGAGATTCTCTGGCTTGGGTGAAACATAGTAAAGTCTTGCGACCTCGACTCAATATAAACACTTTTACAACAATACTATTTAAACCAACAATCAACGCGTTTAAACTTAAACTAAACACCCAAATTTAACAATATCACACTTAAATTATGTAAACTATGTACATCCGACGCCGGTCTCCAGGCAGCCAGCCTAAACCCTGTTCGGGCTGCGGCACACCGCTCCCTTCAGTGTGGCTGCACTGTCCTTTATTTTCGATCCCTCACAGCCTGTGGCTGCTGGCTGGGAACCTCTGTCTTTAGATTGACCTCTGACTCGGGAGGCTGTCCCTTTAAACGGGGGAGTCGGTGACCACGGTTCCTTTGGTTGTGGCGTTCGCGGGGATCTTCCAAGGACTTTGGCTGATGGGGTTGTTCTGGCTGCTGGGCCTTTAACACAAGCCACTGCCCACTCCTGTGCGGTCTGTGCACTTACCACTACCGCTGGCTGGAGATTTTCATCCTCAGGCTTTACCTCTCATGAACATGTGCTAGGGGTAGGCAACACTACGCAGCCTGATGCTTTAGGCTGAAGGTCCTCACCCTCAGGTCCCACCTCATCTAAACTTGTGTCAGGGGCGGGGTCTTCGCCCTGGGGTCCCTCCTCCTCTAATCCTGGGTCAGGGGCGGGGTCTTCGCCCTCAGGTCCCTCCTCCTCTAAACTTGGGTCAGGGGTGGGGTCTTTGGCATCGGGTCCTACCTCATCTGAATCCCAGACGAGTGTGGGAGTGTCCCAATGGTGGGCGGGATGGACTCTCCCCTTAAACACGCCACTGTGCCTGTCTGTGCAGTCTGTGAACTTTCTCCCACTGCAGGCTGAGGATTTCCATCCTCAGACCTTGCCCCAACTGGCTGTTCTCTTTTCTCGGGCTTAAACAATTTGCACTGATTAATGTAACTAGCAGCTTGCTTTAAGGTCTCGTCCGCTGCCCTGAACGGGCCTTCAATGGACTCCCCATTCTTTCTCCTTACCGGGACAGGCATCTTAAGGGGCTTGGACCTGCTTTAGGTCTGGGGCCAAAGTTACCAATTGTGTGCCTCCCTTGTCATGGATTGTGGCTACCGGGCCTGCTCTACAAGGATCGCAGAACTCTCCTTCCCATGCCCCCTGCTTGGCCACCTCGACGGTCTTTTGGTTACCCTCCCACGTGGTATGCAGGGATCCTAAATCTATGGCCAAAGGTTTGGACATTTCCTCAGCCTGCTCATTTCCTGTGAATACCACTGGCTAAATGGGACCTCGTTAGAAAAGGGTGACTTGGTCGGTATTGATTTCTTTGTGGGTTCAATGACGAGACATTTATGAAAGAAGATGTCTTTTAATCTAAGTCTGTTCAACTCTTTTATACAGCTTTTACAGGAGACACGAAGCTTGTGATGCATCTAGAACGAAACTGAAACTAAACTCACTGCCTTGCTTCTCTCGGTCACATGCCCTCTGCTGGTCAGGCATAAGTAATCAATACCTGCAACTATGCTGGTAAGGCATGATAATCAAACAGGCAAATAACATCACTATTTGCTGATATCATTACATCTCCTTTTCTTAAAACAGAAGTATTTTACCTTTAACTAACAACATGTTTTCTTTGTATTAATCTGCATTTTAACTGTAACACTTAATGAACTTACATTATCATTATCATGATCAAGGTTTTTTAACCTTGCTTTGTGTGTTCACATGAAATATGTCAATACACTAGAACTTGAAGAAAGGATAAGATAACATTACTTCCTTCTTGATGCGCTATCAATTCCTCATAAAAGACAGAGAGTTAATTAATAGGCTTTTATTAGCAAAGAACAGAACATGCCTCTCGTGGTTGCCTGGTATCCAAAAGGGCAGGGGGCTGCAGAGAAGTCACCTTTATACCCGGGCATGTGGGTGGAGCCAGGGGCGGAGTCAGCTGAGGCATGCATAGGCACAACAGTGTGCAACAACAACAAAAACAACAAACAGTGGTTTACCACACTTCGAAAACAATAGTCCTTAAATTTGCTCAATGAGTCTCTCAGGAGGCTTCACGTGTCTTGAGGATTTTCTGATTGATTGTCCTTGAATCTGAGTTGTTGCCACAGATGATTGGTTCTCAGCTGTGTGATCAGGTTGTTCAACAGTATCAGTCTCTTGACCTGCTGTGGCTGGTCCCATGAGAAGATCTCGAGATTTCTTCTCAGAACAGCACCCTCATCTGTCTGAATGGTGTATGATCTTGGTTGAACTTCACTCAGGACAGTTCCCTTCTGAGTCCATGTGTTTGTTTTGTCTTTCAACCTTACTTGGTCACCAGTGTGGAGTTCAGGTAGGTTTTGTGTTCCTCTGTCATAGGAGTACTTTTGCTTTTCTTTCTGTTGCTCTTTGAACTTCCTCACTTTCTCCCCCTCTTTTTTTTTCAGGAGGTTCTTCGGGATGGGTAGGTTTGACCTTAGCCGATGTCCCATCAGGAGTTGGGCTGGTGACTTACCACACTCGAGCGGCGTTGTGCGGCATAGAAGCATGCTCTGGTAGAAGTCAGTTCCACTGTCTTTTGACTTGTACTTCAGTCTTTTCACTGTGTTTGCGGGCTCTCCTGGGTCAACAGCTCTGGACAGCGTGTCTGCTGTATACATCAGCTTACCCAGTGTGTAAGCAACATTCAGTTCATCATAGACTGTCTCTCCGTCGCTTTCTACAACGAGGAATCTCTTTACCAGGTTCAATCTCTCACATGCTTTTAAACCTAGTATGGCTTGCACATTCTTTGGCACCACGATTAATGCTAACGTGTGCTCTCTGTCCTTGTGTGTCACTTTGACAATGCATCTTCCTTTCACTGGTATTTCAGTACCTGTGTATCCTGTCACTTTCACTTTTATTCCATGTATCTTTGGTTTGGGTCTAATTTTCTTAAAATCAGTCTCTGATATCACATTAACTTGTGCTCCAGTATCCAATTTAAATGGAATATGTACGTCATTCACTTTTAGTGTCAACATCCATTCTCTTTCTTCTTTTTTGTTTTCAGACACAACATCTACATAGAACTCCTCTATGTCGCTTTCATCTACTGCATTGACCTTGCTTTGTTGCACTTGGTTCTTGCAGCAACGGGCATAATGGTTGTTTTTGTTGCAACTATTGCATTTTTTACCATATGCTGGACACTCTTTTGGTGGATGCTGTGTACCGCATCGACTACATGTCTTTCGATTGTCCCTTTCATTTTTGTTCGCTGGCCACGCCTCTTTTTTCACATTGGCGCTCTTTTTGTTAAACGGTTTGTATCCGTTCTTTCTCACTGCATCCACGTTGCAGCTATTGTCACTGAACAGCTCCTTTGCCTGCAACTTCACAGTCTCTGTAACCCCACACAGTGCTATGGCTATTTCCAGGTCTAGATCTTGCTCTCTTAGCAGTCTTTCCCTTAGACCATTATCTGGAATACCACACACCAGTCTGTCTTTTATCAGCGAGTCTGCCAGTCCCCCAAATTCACACGATTTGCTTCTGTTTCTCAGTTCAGTCACATACTGATCAATAGTCTCACCCGTTTTCTGAACACATGTGAAAAATCTGTGCCTCTCAAACATCACGTTACGTTTAGGTATGCAGTAGACCTCAAACTGTTCCATTATTTTATCTAGCTTCATTTTGTCTCCATTAGCAGCGAATGTGAAGTTATTATACACCTCCAGCGCTTCATCACCCACGACATGTAAGAACAGTGACGATTTCTTTTTATTACGTTGCTCGTCAGCTCCGATTGCTGATAAATACAACCCCACACGTTGTTTGAATCTTCTCCAACTGGCAGACTCGCTGATAAAAGACAGACTGGTGTGTGGTATTCCAGACAATGGTCTAAGGGAAAGACTGCTAAGAGAGCAAGATCTAGACCTGGAAATAGCCATAGCACTGTGTAGGGTTACAGAGACTGTGAAGTTGCAGGCAAAGGAGCTGTTCAGTGACAATAGCTGCAACGTGGATGCAGTGAGAAAGAACGGATACAAACCGTCAACTGAAGCGTCGCCGGTGGGAGTAAACCTTCCATTTTTCACTTTGTTAGCTTTTCTCTAATGATAAGTAACGATGTTCTCTTTTGGCTTGCTAATCTGTGGAGAGCTGATTTAACTTCAGATTTTTTCTCTTCATCTCTTTCAATCACTTCTGACACCATGTATTGATTTCTTTGTGGGTTCAATGACGAGACATTTATGAAAGAAGATGTCTTTTAACCTAAGCCTGTTCAACTCTTTTATACAGCTTTTACAGGAGACACGAAGCTTGTGATGCATCTAGAACGAAGCTGAAACTAAACTCACTGCCTTGCTTCTCTCGGTCACATGCCCTCTGCTGGTCAGGCATAAGTAATCAATACCTGCAATTATGCTGGTAAGGCATGATAATCAAACAGGCAAATAACATCACTATTTGCTGATATCATTACATCTTCCGAATGGACCACCATGCTGGAGGCTCCAGTGCCCACTGAATATCTCCCCTGCACCGTCTTCACCCATGCCTTAACACAGGGCCTGCTCCCCTCATCGTTTTCAAGGGGACACAGGTCGACAGGCTGCGCTGGTTCTAGTCAGGGCTGTGGGTTGTATGGGTCTGATGGGGTCAGAGCACCGGTAGTGGCTGCTACCCTACCTGGGCCCGTCACAAGAGTCCTCATCGCGTCCAAAAATGACTCGACCGTGGCAGGAGGGATTCCTAACTCTGTCTTTTGTGCTGGGGCTGAGGAATTTTTTCCCTTGTTATCCTTCCAAGAATTTTTGCACTCCTTCCTCCAGTGTCCATCCTTCCCACACCCGTAACAGTTAAGCTTTGTGCTGGAAGGGTTATTCCCTTCCTGATGCCACTCCTTCCTACCCTGTTCGGGTTTACCTCATGCACCTTCTCCTTGGGTGGGTGTGCATCGGTTCCCCTACTATTCTTATAGGCTAGGGTCAACTGTCTGATCACCGTAAGTTTGGTGGTTGATGTAATAAAAAGTCTCACACATCAAGGAACTTTAAAGTAAGCTTTAAACAACTTATAATTAAACTATATACAAGAGCGGTCTTCACCATGCCTCTAAGAGAAGCTCCTTTACTATACTGAGCAGTTCAGTATTTATACTAGTCCAAACACAGGAAGTGATGTATGCACAGGAAGTGATGTATGCACAGAGTTCGCAGTTCACAGTTCACAGGAAGTGATGTGCACATAACTTCCTCCGGAAGTTATTATTATTATACATTCTTCCCTCCTGCGAGATTAGAAGGCTGTGGTCTTTGTTTTATTCCGCAGCCGCCGAACGAGGAAGAGTCACACCCGTTTGGATTCCCGTCGTAGAGGGTCACTGGTCCGTTTACATGCTGTTGGCCATTGGTCAGAGTCTGTGTGGCCTGAATTACCCTGTGAAGGGTCGGGGAGATCATGGCTTCGTGTACGAGCCCCAATAGCTGCAGAGTCGGTCTGTCTCTGTTCAGAGGGAGGTGCAGAGCTGGTCTGTGGCGGATCAGTACTCTGGTGCGCGGTACTGGGAGGGTCGCAACTTTGAGAACGGGGTTCTACCGGCACCAAGCTAGTTGGTGTCAGATCAGGATCCTGGAGAGGGGTACCCGGTTGGTACAAGAGGCTCCTGGTAAAATACCATCACTCGATGTCCCACTAGGTCCTGGTGGGCAGGGAGCCAGGTCCCGTAATGATACGGTAGATTCTCGGCCGTCGGGATATCGTATGTAGGCATAGGTGGGGTTGGCATCGGTTAGTTCGACCTCGTCTACGAGAGGGTCATTTTTAGATGTCCGAACGTATCTTCGGAGTAGTACAGGTCCAGGAGTAGTTAGCCATGATGGGAGGGATGTCCCATAAAATGAGTGACGCTGGAATCCAAAGAACCGCTCATGAGGCATACTATTTGTGGCTGTAGAAAGAAGTGACCGTATATAGTGCAATGCATCCGGAAGCACTGCTTCCCATTGCTGGTTTGGTAGGCCCCGAGATCTTAAAGCAAGATGTACAGAATTCCAGATGATACCGTTATACCTCTCTACCTGCCCATTTCCGATGGGATGATATGGCGTTGTTTTACTTGTAGCAATTCCCCATTCTGAGAGGTAGTCCTTGAGTTCCCTTGACAAAAAGGATGGACCCCGATCCGAGTGAATGTAAGCCGGCATGCCACAGAGAGAAAATACCTGCTCAAGGCAGCAGATTACTGTGGACGCCAGCATATTGGAGCAGGGGAAGGCAAACGGAAAACGTGAATATTCATCAATCATGGTGAGCAAATATGTGTTCCGAGTTGAAGAGGGCACTGGGCCCTTAAAATCGATGCTAAGTTGTTGCATCGGTTGGGTTGCGTGTATGAGCATACCATCTGAGGGGCGGAAGAACTGAGGTTTTAATTCTGCACAAAGCCGGCATTCTGAGCACATTTTCGTTACATCTCCAGTAGAAAAAGGGAGATTCCATGATCGTACGAAATGTAGCATGCGCGTAACGCCCGGATGATACAATCCATTATGGACATCCATGAGAGTAGAGGACGACATAGTGGAGCAGAATGCTTGTGTGAGGGTATCCGGGGCCACATTCTCCTTGCCAGGTCGATAGAGAATGGTGTTACCAAAAGAGGCCAGTTCCATCCTCCAAAGCTGTATTTTATTATTCTTAACTTTGGTTCATTTTCGATTATCGAGCATGAAGGCGACTGATCGCTGGTCCATGATTAATGTAAAGTGCTGGCGAGCTAGGAAATGGTTCCACTTCCGTACCGCCTCTATGATGGCTGTGGCTTCCCTTTCAACCGGAGGATAATGTAGCTCGGCACCTTGTAAGGTCCTGGACATAAATGCTACAGGACGACCTTCCTGATTTAGAGTAGCCGAGATCGCCACCTCCGAGGCATCACATTCGACTATGAAAGGGAGATTCTCATCGATGGAGTGAAGAGCCGCTTTCTCCAACTGTTTTTTGAGAAGTTTAAAGGCTGCAACAGCCGCTGTTTCCAATGGAAATGTTCCAGCATGCAGCAAGGGTTGGATTTTGTCTGAAAAATTAGGAATCCATTTAGCGTAATATGTAAACAGACCGAGAGCCCGACGTAAAGAAGCCGGATTCTTAGGTGACGGGAGCTCTTGGAGCGGGCGAAGTCTTTCTGGGTCTGGCTTAATGATACCATTGCCTACGCAGTAGCCAAGGGTGTTGATGGTCGGTTGCGACTCAACAGATTTAGATTCATTCAAAGTTAAGTTACGGTGATGGAGAGCATCCCGAAATTTTTGGAGGTTGTCGTCGTGTTCCTATTGATCGTGACCTGCAATAGTAATGTTATCAAGATAGGGAAAAGTGTCCCTTAAGTTTTCCTGCTTAACCAGGCCATCCATTGCCCGTTGGAAGACAGCCACTCCATTAGTAACCCCGAATGGGAGGCGACGAAATTGGTACAGCCGTCCATTAGCCTCAAAGACCGTGTACTGCTTATCTGAGACCTTCAAGGGTACCTGATGATAGGCACTTTTCAAATCTTAAGTTGAAAACACTTTGTATTCGGCCAGTTTATTAACCATATCATCAATGCGTGGCAATGGGTAGGTGTCCAAGTCAGTATATTGATTGATGGTTTGCGAATAATCAATGCTTAGTCGTTGTTTGTGAGGTTTCGGAGGGTTCTTGACGATGACGATTTGAGCCCGCGAGGGCGACGAACATGGTTCGATGATATCCGCTGCTAAAAGTCGAGAGATTTCAGCCTCAATAAAAGATTGTTCTTCCTGACTAAAGCGCCGCGATTTCGTTATTATTGGTTGGCATCGAGGAGGAATACTGGCAAATAATGAGGGTTCATCAAGTGAAGCTGCTGATAATACACAAAATGGTAATTTAGACAGTATATTAGAAATAGTAAGTCCAGGTTTGGATCCGCCGAACTCAATGGTGAGTTTCTTATGATGTTTTTGAAAATCCAGCCCTAAGATGAGACCACTACATAAGTCCTTGAGCACCGAAAGTCGGGTGGAGGGATACATGCGACCATTAAGTGTCATATCAATAATACAAAAGCCGGAGATTCTGGTATTAAGTGATGACTGAGTCATCGCAATTGCTTGGTCCGATGGGAAGATTTGTAGTTTCAATTTTGCAACAATCTTTTCTCTAATGAAACTATCAGTACTTCCTGAGTCAATTAAGGCATCTAAGGTATGCCCATTAACTGAAACTTTTGTAGCTGCATGAAACAGGTTCTGTGGGCAAGCAGCTGTAATTGGTGTGGTTGCACAGAGAGTGGCTGAAGCTCTAGGTGTGCTTCTTCGGGAGAGAGCTCGAGAGGAATCTTGATAGGTCCTAGCCGGAGCATCTTGATCGCCCCTAATTGGGGCAGTTCGGTAGGCATTAGCTGGATAGGCCCTCGCAGAGGCTCTTGATTGGCAAACTTTTGCAAAGTGTCCCTTTTTATCGCAATAACTGCAGATCGCATTGCGAGCAGGGCAGAATTTCCTAGGGTGAAAAGAATCTCCACAAAAGAAGCATTCCTTCCTAGATTGCCAAGAGGCTGCTAAAGTGGGGTCATCCTCCTCTTCTTCATCAGAATTATCATCAGGATTAGATTCCTCCATGATAGGGTTCACCTGAGGCCACTTGAATCGCCTGGTCGCAGTTACAGCAGCAGATCGAGATCTGGGCAGCTGATAGAGGTCTGCATTTTTCTTTGCCAAATCCAGAGAACAAGCCAGGTCAAAAGCCTTTTGTAGCTCAAGTGTTTTACTTTCTAGCAGACACTGGCGTATAAATGGAGAGGCAAACCCGCAGATGAAAGCATCACGAATCATTTCTTCGCGGTACAGCTCAGCCGAGGCTGCCTGAAAGTTACAATCTACGCTGAGCCTGCGAAGTTCTTGAAGGAATTCGTTAATCGATTCCACTGGCCCTTGTCGGGCTGTGGCTAGTAGATGTCTAGCATAGACCTCATTTGCGGTCTTGGCATATAGTTTTTTAAGTGCCCGGATCACCTCATCGTAATTATCCCATTCATCAACATATTCAAACTCTGTTGGGGTCACATAGTTGATAAGTATCCTCAGTTTAGTAGAAGCATTCGCTTTACATTCATCAAGAAAATTCTCAAAAGTACGATACCAATGCTTCCAAACCCTGCCAGCTGCTGGTGCGTTTGTGTCCAAGTCCAGACGAGTAGGTTTAAGGATGTTTTCCATGATGGGTGGGGCCCTGGATCCTTAACTCCGAGTTTGTCCGAAGGTCTAGTATTTGTGAGAGTAAATACTAAGTTGGTTAAATTGATGTAATAAAAAGTCTCACACATCAAGGAACTTTAAAGTAAGCTTTAAACAACTTATAATTAAACTATATACAAGAGCGGTCTTCACCATGCCTCTAGGAGAAGCTCCTTTACTATACTGAGCAGTTCAGTATTTATACTAGTCCAAACACAGGAAGTGACGTATGCACAGGAAGTGATGTATGCACAGAGTTCACAGTGCACAGTTCACAGGAAGTGATGTGCACATAACTTCCTCTGGAAGTTATTATTATTATTACAGTGGTCAAGAAATTTTTAGTGTTGAACCAGACTTCCGCCTTGGCCCGGACCTGTGGCAAGCTGTTTGCCACCAGGCAACGGTGCCAGTGGGCAAGATGATCCCGCTTCAAGAATGCCCGATTAGGTGCCCCAGGACAGGTGCTCCTATATACTGGCCATAACCTGTCCGCGAAAGCCTACGGGGATTCCCCTGCAAGCTGCACTGTCCTACCCACATGGGAGAAAGGACTTCCCTCAATCATCCCCATGGCCTCCAGAACTTCATCCCTGAGTTCCTCATACCCACTCTGCCCCCTCTTAAACTCGTCAGAGAGGGACTGGAGGACCCTACTCTCCAAAGAGAACAGCAGCATTTTGGCCTGCTCAGCGTCATCGCACTCGTTGATGCTGGCTGCCTGTTCCACTTCCCTGAAGTGGACCGAGGTGTCCCCTTTTGCAGTGAGCTTTGGGATATGGCTCACCATATCCCTAGGCTGTTGGGTGCCGTAGGGTAAAACGAACTGGTTTTGGAGTGGTCCCTCATCATCGCCATTAATGGGTGGGCCGAACCTTCGATGGCGGGCTGGACACATCGGCCCCGGTTCCTGACTCTCTCTTGCCGGGGTTGTCCCACCTTCGCTTCTACCCCTAATTCCAGCCCCCCCTAGCTGCCAGACCTCGCTAAAACCTGGCGCTGCAGGTGGTGGCCGTAGGACCTCCTGTTCCTCAACTGGGTCGTCCCTTGGCACTACCTGTGGTGTCTGAAACTTTCTCCCCAGGTACCCTGTAAAGTCGACCTGGGTTGCCTTCAGGCTTATAAGGGACACCATGCCCTTTGCCCTCCTTAGGGCAAGGCTCATATTCTCTATCTGTTCCTGGCAGGGGCCATGATCTGCATCTTCAAACCCCTGCTCGCTCGTTAACTTCTAAGCTGCCTTTATATCCTTCACTGTCTCCTCCTGCTCTCTTACTTGTTTCGCTAGGCGGGCATTCTTTTCCCACAACCTCAACTCATTACCCTTGGCTTCGGTGACCTGGCACTGTAGGTATTCCAACCTGGCCTTATATTCTCCCATTAACTGTACACTTTCCTGATTCAGGGCCTGCAATGCTACCAGTAACTTCTCCCCTGCGAGAGCCATGTCCTGCATCTCCAGGGTTGACTCCTTTATCTCGGCTGACTGTGCTGCAATGAGCCTGTCGAAAAGCTGGACCTGCTTCTTGAAGCACATCAGCCAGACTGCTTTCTCTAGGGATTTCTTGTGATCCTTCCCTTCGGTCCACTTGCCTATGGCATCTACCGGACGCCCAGCCTTTAACAGGTTGGTGATGCACTTCTTTGTGATATTCACCTTACTGAACGCATAATCAGAAATCCTCTCATCCATTATGGTTTGCTCTTCTGAACCATTGGCTACTGTATCGCACCCCTGTTGCCGGTGCCCTGCCGCAGTCGCCATTTCTGTAGGTGGTGGCGTGTGCCCAGTCAGCTCTGCCTCTGACTGTCTCTGAGTGGTTCGCATCGCTCCCACAGCCCTGGGTTCTAGACACCAAACTTAGGTACAGGCAGTGATACAGAATTAGAATAGACAACTGGTTTGGTGCAAGAAAACTGTAATTATATTTAAGGCACAACAATATAATCACAACACTGAAGATTACTAGAATAACTACAGGCATATAAAAGAACACTTATTTGTGAATGAGGAACACACGGCACATCGAGGGAAAAAATCACATTAATAATCCAACTACCCTTGTCCCACCCCCAACACCTAACTAGATTGAGTTACGAGGGGCCAGGGATTTATGCTCACCAATGGGGTTCCTTTTTGATGGTTCAAAACCTGTCGATTAAGCCAATTGTGGTTTTGGGGTATGCTCTTGTTGTCCTTTGGGGCCTGCCGTCGTCACGTGGTCCCAGTCTTGGGAACTGAGAAGGTCCCTCAGTTGGGTTGAGTCCGCTGATGCGGTAAGGGCGTGGTCATGGATTTGTCCGGTAAGTCACCTTTTCTTTTGCTAGAAATAGGGATAATAAAGTCTTTTGTTGGATACCTTAGTTGGTAGAGTGGCAACTTCGGGTTTTGTTCTTCTTGTGGTGGTTTGGTCGTCGAGTTTCATTGCAACTGGGGCTCGGTTGGTGGCCTTCGGTGTCGGTTTGGTCCTGTAAGACTGCGGTTGCGGCCTAGTTGTCCTCAGTTGAGTCTGCCCCGCCATGCTGTTACGTCAGTCTTGTTTTTTGGCTCCGTTCTTTATCGTGCCCCAATGGCTAGCCCTCTTCTGCCGTGCTGAGCATACTGATCGACCGGTGGGCTACAATTATACAGGTTTTGTGTCCATTATCTGCGAGCCAAATCAGGTCCAGTTCTTTGTTTGATTTTCGGCGGGGTCGTCTAAAGTGATTACAGTCATCCACTTTAACTGTTTTCGGGGCGGTTGTTTCCTTGTTTAATGGCTTCAATATCCTGGCTGTTTTGTTATTTATGATATTTAATCGTCATTTCCGGGCTTGGTAGCTTCCTGAGTTGATCTGTTTCCAAGATGAAGAATGCATATTCTGTGTTTCCCGAGCTGTCTGGCTTTAGAAAATGGCAATGTCTTTCACAGATCCATGCATGTTAGATTTCGTTTCAGGATTTGAATGGGCCAGCCTTTTGAAGGGCCTTGTCTTTTAAAAATCCTGCAGGTTCCAGTCACGAGGTTTCAGAAGCCAGTTTCTTTTGGGTACCCTTTTTTCATAACTTGTCCATGCAGGGTCCCTTTATCCATAACTTTTGGGGAATGTGGGAATTTTGAGAACCCTACATCATCCTCCCTGCATCTACCCTGTCAAACCCTGTACGAATGCTGTATGATTCAACGTGATCATCTCTCATTCTTCTAAACTCCAGTGAATAAAAGCCTAGTGTGATCAATCTGTCCTCATAGGACAATCACTGCATCCCAGGAATGAGCCTTGTAAACCTACGTTGCACTCCCTCCATAGGAAGTATATCCTTCCTTAGGTAAGGTGATCAAAACTGTACATAATACTCCAGGTGTGGGCTCACCAGGGCCCTATATAATTGCCATAAGACGCCTTTGCTATTATACACAAATCCTTTTGTAATCAATGCCAACATACCATTTGCTATCCTAATTGCTTGCTGTACCTGCATGTTAACTTTCACTGATTCGGATACAAAGACAAATACATCTATGTTATTTGCCTCAACCACTCCCTGTGGTAGCGAGTTCAACATTCACAGCACTTTCCGGGTAAAGATGTTTCTCCTGAATTCTCTGTTGGATTTATGAATGACTATCTTCTTTTGGTGACCTTTAGTTTTCGTCTACCACAAGTGGAAACATTTTCTCCAGGAGCACCCTTTATAACATTTTCATAATCTTAAAGACTTCTATCAGGACATCCATCAGCCTTCTGTTTTAATCAAAGGGAAAAGAGCCCCAGACTGTTCAGCTCTTCATGATAAGTATTTCCTCTCAGTTTATTTCAAGGATCATCCTTGAAAATCTTTCTACCACCTTCTCCAGTGCCTCTGTATTAGAGCGAAACGAGGAGGCTGAGGTGAGGCCTAAATTAGGTGTATAAAATTATGAGTGTCCAAGAAAAAATGTATATGAAGGAATTACATTCATTAATAGAAGGCTCAACAACCAGCGGACATATATTTGAAGTAAATGGTAGGACGTTTAGAGTGCATTTGAGGAGAATTGTTTTCACCCAGAGGGTGGTGGTGGTCTGGAACTCACTGCCTGAAAGGACGGAAGATGCAGAGATCCTCGTCGCATTAAGAACTTTCTTGGATATTCACTTGAAGGGCCATAACCTACAAGGCTACGGTCCAAGTGCTGAACATTGGGATAAGGTGGCTAATTTTTTCTCGGCCAGCACGGACAAGATGGACTGAATGGCCTCCTTCTGTGCTGTAAATGTCCATGATTCTTTTAATAATATTGAGAGCAGAACTGTACACAATCCTGCAAGTGTGGTGCAACCAGGGGTTTACACAAGTTGAACATAACCTCTCTGCTTTTCAAATCTATCCCTGTAGAAATTAATCCCAGAACATTGTTTGTTTTTTATGACCTGATTAAACTGCGTTGCTACGTTTAGTGATTTTTGTATCCGTACCCCTAGATCGCTTTGCTTCTCCACCCCATTTAGTCTCTTATTATCCAATCAGTGTGTGGTCTCCTTATTCTTCCGACCAAAATGAATCTACTCACACTTATCGATGTTGAAATTCATTTGTCAATTACACTCCTACTCTGCCAGTTTATTAATGTCTCCTTGTATTTTGTCATGGTCTTCCACAGTATTAACTATACCTCCCAACTTGGTGTCATCCACAAATCTTGAAATTGTATTTACGATTACCGAGTCCAAATCCTTTATGTAAATTGTGAACAGCAGTGGTCCCAGCATCAGCCCTTGTGGAACAGCACTTCCCACATTTTGTCAGGCCTGAGTACCTACTCTCTGTTTTATGATTTCTAACCAGCTTGCTATCGATAACAGTATGCCCAATCTAAAAGATGACCAAGTTCAGGCCGTGAGGAGTGAAGGGCAAGGCAGCTGAATGGATGGAAATATGGCTGAAAACCCGAAATCAGCTGGTTTGGAGTTAAGGGAAATTTGTTGCCATCACCCATCTAATCAGCGACCTGGCCTTTGACTCCTCATGGCCTGACTTTGTCATCTTGCAAGAAGTTACATACTGCAGACACAGTGCACCAGTGGTGATGGGGAGGATATTGAGACCTGTAGTGGGCCTGGGACTGTTGATGAGACAGTGTCGAGGGAGCCTTACTCTGTATCTAACCCGTGCTACACCTGTCCGGGGCGTGTTTGGTGGGACAGTGTAGTCGCAGCAGTGATATATAGAGACACCAGCAGAGGGAGGCAGGGAGAAGTGTGCAACTGTTTGTGGCGACAGAGATGCACTTCCTCACAGCCTGTGGAAAATATCAGGGCATCAGGGAGAACTTCTACCAAAAAATCTCACAAATATGCCCTGAATTCAGAAATCTGAATGGCAACCAAAAACTCCCATTCCTACTGGGGGAGGAGAGAAGCTGTGTAACACTGGCGGCGCACTATGTTACAGCTTGCCATGAACAGAGGGACAACCAGTAAACTAAGAAAAGAGTATATATAAACAAGGCGAATGTATATTTATACACTCAGGGATATACCTGTTTATACACTGTATGAATAGAACTGCGTTTATGTGTTCAACCATAAATGTATTTTGATGCTTTGGCAACATAAGATGTACCTTATCATGCCAATAAAGCGATTTGAATTTGAATTTGAATTTGATATCGAGAGAGACCAGCAGAGGGAGGCAGGGAGCGGTGTGTAACTGAATGAGCAGTGATACAGAGAGGCCACAGCAGAGGGAGAGAGAGATAAAGGTGAGACTGACAAACCTGATACAGAGAGAGACCTAGCAGAGGGAGATAGATAAAAGTGAGACTGAGCACTGTGATACAGAGAGAGACCAGCAAAGGAAGATAGATAAAGGTGAGACTGAACACTGTGATACAGAGAGACCCCAGCAGAGGGAGTTTGATAAAGGTGAGACTGAGTACTGTAATACAGAGAGGCACCAGCAGAGGGAGCTTGATAAAGGTGAGACTGAGTACTGTAATACAGAGAGGCAACAGCAGAGGGAGATAGATAAAAGAGAGACTGTGCAGAGTGAAGCAGAAAGATACATGCAGAGCTATAAAAGACATTGATATAATTGTGTTAACAGAAACAAGGTGCCAAAAGGAAGTGCCCACCCACTGTCCTCCAATGTACCATGAAATCATTGTGCCCTCAGTAAAGAACACTAAGACACACAAGGGCAGAGCCTCCGGGGGAATCTTGGTGTGGTATAAAGGAGAACTGGACAAACACATCTCACCGATAAAACAGGGAAAATCACACGTATGGCTAAAATTAGGTAAAAATATAGGAATAGCAAAAAAAGATGTTTACTTATGTGCGATCTACATACCTCCAATAGAATCGCCATATTTTGAAGAGGAGTTATTTGATACTCTCCACATGGAAATCAGCCATTTCCAGGCCCAAGGAAAAGTGCTACTATGTGGGGACCTAAATGCAAGGACCGGATGTGAACCTGACTTCATAGACCCACAGGGCAACAACCATGTGTCTGGCCAGACCCCTTTATATGTCACACCAGCCATCGCAAATCGGAACAACCTTGATTGTGAAATAAATAAAAGCGGTAGGGAGGTAGTGCAACTCTGCCGAGCCTTAGGCCTGTACATAGTTAACGGTAGGTTCAGAGGGGACTCCTTAGGGAGACTCATATATTCCTCAACTCTTGGGTCTAGTGTGATGGATTATACAATCACTGACCTGGACCCCTGCGATATCAACGCATTCACTGTCAGGCAGCAATCACCCCTCTCAGACCATAACCAAGTAAATGTGTACCTTAAACTTTCTGCCCAAACTACAGACACAAAAAAGGAAACCAGTAAGCTCCATAAAATAAGCCAGACATACAGATGGGCCCCAGACAGTGGAGATAAATTCATCACAGCACTAAATTCACCTGATCTCTCAAGTAAAATATCAAAATTTAAAGAAAATCTATATGAGATCACCAGAGATGGTGTAAACATGGCCATGGATGATATAAATATGATCTTCCACGAGGCAGCTGTAAAAGCCGACCTTGTGAAACAGAAGAGGAAACGTTACAAAAGACAAAATAAAAATGAGAAATGGTTTGACCACGAATGCAAAAATGCCAGAAAAGACCTGAGAAAAATATCAAACCTAAAGCATCGCCAAACAAACAATCCAGACCTACGTATTAGATACAATGAGACCCTCAAAAGATATAAACACACCATTAGGAACGAAACACAAAATTATACCCACAAAATACTCGAAGAAATTGAAAACTCCATTAATCCAAATCAATTCTGGGATATGTGGAATAACCTGAGTACTACACAATTGCAAGCATTACCAATCCAAGATGGTGACATCTGGAGAACACATTTTGAAAACCTCTACAAAGACATCCCAATAAACGAAACAAACCCAAGTCAACATCATGTCACAGAAAAACTCCACACACTAGAAGCAACAATTAAAGACAACCAAAACCCTCTAGACTCCCCAATCACATGGAATGAACTGGCCACAAAAACAAAATCCCTCCACCTAAAGAAAGCCTGTGGTCCAGACAACATCAAAAATGAAATGCTCAAGTTCAGCAATATGGAGATGCAGGGTGCGGTACTCAAGTTATTCAACATCATATTACGTTCAGGCTGTTTTCCCGATATCTGGTGCCAAGGACTCATCTCTCCCATATATAAAAGTGGAAACAAATCAGACCCAAATAACTACCGCGGCATCTGTGTCAACAGTTGTCTAGGGAAGTTATTCTGCAGTGTTCTAAATATAGATTACTGGATTTTCTTAACAAACATAATATCCTTAGAAAAAATCAAATAGGCTTTCTTCCAAAACACCGCACCACCGAACATATCTATACCCTTCACACTCTCATTGAAAAACATACACACCAAACAAAAAATGGGAAAATATTCGCTTGTTTCATTGACTTCAAGAAAGCCTTTGACTCTATCTGGCACGAAGGGCTCTATTATAAACTTCTTCAGTTTGGAATAGGGGGCAAAGTCTATGACCTTATTAAATCGATGTATCTGAAAAATAAATGCGGTTTCAAAATTGGAGACAAACGCACCGGTTTCTTCACCCAGAGAAGAGGCGTCCGGCAGGGCTGCAATTTGAGCCTGACCCTGTTCAACATATACATAAATGAATTTGCAGACATGCTGTAGCAAAGCGAGTCACCGGGTCTCTGTCTCCTGGATGGAGAAGTGAAATCCCTGTTCTATGCGGACGACCTGGTTCTGCTGTCTCCCACAGAACAGGGATTACAGCAACAACTAGACCTACTCGACAAATACTGCCAAAATTGGGCCCTAACAGTAAATCTAAAGAAAACCAACATCATGATTTTTCAAAAAAGGCCCAGGTGTCAGGAAAACAAATACCAGTTTACTCTCAGTGATACCACCATAGGACACACTATGAGCTACACTTACCTTGGTCTAACCATTACAGCATCAGGGAGCTTCAGCATAGCAGTGAATGCACTAAAAGAAAAAGCCCGAAGAGCCCTATATGCAATAAAAAGAAAATTCTACAACATCCAAATCCCAATCAAAATCTGGCTCAAAATATTTGACAGCATAATCCTGCCGATTGCGCTGTACGGTAGTGAAGTATGGGGCCCGCTCAATCACCATAGCTACACTAAATGGGAAAAACACACAATAGAAGCCCTACATGCCGAATTTTGCCGAAGCATCCTTCGCACCCAAAGGAAAACATCAACAAATGCATGCAGAGGCGAACTAGGCAGATACCCACTGACAATAAACATCCAAAAACGAGCACTAAACTTCCTAAATCACCTCAAATCTAGCTCCCCAGACACCCTTCATTTTAAAGCCTTCCAGACCCAAGAGCTAAACCCAGAAAAGAGTCCCCTGAGTCAGCTGCTACAGAAACTAAGTACTCCTACTCAGCCGGACCCTGACCAGCCGCAGACCAACACTGCCGTCCAAACACCAATCCGAGTGAACCAAATCATTAAACAATGCAAAGAAACCTACCTGGATCATTGGAACAAAATAACCAAAAGCCAAAGCAGATTAGAATGTTACTGGGCCCTAAAAAGAGAATATAAACTGGCCGACTATCTCTCGACCATCAGAGACACAAAACAGAGACAGACCCTCACCAGGTACAGACTAAGCGACCACCAACTGGCAATTGAAAAAGGAAGATACAAGAAATCCTGGCAGCCTAGAGAGAATAGAATATGTGATCAATGTCTGGCCGGTGAGGTTGAGACAGAGATGCATTTCCTCCTAAAATGCGAAAAATTCAACACATCAAGAAACATATTATTTGACAAGCTCAGCCAAACAACTCCAGATTTCAAGGAATTGGATGACCTGTCAAAATTAAGATTAGTCCTGGGAGAAGGAGACAGACTATACCTTGGTGCCAAATATGTAACAACATGTCACAACCTGAGGACTGTTTATAATTAATACTGAATGTACCCAATGATGTACAAAGACTGTTTAAATTAATATTGTTCAAAGTATTATTGTATGTACCCAACGAAGGTCAAAATTGTTTGACACCTACAGAATGTTGGAAAACTGTACTTTATGTTATGTAAGCTTTGGCAATATGGTTCCTTGTAAACTTTCATGCCAATAAAGCATTTGAATTGAATTGAATTAAAGGCGAGACTGACTACAGTGATACAGAGAGACCCCAGCAGAGGGAGCTTGATAAAGGTGAGACTGAGCACTGTAATACAGAGAGGCAACAGCAGAGGGAGATAGATAAAAGAGAGACTGAGTAGAGTGAAGCAGAAAGATACATGCAGATAAAATGCGAAAAATTCAACACATCAAGAAACATATTATTCAACAAGCTAAGCCAAACAACCCCAGATTTCAAGGAATTGGATGACCTGTCAAAATTGAGATTAGTCCTGGGAGAAGGAGACAGACCATACCTTGGGGCCAAATATGTAACAACATGTCACAACCTGAGGACTGTTTAAAAGTAAGACTGTTTAAAATTAATATTGAACGTACCAAATGAAGTAGAAAGACTGTTTAAAATTAATATTGTTTAAAAGTAATATTGTATGTACCCAACAAATGTCAAATCGATTGACACCTACAGAATGTTGGAAAACTGTATCTTTTTGCTATGTACGCTTTGGCAATATGGTTCTCTGTAAACTTTCATGCCAATAAAGCATTTGAATTGGAATTGGAAATAAAGGCGAGACTGACTACAGTGATACAGAGAGACCCCAGCAGAGGGAGATAGATAAATGTGAGACTGAGTACTGTAATACAGAGTAACACCAGCAGATGGAGATTGATAAAGGTGAGACAGAGTACTGCAATACAGAGAAATGCCAGCAGATGGAGATAGATAAAGTGACAGTGCGTACTTTGACACAGAGACACCGGCAGAGGGAGATTGATGCAGGCATGTATTTATTAAGTCACAGATTGGCAACAGTATAATAAGGGTTGTGCTGACACTTCTCCATTAGCTTCACCCCTGAAGCTGTGCTGTGGGGCAAAGGGATTGGAACCGTTTTTGTGTATCAGACATTGATAATGAGAGGGATGATTTGATACAGCCTGACAGAGCATTATGGGGCAGGCGGGGCTTGTCATTGGTACCTGTTCCACTGTAATTGGAAAATTGAATGGCTAACAAACGATTGACGTGAGGTATCCACCGGACCACCGAAAGAAACTATATAAACGGGCAGCCAAAAGGGAAAAACAGGCAGAGAGGGGAGAGCTTCCCCGGGGAGAAAGAGAGGGGAGAGCTTCCCCGTGGAGACAGAGAGGGGAGAGCATCCCCGGGGAGACAGAGAGGGGAGAGCTTCCCCGGGGAGACAGAGAGGGGAGAGTTTCCCCGGGGAGACAGAGAGGGGAGAGCTTCCCTGGGGAGACAGAGAGGGGAGAGCTTCCCTGGGGAGACAGAGAGGGGAGAGCTTCCCCGGGGAGACAGAGAGGGGAGCGCTTCCCCAGGGAGAGAGAGAGGGGAGAGCTTCCCCGGGGAGACAGAGAGGGGAGAGCTTCCCCGTGGAGACAGAGATGGGAGAACTTCCCCGTGGAGACAGAGAGGGGAGAGCATCCCCGGGGAGACAGAGATGGGAGAGCTTCCCCGTGGAGACAGAGAGGGGAGAGCTTCCCCGGGGAGACAGAGAGGGGAGAGCTTCCCCGGGGAGACAGAGAGGGGAGAGCTTCCTCGGGGAGACAGAGATGGGAGAGCTTCCCCGGGGAGACAGAGAGGGGAGAGCTTCCCCGGGGAGACAGAGAGGGGAGAGCACCCTGGGGAGACAGAGAGGGGAGAGCTTCCCCGGGGAGACAGAGAGGGGAGAGCTTCCCCGGGGAGACAGAGAGGGGAGAGCTTCCCCGGGGAGACAGAGAGGGGAGAGCTTCCCCGGGGAGACAGAGAGGGGAGTGCTTCCCCGGGGAGACAGAGAGGGGAGAGCTTCCCCGGGGAGACAGAGAGGGGAGAGCTTCCCCGGGGAGACAGAGAGGGGAGAGCTTCCCCGAGGAGACAGAGAGGGGAGAGCTTCCCCGGGGAGACAGAGAGGGGAGAGCTTCCCCAAGGAGACAGAGAGGGGAGAGCTTCCCCGGGGAGACAGAGAGGGGAGAGCTTCCCCGGGGAGACAGAGAGGGGAGAGCTTCCCCGGGGAGACAGAGAGGGGAGAGCTTCCCCGGGGAGACAGAGAGGGGAGAGCTTCCCCGAGGAGACAGAGAGGGGAGAGCTTCCTCGGGGAGACAGAGAGGGGAGAGCTTCCACGGGGAGACAGAGAGGGGAGAGCTTCCCCGGGGAGACAGAGAGGGGAGAGCTTCCCCGGGGAGACAGAGAGGGGAGAGCTTCCCCGGGGAGACAGAGAGGGGAGAGCTTCCCCGGGGAGACAGAGAGGGGAGAGCTTCCCCGGGGAGACAGAGAGCGGAGAGCTTCACCGGGGAAACAGAGAGGGGAGAGCAACCCCGGGGAGACAGAGAGGGGAGAGCTTCCCCGGGGAGACAGAGAGGGGAGAGCTTCCCCGGGGAGACAGAGAGGGGAGAGCTTCCCCGGGGAGACAGAGAGGGGAGAGCTTCCCCGGGGAGAGAGAGATGGGACAGCTTCCCCGGGAGACAGAAAAGGGAGAGCTTCCCCTGGGAGGCAGAGAGGGGAGAGCTTCCCCGGGGAGACAGAGAGGGGAGAGCTTCCCCGGGGAGACAGAGAGGGGAGAGCTTCCCCGGGGAGACAGAGAGGGGAGAGCTTCCCCGGGGAGACAGAGAGGGGAGAGCTTCCCCGGGGAGACAGAGAGGGGAGAGCTGCCCCGGGGAGACAGAGATGGGACAGCTTTCCCGGGGAGACAGAGAGGGGAGAGCTTGCCCGGGGAGACAGAGAGGGGAGAGCTTGCCCGGGGAGACAGAGAGGGGAGAGCTTCCCCGGGGAGACAGAGAGGGGAGAGCTTCCCCGGGGAGGCAGAGATGGGACAGCTTTCCCGGGGAGACAGAGAGGTGAGAGCTTCCCTATGGAGACAGAGAGGGGAGAGCTTCCCCGGGGAGACAGAGAGGAGAGAGCTTCCCCAGGGAGATAGAGAGGGGAGGCCTTCATCTGAAGGGCATCTCATGCTAGACATGGCCTAACCCCGCCGCAAGAATCGAGAGTCGTCAAAAGAGGAAGCGAGCGCTGCCACAGGCTGCAGGGATCCGAGACCACTGTCCTGCCTCAATCCCCGTCCGTCCGCCCGTCCTTCCGTTCCCGAGCCAGAAAAGCATTCTCTCCTGTGACGGGATGTATGCCAACTATATCTATTCTGATTTAACTAGATTTGGACTGCCGCTCCTTAATAAAACGATATTTGACCTCGATGACCCTTTGAGTATTCTGTGTGAGACCTGTGATCCTCATCTTAAAGTGACGAGCATGGAGCGGTGTATTCCGAGAGACATGGTTGGCGACCCAGACGTGATGACATAAGAACATAAGAAGTAGGAGCAGGAGTAGCCCATACGGCCCCTCGGGCCTGCTCCGCCATTCAATCGGATCATGTCTGATCCGAATCTAGACTCACGTCCACTTCCCTGCCCTCTCCCCGTAACCCCTAATTCCCTTATCTGCTCGGAAACTGTCTCCCTCCGATTTAAATGTATTTAATGTTGCAGCTTCCACAGCTCTCTGGGGTAGCAAATTCCATAGATTTACTACCCTCTGAGTGAAGAAGTGTCTCCTCATCTCAGTTTTGAAAGATCAGCCCCTTATTCTAAGATTATGCCCCCTAGTTCCAGGCTCACCCATCAGTGGAAACATCCTGACCGCATCCACCCGATCAAGCCCCCTCACAATCTTATATGTTTCGATAAATCACCTCTCATTCTTCTGAACTCCAATGAGTAAAGGCCCAACCTACTCAACTTTTCCTCATACGTAAATGCCCTCATTTCCGGAATCAACCGAGTGAACCTTTAGTGAACCACCTCGAGAGCAAGTATATATTTACTTAAATATGGAAACCAAAACTGCACGGAGTATTCCAGGTGTGGCCTCACCAATACCTTGTAGAACTGCAGCAAGACTTCCCTGTTTTTATACTCCAACCCCCTTGCAATAAAAGCCAAGATTCCATTGGCCTTCCTGATCACCTGCTGCACCTGCATACTAATGTTTTGCGTTTCATGCACCAGGACCCCCAGATGACTTTGTACTGTAGCACTTTGCAGTTCCTCTCCATTTAGATAAAACTTACTCTTTGATTTTTTCTGCCAAAATGCTTAACCTCACACTTTCCAATGTTATATTTCATCTGCCAAATCTTTGCCCACTCACTTAGCCTGTCTATGTCCTTTTGCAGGTTTTTTATGTCCTCCTCACTCACTGCTTTCCCTCCCATCTTTGTATCGTCGGCAAACTTGAATATGTTGCACTCGGTCCCTTCCTCCAAATCGTTAATATAGATTGTAAAGAGTTGGGGTCCCAGCACTGACCCCTGTGGAACACCACTGTTTACTGATTGCCAGCCCGAGAATGAACCATTTATCCCAACTCTTTGTTTTCTGTTACATAGCCAATCTTCCACCCATGCCAGTATATTAACCCAATCCCGTGATTTCTCATCTTGATCAGTAATCTTTGTGTGGAACCTTGTCAAATGCCTTTTGGATGTCCAAATAAACTACATCCACTGGTTCCTCTTTATCCACACTGTATGTTACGTCCTCAAAGATTTCGATCAAATTTGTCAAACATGACTTCCCCTTCATAAAACCATGCTGACTCTGCCCTATTAAATTATGTTTATCCAAATGCTCTGTTACTGTTTCCTTAATAATGGAATCCAACATTTTGCCAACCACAGATGTGAGGCTAACTGGTCTATAGTTTCCAGCTTTTTGCCTACTTCCCCTCTCAAATAAGGGTGTTACATTAGCAGTTTTCCAATCTGCCGGGACCTTTCCTGAGTCCAGGGAATTTTGGAAAATTATCACCAATGCATCCACAATCCCTACCGCCACTTCTCTCAAGAATCTAGGATGCAGGCCATCAGGTCTGTGGGATTTATTCGCCTTGAGTCCCATTATTTTACCGAGAACCATCTCCTTAATGATTTTAATCTTGTTTAGCTCCTCCCCCCTGTTGCTCCCTGTTTGTCCAGTGTTGGGATCTTTTTAGTGTCCTCTACTGTAAAGACTGATACAAAATATTTGTTCAGCGTCTTTGCCATCTCCATGTTCCCCACCACTAGTTTCCCGGTCTCATCCTCTAAGGGACCAACGTTCACTTTAGCCACCCTTTTACTTTTTATATAGATTTAGAAACTCTTTCTATCTGTTTTTATATTTTTTGCTAGTTTACTTTCATAATCTATCTTCCCTTTCTTAATTAATCGTTTAGTTATTGTTTGCTGGCTTTTAAATGCTTCCCAAACTTCTATCCTCCCACTAGAATTGGCTACTTTATATGCCCTTGTTTTCAGTCGTATACTATCCTTTATTACTTTACTAAGCCATGGATGGCTGTCTTTTCTTTTACTCCCCTTTTTCCTCAGTGGAATATATTTATCTTGAAAGATGTGAAATATCTCCTTGAATGTGGACCACTGCTCTTGTACCATCTTACACTTTAATCTTTTTCCCAGTCCACTTCAGTCAATTCTACTCTCATACCTTCATAGTCTCCTTTATTTACGCTCAGTACGCTGGTTTGAGATGCAACTCTCTCACCCTCAAACTGAATTTGGAATTCAACCATATTATGGTCACTCATTCCAAGGGGATCCTTTACTAGGACATTTTTTATTAATCCTGTCTCATTGCACAGGACCAGATCTAAGATTGCCTGCCCACTGGTTGGTGCAGTTACATACTGCTCAAGGAACGCGTCTCTAATACATGCTATGAACTCTTCCTCAAGGCTGCCATGCCCAATTTGATTAGTCCAGTCAATATGAAAGTTACAATCCCCCATGATTATAGCTGTACCGTTATTACAAGCCCCAACTATTTCCTGATTTATACTCCGACCAACAGATTTGCAACTGTTCGGAGGCCTATAGGCTATGCCCACCAGTGACTTTTTCCCCTTATTATTCCTTATCTCCACCCAAACTGTTTCACTATCCTGATCCTTTGACCCAATATCATTTCTGACTATTGCAGTGATTCAATCCTTGATTAACATAGCAACCCCACCTCCCTTTCCTTCCTGTCTGTCCTTCCTAATTGTGAAATACCCTTGTATGTTTAGTTCCCAGTCATGATCATCTTGCAGCCATGTTTCCTTAATGGCCAACAGATCATACCCATGTGTAGTTATTTGTACCGTCAACTCATTTATTTTGTTGCGAATGCTGTGTGCATTCATATAAAGAACTTTAAAATATGTTTTTTGACAATATATTCCTGCTTTTACCCCTTTTACTACTTTACCTTTATCATGATACATTCTGTCCCTTCCTGACACGCTCTGGCTTTTAATTTCCCCACTGCTACCTTGCTCTATTGCCCTCTCCGCTGTCATTTTTAATTTTCGCTCTGTTAAAACCTCCCCACAACTAATTAGTTTAAAGCCCTCTCTACAGCCCAATTATTCGATTCGCAAGGATTCTAGTCCCAGCACTGGCCAAGTGAAGTCCGTCCCAATGGAACAGCTCTCTCCTGTCCCAGTACTGGTGCCAGTGTCCCAAGAAGCAACACCCATTTCTCCCACACCAGTCTTTGAGCCACGCATTTAACTCTCTAATTTTATTAACCCTAGACAAATTTGCACGTAACTCAGGAAGTAATCCAGAGATCATTACCCTTGTGGTTCTGCTTATTAATTTGGTCCCTAGCTGCTCCACCTCCCGCAGCAGAACCTCTTTTCTTGTCTTATCCAATCGTTGGTACCAACATGGTACATGACAACTGGATCCTCCCCCTCCCACTCCAAGTTTCTCTCCAGCCCAGAGGAGTTGTCCTTAACCCTGGCACCGGGCAGGCAACACAGCCTTCGGGATTCTCGCTCTCGGCTGCAGAGAACCCTATCTATCCCCCTAACGATACTATCCCCTACCACTACAACATTTCTTTTAACTCCCCCCACTTGAATGGCCCCCCGCTCCCGCAGTCCCCGCTCCCATCCTCACAGGGAGTAAGAGCCTCAAACCTGTTGAACAAGAGCAAGGGCTGCGGCTCCTCCAACACTACCTCCTGGATCCCCGTACCTGCCCCACTTCTAGTCACACCATTTTGTCCGTGGCCACAGGCTACATCTGAATTGATTAATCTAATTGGTGTGACTGCCTCCTGAAACAGAGAGTCCAGGTAACGCTCCCCCTCCCTGATGTGTCGCAGTGTTTGAAGCTCAGACTCCAGTTCATCAACAGGGAGCCGGAGTTCCTCGAGCAGCCAACACTTACTGCAAATGAAATCACCGTTTACATCAATTGCGTCCCCCAGCTCCCAAATATTGCAGCAGTAACACATCACCTGCTCGCCCATTCTATGTAATTAATTAAATTTATTATTATTATTTTTAAATGATATATTTAAGGTCACTGGTTTACAAACTGTCCCGCTACACCACAGAGACCTTAAACACTATAAACCACACAGTTAAACATTTTAAAAAGAGAGAAATACTCCCAGCCAATCACTTACCTGCTTTTTGGTGACGTCACAACTCAATTACTTTTTACTTCTCTCCTGCTGAGATTGGAGATTGGTGAGGCCTCCCCGCGCCTCGGGCTTACCTTTTGTAGGTCGCTGCCGTTCGGACTGCTCCTGCCACCGCTCTGAGGCCTACCCGTTCCAACAGATTTCTAGGGATGCTGAGGTGCTGCCGCTGGTGGTGTGGCAGTGGGTCAGTGGAGCAGGAACCTGCTGTCCTCTCTCAGGTCGCCACTGCCGATCAGCCAACCAGCCTAGTCAGCCGCAGGCCATGCTGAGGTGGTGCAGTCTACAGCCGGGCTTTATATGTGCACAGCTGGTGCGGGTCATCCTGCAATACTATCTGAAGTCTCCCGCATGAAACTGACCAGCCTTCCACCAGCCGTGCAGCAGCCACTGGGGAAGCACTGCGTAGGAGCACCAGGATAGGAAAAGGCACACGAACGCCAGGCATTAAGAGATTATGCAAGCATGATTAGTTAATAGTATTTATGTAAATATGTGTGATAAACTTATAGATACACTTATTAATTGTGTTTGAAATCTTTCCTGGTTTCTCTCATTTCACCCTTGCGCCCAGAAGGATGCTGTGATCCGCTATGAGAATGGGATTGTATGATGGGGATGTGGTGAACTACGAGGATCCCTGGTTTCCTTCATGCGAATCGGACTCTGATGAGCTGGTCACGGACAGCGCATCCACAAGGCCGATTGTCTCACTGCCTCCACCGTCGCTCCTGTTCCTGTTACTTCTCCTCCGCCGCCTCCACCTCCTCACCCTTGTCCTCATGCTGAGGTGGTCCCGCAAGCCCTACTGGCAAGGGCTGCGCTCTCATGAATACCAAATTGTGGAGCATGCAGCAGACCACCTCGTAATGGGACCCCCACTCAGTGTAGTAAACAAGGGCTACTCCTGAGCGGCCAAGGCAGCAGAACCGTTGCTTTAAATAGCCGATGGTCTGCTCGATGATGTTACTGATGGCAGCACGGCTCCCATTATATGAGTGCTGAGCATGAATGTTGTGGTTGTGGAGGGGAGTCATAAGCAATGTGGAGAGCGGCTAGCCCTTGTCTCCGAGCAGCCGCCCTCGAGCATGACATGGTGGCTGAAAGAATGCTGGAACACTGGTCTGCCATTGGATGAAGGCAAAATGGCTGCTGCCAGGATAGCGGCCATTGACCAACTGCACATTAAGTAATTGCTAGCCTTTGATGTTATGGAAGCTCTCAGGATTGTTATGCAGTACATGCAAAGCCTCGTGGGTTCAGTAGATGATGCCCTACTCCATGGGGAAGCCCGCTATCCGGGCAAAGCCACAGGCAAGCTGGTCCAGCCTCTCTCTTTTGATCAGGAAGCTAAATAAACCCTTCTCCTGGTGTAGAGAGCCTCAGTGACCTGCCGGATGCAGCGATGGATGGCGATCTCTGCGATGTTAGCTACGTCTCCAGCTGCTGACTGGAAGGGTCCTCTGGTGAAAACATTGAGTGCCACGGTGAACTTGACTGACATTGGGAGAGCCGCGATTACCCTGGTCTGAGGCTGGAGGTCTGGTTGCAGGAGTTGGGCAGAGTTCTGTGACCACCTCCTTGGTGAAGCGAAGCCTCCGAATACACTGCTCCTCGCCTAATTGAAGGAAGGAGCACTGATGTCGGAAGACCCTGGGGGAGTAAGGCCTCCTGTTGAGATCCATGATGGCCCCTCCTCCTCCTCCCTTTGTGCACATGGTCCTGTCTTTCTCGCTGCCTCCGCTCCCTTCGCCCTAGATGTTGGAGGGCGGGGTCGACTGCCAGTACTGTCCACATGACTCATAGCAAGTGCTGTAGTTTCAAGCACCTCAAAAATGATGAGGAAGATTTTACCTGCCAGAATACTCCCTGATCCAAAATAAACTTGACATAACATAACAAAACTCTTGCAGTTGCAGGAAGCAGCACAAAGCCACTCAAATTGCAAAACCGGTCAGGGGCGAGTTAAAGGTGAGTATCCATTTAAATAGAGTCGTTCGAGCCGGAATCCTGGACTATGGGGAGGAGCCCAACTCATTGGGCATCCTCTGTGATGGAGCTCCTTTCTCGTCACAACAACACCTGGAGATGCACATTTAATTAAATAAATATGGAATAAAAAACTTGTATCAGTTACGGTGATCATGAAACTACCGGATTGTTATAAAATCCCATCTGATCACTGTCCAGTGATTCATGCTTTAGACACAGATGCAACAAGGCATGTTTCCTGCTGCTGAGCACTGCCCAGTGACACCTGGTTAATAGAGAGGAGAAATCAGCCAGGTTTCCTGAAACTGATCACTGTCCAGTGAGACTTTGTTTATAGTGCGTGGAAATCAGCCAGGGTTCCTGCTCCTGTTTACTGTCCAGTGACAGCTGATTTATAGGGCGTGGAAATCAGCCAGGGTTCCTGCTCCTGAGCACTGTCCATTGACACCTGGTTTATCGTGCGTGGAAATGAGACAGGGTTCCTGCTCCTGATCACTGTCCAGTGACACCTGGTTAATAGAGAGGGGAAATCAGCCAGGTTTCCTGAAACTGATCACTGTCCAGTGAGACTTTGTTTATAGTGCGTGGAAATCAGCCAGGGTTCCTGCTCCTGTTTACTGTCCAGTGACAGCTGATTTATAGGGCGTGGAAATCAGCCAGGGTTCCTGCTCCTGAGCACTGTCCATTGACACCTGGTTTATAGTGCGTGGAAATGAGACAGGGTTCCTGCTCCTTTTCACTGTCCAGTGACACGTTGTTAATAGAGAGGGGAAATCAGCCAGGTTTCCTGAAACTGATCACTGTCCAGTGGGCCCTGATTTATAGAGAGTGGAATCAGCTAGGGCTCTTGCTCCTGATGACTTTCCAGTGACGCCTGGTTTTGGGAGGGAGGGATTGAGCCAGGGTTCCTGCTCCTGAGCACTGTCCATTCGTCTGTTGGTTAGAGAGATGGGGAATTCAGCCAGTGTTCCTGCTCCTGAGCATTGTCAATTGACCCCTGGTTTAGAGATTGGGGAAATCAGCCAGGGTACCTGCTCCTGGTAACTGTCCAGTGACCCCTGTTTTAGAGAGTGGGGAACTCACCAGGGTTCCTGCTCCTGATCACGGTCCTTTGACCCCTGGGTACGAAAGAGAGAGGACATTGTAACCCCACTGTTTAAGAAAGGATGGAGAGCGAAAACAGGGAACTGCAGATCAGTTAGCCTGACATCAGTAGTAGGGGGAATGCTGGAATCTATTATTAAGATGTGGTAACAGGGCATTAAAAATAATAATACAGTTGAGCAGAATCAATACGGATTTATGAAATGGAAATCGTGGTAGAAAAACCGGTTAGAATTTTTGGAGGTTGTAACTAACATAATAGATAAGGGGGAATCAGCGGTTGTGGTGTATTTGGATTTACAGAAGGCATTCGATTAGATGCCAAAAAATAATTTATTAAACAAAATTAGGGTTCATGGGATTGGGGGTAATATATTAGCATGGATTGAGGATCATTTAACGGACAGAAAACAGAGAGTGAGAATATACGGGTAATTTTAGGGTGGGCAGCTGTAACTAGTGGGGTACCACAAGAATCAGTCCTTGGTCCCCAGCTATCCCCAATCTACATCAATGATTTGGATGAGGGGACCAAATGTAATATATCCAAGTTTACTGATGACACAAAGCTGTGTGGTAATTTAAGTTGTGAGGATGATGCAAGGAGGATTCAAAGGGATTTAGACAAAAAATGAGTGGGGAAATACATCGCAAATGGAAAATAATATGGAGCAATGTGACGTTATCCATTTTGGTTGGAAAAACAGTAAAGTAGAATACTTTTTCAATGCTGAGAGATTGGGAAATGTTTGTGTACAGAGGGACCTGAGTGTTCTCCTACATGAATCACTGAAAGATAACATGCAGGTGCTTCAAGTAATTAGGAAAGCAAATGCTATATCGGCCTTTATTAAAAGATTTGAGTATAGGAGTGAAGACGTCTTAGCAATAATATAGGGTCCTGGTGCAAAAACCTGGAGAAGTGTGTACATTCTTTCTCCTTACATAAGGAAAGATATACTTGCCTTAGAGGGAGTCCAATGAAGGTTCAGCAGGCAGGTTCCTGGGATGGTGGGATTGTTCTATGAGGAGAGATTGAGCAGACTATGCCTATATTCTCTATTAAGAAGTCACACAACACCAGGTTATAGTCCAACAGCTTTATTTGAAATCACAAGCTTTCGGAGCGCTGCTCCTTCTTCAGGTGAAGTGGAGAAATGCATAAAGACACAGCTTATATAGTCAGAGAATCATGTCAGATGTTTACAGGTAACCTTTCCAACTGCCATTTATCGCACCTCGGCAGAGAGATAATCACAGCAGTCAAAGGTGTGAATGGTGTCCAAACGGGTCAGTCAGGGAAACATTACATCAAAGAACAATGAGGTGGGGTCACAAGGGGTCAAATATTGCAGATGCTGGGGTCTGTATGAAAAACAAAAAAACAGACAAAAAACATTTTTTTTGGCTGGAAATCACAGCAGGTCCGGCAGCATCTGTATAGAGAGAACAAGCCAATGTCGACTCGAGTCTGAATGACCCTGCATCAGGTGGGGTTACATGTAGCGTGACATGAACCCAAGATCTCGGTTGAGGCCGTCCTCATGAGTGCGGAACTTGGCTATCAGTTTCTGCTCGACGATTTTGCGTTGTCGTGTGTCTCGAAGGCCACCTTGGAGAATGCTTACCCGAAGATCGGAGGCTGAATGTCCTTGACTGCTGAAGTGTTCCCCGACTGGGAGGGAACACTCCTGCCTGGTGATTGTTGCATGGTGTCCGTTCATCCGTTGTCGCAGTGTCTGCATGGTCTCGCCGATGTACCATGCGCCGGGGCATCCTTTCCTGCAACGTATGAGGTAGACAACTTTGGCCGAGTCACATGAGTATGTACCATCTACCTGGTGGGTGGTGTCCTCACGTGTGATGATGGTATCTGTGTTGATGATCTGACATGTCTTGCAGAGGTTGCTGTGGCAGGGTTGTGTGGTGTCGTGGTCGCTGTTCTCCTTAAAGCTGGGTAATTTGCTGCGAACGATGGTCTGTTTGAGGTTAGGCGGCTGTTTGAAAGTGAGTAGTGGAGGCGTGGGGATGGCCTTAGCGAGGTGTTCGTCGTCATCGCTGCGACAGACTCAGTACTCAACACCAACAACAGCCAATCTCCAGACGCCATCCTACAACTCATCCGCTTCATCCTTGACCACAATGTCTTCACCTTCGACAACCAGTTCTTTACCCAAACACACGGAACAGCCATCGGGACCAAATTCTCACCCCAATACGCAAACATCTTCATGCACAAGTTCGAGCAAGACTTCTTCGCTGCACAGGATCTCCAACCAACGCTATACACCAGATACATCGACGACATTTTCTTCCTATGGACCCACGGCGAAGAATCACTGAAAAGACTACACGATAACATCAACAAGTTCCATCCCACCATCAAACTCACCATGGACTACTCCTCAGAATCAGTCTCATTCCTGGACACACGAATCTCCATCAAAGACGGACACCTCAGCACTTCACTCTACCGCAAGCCCACGGACAACCTCACGATGCTTCACTTTTACAGCTTCCACCCAAACCACCTTAAAGAAGCGATCCCCTATGGACAAGCCCTGCGAATACACAGGAGCTGCTCAGGCGAGGAGGAACGCGATGGACACCTACAGACACTGAAAGACGCCCTTGTAAGAACGGGATATGACGCTCGACTCATCGATCGACAGTTCCGACGGGCCACAGCGAAAAATCACATAGACCTCCTCAGAAGACAAACACGGGACACAACCAACAGAGTACCCTTCGTCGTCCAGTACTTCCCCGGAGCGGAGAAACTACGCCATGTTATTCGCAGCCTTCAACATGTCATCGATGACGACGAACACCTCGCTAAGGCCATCCCCACGCCTCCACTACTCGCTTTCAAACAGCCACCTAACCTCAAACAGACCATCATTCGCAGCAAATTACCCAGCTTTCAGGAGAACAGCGACCACGACACCACACAACCCTGCCACAGCAACCTCTGCAAGACATGCCAGATCATAAACACAGATACCATCATCACACGTGAGGACACCACCCACCAGGTACATGGTACATACTCATGTGACTCGGCCAATGTTGTCTACCTCATACGTTGCAGGAAAGGATGCCCCGGAGCATGGTACATCGGCGAGACCATGCAGACACTGCGACAACGGATGAACGGACACCGTGCAACAATCACCAGGCAGGAGTGTTCCCTCCCAGTCGGGGAACACTTCAGCAGTCAAGGACATTCAGCCTCCGATCTTCGGGTAAGCATTCTCCAAGGTGGCCTTCGAGACACACGACAACGCAAAATCGTCGAGCAGAAACTGATAGCCAAGTTCCGCACTCATGAGGACGGCCTCAACCGAGATCTTGGGTTCATGTCACGCTACATGTAACCCCACCTGATGCAGGGTCATCCAGACTCGAGTCGACATTGGCTTGTTCTCTCTACACAGATGCGGCCGGACCTGCTGTGATTTCCAGCCAAAAAAAATTTTTTTTGTCTGTTTTTTTGTTTTTCATACAGACCCCAGCATCTGCAATATTTGACCCCTTGTGACCCCCCCTCATTGTTCTTTGATGTAATGTTTCCCTGACTGACCCGTTTGGACACCATTCACACCTTTGACTGCTGTGATTATCTCTCTGCCGAGGTGCGATAAATGGCAGTTGGAAAGGTTACCTGTAAACATCTGACATGATTCTCTGACTATATAAGCTGTGTCTTTATGCATTTCTCCACTTCACCTGAAGAAGGAGCAGCACTCCGAAAGCTTGTGATTTCAAATAAAGCTGTTGGACTATAACCTGGTGTTGTGTGACTTCTTACATTTGTCCACCCCAGTCCAACTCCGGCATCTCCACACCACATATATTCTCTAGAGTTTAGAAGAATGAGAGGTGATCTAAATATTCAAAATATTTACAGAGCTTGACAACGTTGATGCAGGGAGGTTGTTTCCCGGCTGGGGAGTCTAGAACAAGGGGTCACGGTCTTGGAATAAGGGGTCGGCCATTTTGGGCTGAGATGAGGTGTAATTTCTTCGCTCAGAGGATGGTGAATCTTTGGAATTCTCCAGAGGGCTGTGGAGGCTCAGTCGTTGAGTATATTCAAGACAGAGATCGATAGATTTTTCAAAATTAAGGGGATCAATGTATATGGGGCTAGTGCAGAAAAGTGCAGATGAGGTAGTAGACTATCCATGATCTTATTTAGAACATCACATGATAAGAAACAAGAGCAGGCGCAGTCCAAAGGGGCCCTCGAGCCTGCTCCGCCATTCAATAAGATCATGGCTGATCATTGACCTCAACTCCACTTCGCCGCCCGATCTCCATATACCTAGGTTCCCCTAGATTCCAAAAAATCTACCTATCTCAGCCTTTGATATACTCAAAACATAGAAACTAGGAGCAGGTCTAGGCCATTCGGCCCCTCGAGACTGCTCCGCCATTCAATGCGACCATGGCTAATCATCCAAATTCAGTACCCTGTCCCTGCTTTCTCCCCATATCCCTTGCTCCCTTTAGCCTTAAGAAATATATCCAACTCCTTCTTGAATATATTTAATGAATTGGCCTCTACTTCCTTCTGTGGTACAGAATTCCAAAGGTTCCGACTCTCTGGGCGAAGAAATTCCTCCTAATTTCTGTCCTAAATGGCTTAACCCCTATACCTTAGACTGTGACCCCTGTTTCTGGAGTACCCCGCCATCGTGAACATCCTTCCTGCATCTAGTCTCTCCAGTCGTGTCAGAATTTTATACATTTCAACGTGATCCCCTCGCACTCTTCTAAACTCCAGTGAGTATAAGCCCAATTCACCCAATCTCTCCTCATATGTCATTCCTGCCATCCCAGATAACAGCCTGGTGAATTTTTGCTGAACTCCTTCCATGGCAAGAACATCCTTCTTCAGATAAGGTGACGAAAATTGCACACAATACTCAAGATGTGGTCTCACCAAGGCCCTGTACAACTGCAGCAAGACATCTTTGTTCTTGTTCTCAAACCCTCTCGCTACGAAGGCCAACATACCATTTGCCTGCTTAACCGGCTGCTGCACCTGCATGCTTACCTTCAGCGACTGGTGCACAAGGACAGCCAGGTCTCGTTGCACTTCCCCTTCTCCTAATCTATTGCCATTCAGATAATAATCTGCTTTCCTGTTTTTGCCACCTAAGTAGATAACCTCACATTTATCCACGTAATATTGCATCTGCCATGCTTCTGCCCAATCACGCAACCTGTCCAAACATCCTGGAATTTCTCGGCATCCTCCTCACAGTACACACGCCCACCCAGCTTTGTGTCGTCTGCAAACTTGGAGATGTTACATCTAGTTCCCTTGTCTAGATCATTAACATATATTGTGAATAGCTGGGGTCAAGGACCGATCCTTGCGGTACCCCACTAGTCACTGCCTGCCACTCGGAAAAAGACCCGTTTATTCCAGTTCTTTGCTAACTATCTGCCAACCAGTTCTCTATCCAATCAATACCTTGCCCCCAATATCATGTGCCTTAACTTTACACGCCAATCTCTTATGTAGGACCTTATAGAAAGCCTTCAGAAAATCCAAATACACCACATCCACTGGTTCTCCCTTATCTATTTTACCAGTTACATCCTCAAAAAATTCCAGTAGATTAGTCAAGCACGATTTACCTTTTGTAAATGCATGTTGACTTTGTCCGATCCTGTCATGTTTTCCAATTGCTCTACTATTACAATGCATCAGCAGTCACAGCCCTCTGGTGCGGAGAATTCCCATGATTCATGGCCCTCTGAGTGAAGAAATTCCTTCTCATCTCATTCTTAAATGGCCGACCCCTTACCCTGAGAATATGCCCCCTAGTTCTGGACATTCCAGCCAGGGGAAACAACCTCTCAGCATTTACCCTGTCGTTCCCTTCTGAATCGTGTGTTTCAACGAGATCACCTATCATTCTTCTAAACTCCAGAGAGAATAGGCTCATTCTGCACAATCTCTCATCATAGGACAGCCCTCTCATCCCAGGAATCAATCTGATGAACCTAACTTGCAGTGCCTCCAAGGCAAGTATATCCTTCCATTAGATAAGGAGACCAAAACTGTGCACAGTACTCCAGGTGTGGTCTCCCCAAGGCCCTGTACAATTGTAACAAGACTTCCTTAATCTTATACTCCAACCCCCTTGCAATAAAGGCAACCATGCGATTTGCCTTCCTTAGTGCTTACTGTACCTGGATGCTAGCTTTCAGTGTTTCTTGCACGAGGGCACACAAATCCCTCTGAGCACCAACATTTGAAAGTTTCTAACCATTTAAAAAATGTTCTGTTTTCCTATTCTTCCTACGAAAGTGAATAACTTCACATATCCCTACATTATACTCCATCTGCCGCCTTACTGCCCACTCACTTTTTCTATCTATATAGCTTTGCAAACTCTTTGTGTTATCCTTACAGTTACTGTCCCACCTAGATTTTATCATCAGCAAACTTTGAATGCATTAAACTCGGTCGATTTATCTAGGTCATTAATATAGATCGTAATTAGCTGAGACCCCAAAACCGATCCTTGTGGCAACCCACTAGTTACAGCCTGCCAATATGAAAAAATCCGTTTATCCCTGCTCTCTGTTTTCTGTCCGTTAACCAATCCTCTATCCATGCTACTATATTACCCCCAACCCCATGAGCCCTAATCTTGTGTAGTAATATTTTATGTGGCACTTTATCTAATGCCATTTGGAAATCGAGATGTAATACATCCACTGGTTCCCCTTTATTTGCCCTGCTAGTCAAATCCTCTAAAAACTCTAGTAAATTTGTCAAACACGATTTCCCTTTCATAAAACCATGTTGACGCTGCATAATCATGTTATGGTTTTCTAAGTGCCCTGATACCACTTCCCTAACAATAGATTCCAACATTTTCCCGATGACTGATGTCAGTCTAACTGGTCTGTCGTTCCCTGCTTTTTCTCCACCTCCTTTCTTGAATAGCGGTGTTATATTTGCCACCCTCCTATCCGCTGGGATCATTCCAGAATCTAGTGAATTTAGCAATATCAAAACCAATGTGTCCACTATCTCTTCAGGCCCCTATTTTAAATCCCTAGGATGTCGGCCGTCAGGTCCAGGGGATTTGTCGGCTTTTAGTCCCATTAGTTACTCTAGTACTTTTTCTCAAATTTATTAATTATGTTAAGTTCCTCACTGTAGGGGGTGGCATGTGGTGTTGAATGGCGCGTACATTCACCCAGTCGGTTATGCCTCTGACTGTTTTGTGACTGGTTCGAATCACTCCCATGCCCCTGGGTTCGAGAAGACTTGAGTAGACAGGTGGTTGGATGTAAAGCAAAACCAAGATTTTATTGAAGAGGAAAACATGATACAATCTTATGGAAAGAATTACAAGTGTACACTTCTAGATGCAAAAATACAACAGAAGAATAATCAACTATATTATACAGGGAATGGGGAACACATGGCACATCAAGGGAAAACAACTATCTTAACAATCCCCTTATCCTTATCCCACCCCCTACACCAGCCTAGATTAAGCTATGAGGTTTCAGAACGTCATGCTCTCCAATCAAAAGGGGTTTGTTAGAAACAAAACAGCGGTTGGGTTCGGGGATCGCTCTTGGTGCTCTCTGGAGCCTGCCGTCATCACGCGGTTTCTGGGCCCTGTAAGGGCGTTGTCCTGCTTCGAGTACCCCAAAGTTAAAGTCTCTTTACCATGCAGGGATGATCCTTCGTCGACAGCTGCCAGTTTGAGTTAGTTTGCAGATATTCGAAGGTCGGACGAGGCTGTAGGCCCGATGATTCGAAGCCTCCCCTCAGTTCGTCTCCTCAGTTGGTCTTCTTCAGCCGGCAGTGTTCCCTCCGGTGGTCTTCCCTCCTCCCCTCATTGTGTCCTGCCTCACCTGGGCTGAATTGTCCGTGTCCACCCGACGCAGTGCCGTGGCGATTCCAGATGTAGTGGGAAAAGGGGCACGGGCAAAGGCCAGGGCGTGAGCGCGGGACGTGGAAAGAGCAGCAGCCACGAGGACGATGGGCCAAAGAGCAGCACAAGCACACCAACCAACGAACACACCTGACGATCTAACTCGACTTTGACTGCTACTTGGGGCATTCAATTGGACCGTCATCGAAAACCCTTACATGCACGCCAAATCAGGTTAGTTCTTTGTATTAATTTTGGCAGGCTAGATTAAATAATGGCAGCAATCCATACTAACTGGTTTTAGATGGCTGGTAATCACATCTACCAGCCCGATAATTGACTTGCATTGTCATGAAAGTTCCTTGATGTGCCTGTCCAGCTTCGATGGCTCTGTTAATCTGTTTCTGATAATATATGTAGACAGTTTGATGGCCTTAACTATAGGCCTAAATGAATTTAGATCTTGACTCCAATTCGGTCTAATGCATAATTCAGAGTCCTCTCTGGTTTCAAAATACAACGTTTCTCTTCACAGACACTGCAGCTTTGGTTTCAATTTCTCCAAGCAGTATGCTTGCAGAATCCATTTAAAAATCCCACAGGATTTCTGCCACGAGGCACGGACGCCATCTTGGGTACCTTTTTTGAGTTAAAATGTCCACACAGGGTCCCGTATATTAATAACAGCCTTCGGGGAGATGTAGAAATTTTGCGAATCTTACTGTCCCCCCTGAGATACTAAAACTTGCTTGAAGTATCATACATTTAAAATGAGCCAAATTTACTGAGCCTGCATAGTCAAACTTCCCCTGTAATTATCTATCTAATATAGCCACGACACATGCACTTCCCATTCCGCGAAAATGTAGTGTACATCAGCATACAGAGTGTAAAATTACAGACTCTGCACACACATCCAAGCATGGAGGGTGTCCAAAACCCCTGCAAAACTTGGTACATGTATCTTTATTAAACCGTGTCGCAAAAAACAACAAAAGAAAAACCTTTAATTAAAAATAACAAACACAAAGACACAAGAATCCTTCAATAAAAATACAGGGAACAAGACTTAAACTGGCGTATCTCCCTCCACCTTTGCATAATGTTCCTTCCAAATCCTCTGGTTTCGGAATTCTGACCACTGACATTTTCCCTTACACTGGATACAAACTAAATACAACACTATGCCTAACTGGCAAACCACGAGAATGTGGGAAGCCAGTCTGATGCACGAAGAGACCTCTATATTACTGAAAATGTTCCACCAGGGTGGAGTCACAATACACAATATCTTAGTCCCTATCTCTACAGTTTGCTGTTCAAGTGTATAAAAATGCTTCTGCGAAACTATAACGGCTTTGAGAATTTTGGTCAGATGTTCAGGAAGAGGGGGAATTTCGTAGCCAAAGTGCGCTACGTACTTATGGAAGTTCGTAAAATTCTCCTTCACAGTGAGGTGAACAGTGGAGGGTTCAGGAATGGGGACAATTTGCTCCTGGACCACTTGAAATTCTGCCTTGGGTTTGAAACAGAAACAGCTGTCACTAATCGAACACCAGCTATGCTGTCCGTGCTAGTAGTGGGAGGTGCCAGTGACAATATGTCCCACCTCGCATATATGCTACCTGCGGGGGAACATGGCCTTCTGCCATTGGCTCCAGGGTACAATTTATAGGCGTCGCGTCAACAGCACTGAACCCACACTGCGGTTTTGAAAAGGCATTCAAGTGCTGGGAACACAGGATTATGTGTGCTCCCCGGCTCCGGCACCCTGAGAGGTCAATACCTGTCATAGCGTGCTCCCACTTAATGATGTGAGGCGGGACCACTGTGAAACGAATATCTGCACCCCCTTGAATGACTCCAATGTTCTCAACCCTGTATACTGCTGCGGGTCGGGTTGTCCTACCCATGACTGCCATTCTAACTACTACTCCAATGATTGTGTGGTTGGACCACCCACAATCCATAGGGACTGGATAGGTTTCGGAGGCTAGCCGGATTCGGCACAGGCTCAATGCATTCTCAAAAGGATGGAGGGCTGCGAGGTGCTAGTTGCTAATCCAGGAGGGGACCAATCTCTGTCTTGAATCCTCCAGATTATTGTGGCCCTCGCCCAGTAACCACGCCCAGTATAAAACGCACACTTTATTCTGCGCAGCCTGGTCAGAAGCATTTCTGTCCTCCCTTATGAGAGCATTTACGGTCTTTGTGTGCATTACCAACTCGGCTATGATCTCCTTTAAATGGACCGTCATGGCCTGGTCCTAATGCAACTCCGAGCCCACTACCTTGTTCCCATCCAGCAATATCCTCTTCAACTGTGTTTTTAAACCGTTTATCTGGGTCTGCAGCTCTATGTCATCCCAGCTGTTGAAGACAGAGGACCCAGTATTAAAGGCAGTAAAAACATCATTCCAAACACCCCTTCTTTGTCTCCCTGAATTACTCTAAACTCTCGGTGTGTGGTGTAGCGTTCGGTCTTGTCCACGTGGGCAATATCGAACTCGTAAATCTTCTTGAACATATCCGTTAACAGGGCCTGTTATAACTACTCTGTTTCTTTGGGTTACCACTCCGGTATATGTATCTCCATGAGATTTAAAATCACGGAGGCTACCGCCCCTGGTACAGCATCTGATTGGTGTGGACTATTACCAATCCATTCCCTGTTCCCTTGGTGGCAGTGGGGCAAATATCCTGGATAACCACGCCGCCTGGGCCATGGGCGGGGCACAAGCTCAGTGGCATTGACTGGGATCTGGGTGTATGGGACCGCACACACCTTCAGGCTGCTATCCCACCTTATCCCATCTCTGGCGTCTTGCCACTGTCATTTGAAAACAATGGACATGCCTGCGCGGCAGACCGTCTCTGACCCCCACATACAGATGTAAATCCCTTGATCCAGTTCCCACCATTTGTCCCAACACAGACATAGTCCTCCATGAATCCCAGTAATCGTCCGATGGGTGTAGCTTCCCAACCGTTCCCATTCCACTTCAGGGTTCCTCATGTCCTTGCTCAACTTCCTGAGCCACCACCACCAATCCAGTGGAAATTTTCCTTTACATGTCAAACATATTAGCTTTCCAATGAGGATGCTGACCCTCGTGATAATGACTCGCACCCTGGCACACAGGAGGGAGGCTTCCCCTTACGTGAATCCGGATTGGCTGGAGTACTGGGATGAATTGGGCTCCAACCATCCTGACCAACTTTCCTCATGGAAGTAGATGGCGTGCTCCTCCGCATCCCTTTGACTGTTCCCATCGATCACCAAGGGTGCCTTGTCTCCCGAACACCCATAGATGTGGGAGTCTTGGAAGTCGCCCCTCCTCTCCTCACTCATCCCGATTAGGGCGAATAGGATCATGATCCATTCCATCTCGAAAATCTTTCAGCAAAAAGATGTAAAATAGCATGCAGCCAGGTCCCCAAGAGATTCTCTGGCTTGGTGAAGCATGGTCGGGTCCCGTGACCTCGACCCAAAGGCACACACTTAACAGACCTTTCTACACCTGGATTAGGGGCGGGGTTTTCACCGTCAGGTCACTCCCCCTCTGGATCCCAGAAGAGTGGGGGACTGTCCCAATCGATGGGCTATGGCCCCTCCCTTCAAGCAAGCCACAGCGTCTGTACAGTCTGTGAACTCGCTCCTGCTGCACGCTGAGGATCTTTATCCTCAGACCTTTCCCTAACTGGCTGCTTTCCCTCGTGGTTGTTGCTCTTTCAACGTCCCGCGCTTACCCCCTGACCTTTGCCCGTGCACCTTTTCCCACTCCATCAGGAATGAACCTGCACCGGGTCGGGTGGACACGGACAATTCAAGCCAGGCGAGGCAGGACGTGCTGAGTGGAGGAGGGAAGACCACCGGAGGGATGACTGCCAGCTGAAGAAGACCAACTGAGGAGACAAACTGAGGGGAGGCTTCGAATCATCGGGCCGTCAGCCTCGGCCGACCTTCGAATATCTGCACACGAACTCAAACTGGCGGCTGTCAATGAATTATCATCCCTGCAAGGTAAAGTACCCAAACAGAGACTTTAACTTTGGGGTACTTGAAGCTGGATAACACCCTTGCAGCGCCCAGAAACCACTTGACGATGGCAGGCTCCAGAGAGCAGCAAGAGCGAACCCCAAACCCAACCGCTGTTTTGAGTCTACCAAACGCCTTTTGATTGGTAAGCATGAAGTTCTGACCCCTCATAGCTTAATCTAGTCAGGAAAAGGGGCTGGGATAAACATAAGGGGATTGTTAAGATAGTTTTTTTCCCTCGATGTGCCATGTGATCCCCATTCACTGTATAAGTATAGTTAATTATTCTTCTGTTGTATTTTTGCCTGTAGAAGTGTACACTGGTAACTTTTTCCATAAGATTGTATCAATTTTCCTCCTCAATAAAATCTTGGTTTTGCTTTACATCCAACCACCTGTCTACTCGAGTCTTCCCTGGACCGCCGCCTTGTACCTAAGTGCGGTGCCTAGAACCCAGGGGCGTGGGAGTGATTCGAACCGCTCAGAAAACAGTCAGAGGCATAACTGACTGGGCGTACGTACTCGCCAAACACCACCACATGCCACCCCCTACAGAAATGGCGATCACGGCAGGACACCGGCAACAAGGTTGTGATGCAGTGGACAGTGGTTCGGATGAGCGAACCATGATGCAGGAATCAATTTCTGATTATGTGTTTAGCAAGTTGAATATCACTAAGAAGTGGATCACCATTCTGTTAAGGGCTGGGCGTTCGATAGATGCAGCAGCTAAGTGGACAGCGGGAAAGGAGCACAAGAAATCGTTAGAAAAGGCAGTTTGGCTGATGTACTTTAAAAAGAAGGTCCAGCTCTTGGACGGGCTCGTTGCAGCACAGGCAGTCGAGATAAGGGAGTCAGCCCTGGAAATCCGGGATAAGGCTCTCGCAGGGGAGATGTTATTAGTAGCTTTGCAGGCTTTTAACCAAGAGAGAGTACATATAGTAGGCGAACACAAGGCGCAGTTGGAATGCCTACGGTGCCAAGTCACCGAGGCCAAAGAAATTAGTTAAGGTTGCGAGAGAAGAACGCCCGCTAGGCAACGCAGGCCATGGGGTCCACCGCATGCACGCCGCTTCTCCGGAAACCATCAAACTAGGCCTTAGATCGGCTCAGATCACAGCGACTGCTGATCAGCAGCCATCACAGTCAGCACCATTCGAGCCCTGTAATCCGGCTGAACTCTTTCTCATGAGCCAGAACTTAATTTACAAGGTTCAGCATTAAAACCAAACTGCTGACAATAATTTTATACATTTCTCACTGTTTAGATCCAATAATAAAATGTTATTATATGACTGCGTGATATATGATTTATTACCATTCACTCCCAACGCTCATTCCCCACCACCACCCCCCCCGACCCCAGTGCTTCTGGAGAGTGCGAGCTGGCCGTTTTGTTCGAACTATTGGGAGTTTGTTTCGATACAGAAAGTTGCAGAGAGTCCCCCGGGCATCAGAGGAGGGGGAAACACCCGGGCATTCCGCGGGGGGGGCGGTGCTCCACGTATTGCAGGCAGGGGGTGGCTCCGGGTACTGCAGGCAATGCAAGGGTGTTCTGGGCCTTGCAGGAAGTTCGGGGGGGGCCGGGCCCCGCAGGAAGTGGGGGGCTGTGTCCGGGCCCCGCAGGCAGTGCGTGGGGGTTGGGGGTCCGGGCACTCCAGGCAGAGTGGGGGGGGGTCCGGGCACTCCAGGCAGAGCGGAGGGGCCCTGGGCACCGCAGGCAGGGCCGGGGTGGCCCTGGGCACTGCAGGCAGGTTGGGGGGGGGCCCGGGCACCGCAGGCAGTGTGCGGTGGGCGGCTCCGGGCCCCTCAGGCAGGGCGGGGGGGCCTCCGGGCCCCGCAGGCAGGCGGGGGGGGGGCGGTGGTAATCCAGGCCCTGCATAAAGCACTAATAAATTACTGAAACAGGATGAACATTAACTATGACGTGTTTGTGCTTGTCGAAGATAGCTCCATTATTGACAGGTTTCACGTTAAGTAACTAAAACAAAAATAATAATAAATATATATGTTTAATTGTAATAACTAATTTTGATATGGAATCAATACTTGTGTTGTGTTATAGGGGGCCTGTGGAATTTGTATAACACAGGAGGGAGCCTCAGGAGTAAAATGTTTGAGAAGCCCTGCTCTAAGCCACATCCCTCCATTCTCCCGGTTTAATGTGCTACTCGTACCATGACCTGTAGCACGTGTGACTGGTTCTTCACTGTATCGAGCCCGAGCTTTAGACTGCATGCAAGCTGGGTCTCGGATTGGAATGGGACAATCTGGATTTGCCTTGTTCAGCGCGACCTAATACTGGCCGATGAAATCCCTGTTTGAGGCTAAACACCGGCAATAACTCCACAGTTTCATACAATCATAGAATGATGGAGCTCAGGAGGCCATTCGGCCCATCGCGCCTGTGCTGGCTCTTTGAATGAGCTGTCCAATCTGCCCACTCCCCCCTGCTCTTTCCCAATAAACCTGCACATTTCCCCCTTCAATTATTTATCCAATTCCCTTTTGAAAGTTTTTACTGAATCTGCTTCCACTATCCATTAAGGTAATGCATTCCAACAACAACTTGTATTGTAAAAGAGCCTTCAACCTAGTAAAAAGTCCCAAGGCGCTTCACAGGAGTATTAGTAGACAATAAAAAATTCCAGATCATAAAACCTCGCCGCATAATGTTTATTCCCTCCTGTCGCCCCTGGTTCATTTGTCAATAATGTTAAATCTGTTTCCTCTGGTTACCAACATTCTGCCACAGGAACAAGTTTTTGCTTATTTTCTCTGTCAGAATCCTTATGTTGCAAATTCAGTCACTGTACATGGATGGACAGAACTGCAGGGTAACATCAGCACTAACAGTTTCGTTCAGAATTGCACCTCCGAATGTCTGCAATTTACCTCACATATTTTATATTAATTCTCAGGGTGTGGGCCTCACAGGCAAGGCTGGGATTGACTGCACATTCCTAGTTGCCTCGAGATGGTATTGGTGGGCTTTCTTATTGAAAGCTTTCTAGGCCACTTCAGAGAACAGTGAAGAATCAAACATGGTGGTGGGGGACTGGAGTCACATATACGTCGAGACCAGGTCAGGTTTCCTGTCCTGGCCCCCTTCTTTATTAAATATTCTGTCCACCGGTATAGCTAATGTTAGGGGGCCGAGGCAGAGGGTGATAGTCGAAGGTTGTTTTTGTGACTGGAAGTCTGTGTCCAGTGGGGTACCACAGGGATCGGTGCTGGGACCATTGCTGTTTGTGGTCTACATTAATGATTTGGATGTGAATGTAAAAGGTATGATCAGTAAGTTCGCAGATGATACAAAAATTGGTGGGGTTTTAATAATGAGGTGGGAAGCCTCAGGCTACAGGACGATATAGATGGGTTGGTCAAATGGGCGGTACAGTGGCAAATGGATTTAACCCTGAAAAGTGTGAGTTGATGCATTTCGGAAGGACTAACAAGGCAAGGGAATACACAATGAATGGTAAGACCCTAGGAAAGACAGAGGATCAGAGGGACCTTGGTGTGCATGTACATAGATCCCTGAAGGCAGCAGAACAGGTGGATAATGTGGTTAAAAAGGCATATGGGATACTTGCCTTCATTAGCCGAGGCATAGAATATAAGAGCAGGGAGGTTATGATGGAGCTGTACAAAAAGCTGGTAAGGCCACAGCTGGAGTACTGTGTGCAATTCTGGTCGCCACACTATAGGAATGATGTGATTGTTTTGGAGAGGGTGCAGAGGAGATTTACCAGTATGTTACCTGGTCTGGAGCGCTTCAGCTATGTAGAAAGACTGGACAGGCTGGGGTTGTTTTCCATTGAGCAGAGAAGGCTGAGGGGGGACCTGTTTGCGGTTAACAAAATTATGAGGGGCATAGATAGGGCAGATAGAAAGGAACTTTTCCCCTTAGTAGAGGGGTCAATAACAAGGGGACATAGATTCAAGGTAAGGGGCAGGAGGTTTAGAGGGGATTTGAGGAAAAACTTTTTCACCCAGAGGGTGGTTGGAATCTGGAACTCACTGCCTGAATGGATGGTCGAGGCAGGAACCCTCACAACATTCAAGAAGCATTTGGATGGGCACCTGAAATGCCATAGCGTACAAGGCTACGGACCAAATGCTGGAAAATGGGATTAGATTAGACAGGGCTTAATGGCCGGCGCGAACGCAATGGGCCGAAGGGCATCTTTCTGTGCTGAATAACTCTATGACTATGACTCTATCTATATATTACTCCTACCAGTGCTTTCTGCCCCTTGTTATTCCTTATCTCCACCCATACCGATTCTACTTCCTGATCCTCCGAGCCATGATCTTTTCTCGCTACTGTCCTCATGTTATCTTTTATTATCAGGGCTACTCCCCCTTCTTTTCCATTCTGCCTGTATTTTTGAAACGACAAGCACCCTGGAACATTTATTTCCCAACCTTGGCCACCTTTGAATCATGTCTCTGTAATGGCTATTTATCAAAACCATTTATCTCACTTTGTGCCATTAGTCCGTCTATCTTTTTACGAATTCACAATATATATATAAATGATCTAGACGAGGGAACTAGATGTAATATCTCCCAGTTTGCAGACGACAAAAACTGGGTGGGAGTGTGAGCTGTGAGGAGAATGCAGAGAAAATCCAGTATGATTTGGACAGGTTGGGTGATTGGGCAGATGCATGGCAAATGCATTTTAACGTGGATAAATGCGAGGTTATCCACTTCGGTGGCAGAAACAGGAAGACAGATTATTATCTGAACGGCAACAGATTGGGAAAAGGGGAAGTGCGACAATAGCTGGGTGTCCTTGTGCACCAGCCACTGAAGGTAAGCATGCAGGTGCAGCAGGCGTTTAAGAAGGCAAATGGTATGCTGGCCTTCATAGCGAGAGGATTCGAGTACCGGAGCAAGGATGTCTTGCTGCAGTTGTACATGGCCTTGGTGAGACCACACCTGGAGCATTGTGTGCAGTTTTGTTCGCCTTATCTGAGGAAGGATGTTCTTGCCATGGAGAGAGTGCAGCGAAGATCACCAGACTGATACCTGGGATGGCAGGAATGACGTATGAGGAGAGATTGGGTCGATTAGGCTTATATTCACAAGAGTTAAGATGAATGAGAGGGGGTCTCATTAAAACTTATAAAATCTAACAGAACTAGACAGACTAGACGCAGGAAGGATGTTCCCGATGGCGGGGGAGTGCAGATCCAGGGGTCATAGTCTATGGATTAGGGGTAAGACATTTAGAACTGAATTGAGGAGGAATTTCTTTACCCAGAGAGTGGTGAACCTGTGGAATTCTCTGCCACACAGCGCAGTTGAGGCCAATTCATTAAATATATTCAAGAAGGAGTTGGATATATTTCTTAAGGCTAAAGGGATCAAGGGATATGGGGAGAAAGCAGGGACAGGGTTCTGAATTTGGATGATCAGCCATGATCTCATTAACTGGTGGAGCGGGATCGAGGGGCCGAATGTTTCTATGTATGTATCATGTATTCAGATAAAGAGCCTTTAATTTAATGTGTTTACCATTATTCCCTGCTTTGACATTATTCTTTGCTCCACTGCTACCATTAAACTCTCTGCCCCTTCCTGTAACACTCTGCTTATTTTTACCCAAATTGCTCCTCTGCTCTATTGCTTTGACCTTTAGATTTCTAAATTTTCCCTCACATAACCACTCCCCGCTTTTTTAGGTTAAAGCCCTATTTACCTCCCTAGTTATTTGATTCGCCAGGGTGATTGTCCCAGCCTGGTTTATGCGGAGTCCGTCCCGACGGAACAGCTCCCTCTTTCCCCAGTACTGGTGCCAGTGCCCCATGAATTGAAACCCCTTCGACCAACACCACTCTTTGAGCCACGCATTTAACACTCTGATCTGCTTGACCCTATGCGCTTGGGCGCGTGGCTCATATAGTAATCCAGAAATTATTACACTTGTGGTTCTGCTTCTTAAGTTAGACCCTTACAGATGGGCAATAAATGCTGCCGTTGGCAGCGATGCCCACATCCCATAAACGAATAAAATGAAACAAAAAACACCCCTAGCTCCTCAAACTCCCTCAGCAGAACCTCATTCTCAGTTCTACCTATATCGGTGGTACATGGCGGAGCGGGCTCGAAGGGCCAAATAGCCTGGTTTTGCTCCTATTGCTTATGCTCTTAATTTCTTAATGCGGGTTCAGTTCAAATGGCTCTGTGTGCTAATGTAAGAAATGCAGAGTGACGGAAGCGAGGGAAAAGCCAGCGGTTTCTACTGAGAGCTGCCAGTAAGAACACTGCTGCCCAGGGAGGAGCCAATCGGGCAAACCATGCTGGCAGTGAGTCTCAGGCTGTTCCTCCACCGCAAACCCAGCTCCCAATAGCCGATTTTAAAACTCCAACAAATGTCGCCTGATTGAAACGTTGCAGGGTTTCAAGCGAATACTGAGTTTTGCAGTGAGGAGAAAGGATTGTTTATAAAATGCCACATTCCCAAACAAAGTTTAATGAAATAAACACATGATATTTTTAACCAGTCCGGCAGGGGGTGGTGAGAAACTCCATTGAAATGCAGCAGCGGTGGTGATTACTGGTCAATATCACAATCTGGCTCCCTTCAGGCAGATTCCAAATGCCAAGTGCTGCTCTGGGAAAAGTTTCGAGCGGATTTCAAAGGAGAACTTGATGCCGCAGGTGATTGACAGCCGACCCAGCCAATCGGTGCTGACCGGTCTTGCAGGATAGCCAATAGGATTTGCGATGGGTGGCGCACAATCCGGTGATTGACAAGCCGGATCGGGAACGAGTGTTTGGGAAGATTCTGGTTCAGGAAAAAAACCGCAAAGGGAAATGTTGCTGATATTGTGGCGATATTTCGTTAAAGCGTGTTGTGCATATTTAATAAAATATATTTTTGCAGAGATGTCTTGATCGATTCGTCCTTAGCGTGTCAATTTAGAAATAGAAAGTGGTGAGACTGGGGAGAGAGAGACTGGGGACAGAGAGAGACTGGAGGAGAGAGAGAGAGAGTGGGGAGGGAGAGACGGGGGAGAGAGAGAGACTGGGGAGAGAGAGAGACTGGGGAGAGAGTGAGCGAGGGGGGACGTTTTGTTTTACTTTCATAGAAACATAGAAGATAGGAGCAGGAGCAGGTAATTCGGCCCATCGAGCCTGCTCCGCCATTCAACGATATCCTGACTGATCATCCAAAGACAGGGTACTGATATTGGATGATCAGCCATGATCTCATTGAAAGGTGGAGCAGGCTCAAAGGGCGGAATGGCCTACTCTTGCTCCTATCTTCTATGTTTCTATCTTTCTATGAATGTGAAACGAAACGTCCCCCCTTGCTCACTCTATCCCCAGTCTCCCTCACTCCCCAGACTCTCTCTCCCCATCTCTCTCTCTCTCCCCCAGTCTCTCTCTCTGTCCCCAGTCCCTGCCTCCCTAGTCTCTCTGTCTCCCCCAGTCTCTCTCTCTCCCCAGTCTCTCTCTCCCCAGTCTCTCTCTCTCTCGCTCCCCAATCTCTCTCTCTCACCCCCAGTCTCATTCGCTCTCCCCAGTCTCTCTCTCCCCCAGTCTCTCACTCTCTCCAGTCTCTCTCCCGAGTCTCTCTATCCCCCAGTCTGGCTCTGTCTCTCCAGTCTCTATCTTCACCCAGTCTCTCTCTCTCCCAGTCTCTCTCTCCCCAATCTCTCTCTCTCTCCCCCAGTCCCTCTCTCTCTCTCCCCAGTCTCTATCATCCCCCAAACTCTCTCTCCCCCAGACTCTCGCTCTCCCCCGTCTCTCTCTTCACCCAGTCTCTCTCTCTCTCCCAGTCTCTCTCTCCCCGTCTCTCTCACCCCAGTCATGCTCTCTCCCCTGTCTCTCTCTCCCCAGACTCTCTCTCCCCAGTCTCACTCTCTGTCCCCAGTCTCTCTCTTCACCCAGTCTCTCTCTCTCCCAGTCTCTCTCTCCCTCCCCAGTCTCCCTCTTCACCCAGTCTCTCTCTCTCCCAATCTCTCTCTCCCCGTCTCTCTCTCTCCCCGTCTCTCTCACCCCAGTCATGCTCTCTCCCCAGTCACTCTCTCCCCAGACTCTCTCTCCCCAGTCTCACTCTCTGTCCCCAGTCTCTCTCTCCCCCAGTCTCTCTCTCTCCCCCCAGTCTATCAGTCTGTCCAAAGTCTCGCTCACCATCAGTCTCTCTCTCCCCCAGTCTCTCTCTCTCACCCAGTCTCTCTCTCCCCAGTCTCTGTCTCTGTGTCCAAATCTCTCTCTCTCCCCAGTCTCTCTCTCTCCCCTTGTCTCTCTATCACGGAATCTCTCTCTCACTCCCTAGTCCCTCTCTCCCAGCCTCTCTATCTCTCCCCCAGTCTCTTTCTCTCCCCAGACTCTCTCTCCCCAGTCTCTCTCTCACCCAGTCTGTCTCTCTCTCTCCCCAATGTCTCTCTCTCTCTCCCCGTCACTCTCTCACCCCAGTCTCTCTCTCTCCCCAGTCACGCTCTCTTCCCAGTCTCTCTAACCGCATTCTCTCTCTCCCGAATCTCTCTCTCCCCCAGTCTCTCTCTCTCTGCCCATTCTCTCTCTCCCCAGTCACTTTCTCTCCCCAGTCTCTCTCTCCCCAGTCTCTCTCTCTCTCCCCAGTGTCTCTCTTCACCCAGTCTTTCTCTCTCCCAGTCTCGCTCTCTCTCCCCAATCTCACTCTCTCCCCAGTCTCTCTATCCCCACTCTCTCTCTCCCCCGTCTCTCTCTCTCCCAGTCTCGCTCTCTCTCCCCAGTCTCTCTCTCTCCCGAGGCTCTCTCTCCCCAGTCTCTCTCTCTCCCCTGTCTCTCTCTCTCCCCAGGCTCTCTCTCTGTCCCCAGTCTCTCTCAATTCAATTCAATTCAATTCGCTTTATTGGCATGATAAGGTACATCTTATGTTGCCAAAGCATCAAAATACATTTATGGTTGAACACATACACGCAGTTCTATACATACAGTGTATAAACAGGTATATCCCTGAGTGTATAAATCTACATTCGCATTATTTATATATACTCTTTTCTTAGTTTACTGGTTGTCCCTCGGTTCATGGCAAGCTGTAACATAGTGTGCCGCCAGTGCTACACAGCTTCTCTCCTCCCCCAGTAGGTATGGGAGTTTTTGGTTGTCATTCAGATTTCTGAATTCAGGGCATATTTGTGAGAATTTTTGGTAGAAATTCTCCCTGATGCCCTGATATTTTCCACAGGCTGTGAGGAAGTGCATATCTGTCTCCACTACTCCCTGACCGCAGTTAGAGCATATCCTGCCCTCTCTTGGCAGCCTGGACTGCCTGTGTCTGCCTTTTTCGATCGCCAGGTTATGTTCGCTAAGTCTGTACCTTGTCAAGGTTTTTCTCAGTTTGTTATCCTTTACCATGGTCAGGTAATCAGCTATGTTTATCTCCCCCCCCAGTCTCTTTCTCTCTCCCCCAGTCACTCTCTCTACCCCCAGAAACTCTTTCTCCCCCATTCTTTCTATCTCTCCCCAGTCTCCCTCTCTCTCTCTCCCCAGTCTCTCTCTTCCCAGTCTCCCTCTCTGTCCCCAGTCTCTCTCTCTCCCCCAGTCTCTCTCGCCGCGTCTCTCTCTCCCCCAGTCTCTCTCTCTCCCACAGTCTCTCTCTCTCTCTCTCTATCCCCAGTCTCTCTCTCTCCACTGGTCTCCTTCTCCCCAAATCTCTCTCTCACCCAGTATCTCTCTGTCTCTCTCTCTCCAGTCTCTCTCCCTCTCCCAGTCTCTTTCTCTCCCCAGTTTCCCTCTCTCTCCCCATTCTCCCTCTTCCCAGCCTGTCTCTCTGTCCCCAGCCTCACTTCCCAGTCACTCCCTCTCCCCCAGTCTCTCTCTCCCACAGAATTTCTCTCGCCCCAGTCTCTCTCACCCAGTCTCTATCCTCCAGTCTCTCTCCCCCAGTCTCTCTCTCTCCCCATCTCTCTCTCGCCCCAGTCTCATTCCATCCCTCAGTCTCTCTCTGTCACTCCCCCATCTCTCACTGTCTCTCTCTCCCAGATTCTCTCACCCCAGTCTCTCTCTCTCTCGCTCCCCAATCTCTCTCTCTCACCCCCAGTCTCATTCTCTCTCCATAGTCTCTCTTTCCCCCTGTCTCACTCTCTCTCTCCAGTCTCTCTCCCGAGTCTCTCTATCCCCCAGTCTCGCTCTGTCTCTCCAGTCTTTATCTTCACCCAGTCTCTCTCTCTCTCCCAGTCTCTCTCTCCCCAATCTCTCTCTCTCTCCCCAGTCTCTCTCTCTCTCCCCAGTCTCTATCACCCCCCAATCTCTCTCTCCCCAGTCTCTCTCTCTCCCCCAGACTCTCGCTCTCCCCCATCTCTCTCTTCACCCAGTCTCTCTCTCTCTCCCAGTCTCTCTCTCCCTCCCCATTCTCCCTCTTCGCCCAGTCTCTCTCTCTCCCAATCTCTCTCTCCACGTCTCTCTCTCGCTCTCCCCAGTCTCTCTCACCCCAGTCACGCTCTCTCCCCAGTCTCTCTCTCCCCAGACTCTCTCTTCCCAGTCTCTCTCTCACTCCCCAGTCTCTCTCTCATGCCCCAGTCGCTCTCTCACTCCCCCCAGTCTCTCTCTCCCCAGTCTCACTCTCTGTCCCCAGTGTCTCACTTCACCCAGTCTCTCTCTCTCCCAGTCTCGCTCTCTCTCCCCAAACTCACTCTCTTCCCAGTCTCTCTCTCCCCACACTCTCTCTCCCCGTCTCTCTCTCTTCCAGTCTCGCTCTCTCTCCCCAGTCTCTCTCTCTCTCCCCAGTCTCTCTCTCCACACTCTCTCTCTGTCCCCAATCTCTCTCTCTCACCCGTCTCTCTCTCACTCCACAGCCTCTCTCTTCCCAGTCACTCCTTCTCTCCCCAGGCTCTCTCTCTGTCCCCATTCTCTCTCTCTAACCTCAGAATCTCTCTCTCCCCCATTCTTTCTCTCTCTCCCCAGTCTGACTCTCTCATTTTCCCCAGTCTCTCTCTTCCCAGTCTCCCTCTCTGTCCCCAGTCTCTCTCTCTCCCCCAGTCTCTCTCTCTGTCCCCAGTCTCTCTCTCCCCGTCTCTCTCTCCCACAGTCTCTCTCTCTCCCACAGTCTCTCTCTCTCTCTCTCCCCAGTCTCTCTCTCTCCCCTGGTCTCCTTCTCCCACAATCTATCTCTCACTAGTCTCTCTCTCTTTCTCTCTCCAGTCTCTCTCTCTCCCCCATTCTCTCTCTCTCCCCCTGTCTCTCCCTTTAACCTAGTCTCTCTCTCTCTCTCCCCAGTCTCTCACTCACTCCCCAGTCTCTTTCTCTCCCCAGTTTCCCTCTCTCTCTCCCCAGTCTCTCTCTCCCCAGTCTCTCTCTCCCCCAGGCTCTCTCACTCTCCCCAGCTTCCCTCTCTCTCCCCAGTCTCCCTCTTCCCAGTTTCTCTCTCTGTCCCCAGACTCTCTCTCCCCACTCTCTCTCACCCAGTCTCTATCCCCCAGTCTCTCTCCCCCAATCTCTCTCTCTCCCCGTATCTCTCTCGCCCCAGTCTCATTCCATCCCTCAGTCTCTCTCTGTCACTCCCCCGTCTCTCACTGTCTCTCTCTCCCAGAGTCTCACTCTCCCCCAAAATCACACTCGAATCAGTCTCTCTTTCTCCCCGTCTCCTCTTTCCCCCAGAATCTCTCTCCCCCACTCTCTCTCCCCCAGTCTCTCTCTCTCCCCCAGTCTCTCTCTCCACCAGTCTCTCGCACTCCCAGTCTCTCTCTCTCCTCTAGTCTCTCTCTCCCCCAGTCTCACTCCATTCCCCGATCACTCTCTCTCATTCCCCAGTCTCTCACTCTCTGTCCCATGTTCTCACTCTCCCCCAGTCGTTCTCTCTCTCTCCCCCAATCTCTCACACTCCACCCAGTCGTTCTCTTTCCCCCAGTCTCTCCCTCTCCCCCAGTCTCGCTCACTCCCCAGTTTTTTCTCTCTCCCTGACACTCTGTCTCACTCGCCCCCACTCTCCCACTTTCTCTCTCCAGTGTCTCTCTCCCCAGTTTCACTCTCGCCCCGTCTCTCTCTCTGAAAATGTCTCTCGCTCTCTCTCCCCAGTCTTTCTCTCTCCCCTGTCGCTTTCTCTCTCCCCCAGTCTCTCTCCCCCAATCTCTACCTTTCTCTCTACCCGTCTCTCTCTCCCCAGTCTCTTTGCCTCTCTGCTAGTCTCTCTCTCTCCCCAGTCTATCTCTCTTTCACACGAGTCTCTCCAATTCCAATTCCAATTCCAATTAAAATGCTTTATTGGCATGAAAGTTTACAGAGAACCATATTGCCAAAGCTTACATAGCAAAAAGGTACAGTTTTCCAACATTCTGTAGGTGTCAATCGATTTGACATTTGTTGGGTACATACAATATTACTTTTAAACAATATTAATTTTAAACAGTCTTTGTACTTCATTTGGTACGTTCAATATTAATTTTAAACAGTCTTAATTTTAAACAGTCCTCAGGTTGTGACATGTTGTTACATATTTGGCCCCAAGGTATGGTCTGTCTCCTTCTCCTAGGACTAATCTCAATTTTGACAGATCATCCAATTCCTTGAAATCTGGGGTTGTTTGGCTTAGCTTGTTGAATAATATGTTTCTTGATGTGTTGAATTTTTCGCATTTTAGGAGGAAATGCATTTCTGTTTCAACCTCGCCAGCCAGACATTGATCGCATATTCTATTCTCTCTAGGCTGCCAGGATTTCTTGTATCTGCCTTTTTCAATTTCCAGTTGGTGGTCGCTTAGTCTGTACCTGGTGAGGGTCTGTCTCTGTTTTGTGTCTCTGATGGTCGTGAGGTAGTCTGCCAGTTTATATTCTCTTTTTAGGGCCCGGTAACATTCTAATCTGCTTTGGCTTTCGGTTATTTTGTTCCAATGTTCCAGGTAGGTTTCTTTGCATTTTTTAATGATTTGGTTCACTCGGATTGGTGTTTGGGCGGCTGTGTTGGTCTGGGGCTGGTCAGGGTCCGGCTGAGTACTTAGTTTCCGTAGCAGCTGACTCAGGGGACTCTTTTCTGGGTTTAGCTCTTGGGTCTGAAAGGCTTTGAAATGAAGGGTGTCTGGGGAGCTAGATTTGAGGTGATTTAGGAAGTTTAGTGCTCGTTTTTGGATGTTTATTATCAGTGGGTATCTGCCTAGTTCGGCTCTGCATGCATTTGTTGGCGTTTTCCTTTGGGTGCGAAGGATGCTTCGGCAGAATTCTGCATGTAGGGCTTCTATTGTATGTTTTTCCCATTTAGTGTAGCTTTGGTGATTTAGCGGGCCCCATACTTCACTACCGTACAGTGCAATGGGCAGGATTATGCTGTCAAATATTTTGAGCCAGATTTTGATTGGGATTTGGATGTTGTAGAATTTTCTTTTTATTGCATATAGGGCTCTTCGGGCTTTTTCTTTTAGTGCATTCACTGCTATGCTGAAGCTCCCTGATGCTGTAATAGTTAGACCAAGGTAGGTGTAGCTCATAGTGTGTCCTATAGTGGTATCACTGAGGGTAAACTGGTATTTGTTTTCCTGACATCTGGGCCTTTTTTGAAAAATCATGATGTTGGTTTTCTTTAGATTTACTGTTAGAGCCCAATTTTGGCAGTATTTGTCGAGTAGGTCTAGTTGTTGCTGTAATCCCTGTTCTGTGGGAGACAGCAGAACCAGGTCGTCCGCATAGAACAGGGATTTCACTTCTCCATCTAGGAGACGGAGACCTGGTGACTCGCTTTGCTCCAGCATGTCTGCTAATTCATTTATGTATATGTTGAACAGGGTCGGGCTCAAATTGCAGCCCTGCCGGACGCCTCTTCTCTGGGTGAAGAAATCGGTGCGTTTGTCTCCAATTTTGACCCCGCATTTGTTTTTCAGATACATTGATTTAATAAGGTCATAGACTTTGCCCCCTATTCCACATTGAAGAAGTTTATAATAGAGCCCTTCGTGCCATATAGAGTCAAAGGCTTTCTTGAAGTCGATGAAACAGGCGAATATTTTCCCATTTTTTGTTTGGTGTATATGTTTTTCAATGAGGGTGTGAAGGGTATAGATATGGTCGGCGGTGCGGTGTTTTGGAAGAAAGCCTATTTGGTTTTTTCTGAGGATATTATGTTTGTTAAGAAAATCAAGTAATCTACTATTTAGAATACTGCAGAATAACTTCCCTAGACAACTGTTGACACAGATGCCGCGGTAGTTATTTGGGTCTGATTTGTTTCCGCTTTTATATATGGGGGAGATTAGTCCTTGGCACCAGATATCGGGAAAACAGCCTGAACGTAATATGATGTTGAATAATTTGAGTACCGCACCCTGCATCTCCATATTGCTGAACTTGAGCATTTCATTTTTGATGTTGTCTGGGCCACAGGCTTTCTTTAGGTGGAGAGATTTTGTTTTTGTGGCCATTTCTTTCCATGTGATTGGGGAGTCTAGAGGGTTTTGGTTGTCTTTGATTGTTGCTTCTAATGTGTGGAGTTTTTCTGTGACCTGATGTTGACTTGGGTTTGTTTCGTTTATTGGGATGTCTTTGTAGAGGTTTTCAAAATGTGTTCTCCAGATGTCGCCATCTTGGATTGGTAATGCTTGCAATTGTGTTGTACTCAGGTTATTCCACATTTCCCAGAATTGTTTTGGGTTGGTGGAGTTTTCAATTTCTTCTAGTATTTTGTGGGTATAGTTTTGTGTTTTGTTCCTAATGGTGTGTTTATATCTTTTGAGGGTTTCATTGTATCTAGTACGTAGGTCCGGATTGTTTGGTTGGCGATGCTTTTGGTTTGATATTTTTCTCAGGTCTTTTCTGGCATTTTTGCATTCGTGGTCAAACCATTTCTTATTTTTATTTTGTCTTTTGTGACTCTTCCTCTTCTGTTTCACGAGGTCGGCTTTTACAGCTGCCTCATGAAAGATCATATTTATATCCTCTATGGCCATGTTTACCCCATCTCTGGTGATCTCATATAGATTTTCTTTAAATTTTGAAATTTTACTTGTGAGATCAGGTGAATTTAGTGCTGTGATGAATTTATCTCCACTGTCTGGGGCCCATCTGTATGTCTGGTTTATTTTATGTAGCTTACTGGGTTCCTTTTTTGTGTCTGTAGTTTGGGCAGAAAGTTTAAGGTACACATTTATTTGGTTATGGTCTGAGAGGGGGGATTGCTGCCTGACAGTGAATGCGTTGATATCGCAGGGGTCCAGGTCAGTGATTGTATAATCCACCACACTAGACCCAAGAGTTGAGGAATATGTGAGTCTCCCTAAGGAGTCCCCTCTGAACCTACCGTTAACTATGTACAGGCCTAAGGCTCGGCAGAGTTGCACTACCTCCCTACCGCTTTTATTTATTTCACAATCGAGGTTGTTTCGGTTTGCGATGGCTGGTGTGACATATAGAGGGGTCTGGCCAAACACATGGTTGTTGCCCTGTGGGTCTATGAAGTCAGGTTCACATCCTGTCCTTGCATTTAGGTCCCCACATAGTAGCACCTTTCCTTGGGCCTGGAAATGGCTGATTTCCATGTGGAGAGTGTCAAATATCTCCTCTTCAAAATATGGCGATTCTATTGGAGGTATGTAGATCGCACATAAGTAAACATCGTTTTTTTCTATTCCTATATTTTTATCTAATTTTAGCCATACGTGTGATTTTCCCTGTTTTATCGGTGAGATGTGTTTGTTCAGTTCTCCTTTATACCACACCAGGATTCCCCCGGAGGTTCTGCCCTTGCGTGTCTTAATGTTCTTTACTGAAGGCACAATAATTTCATGGTACATTGGGGGACAGTGGGTCGGCATGTCCTTTTGGCACCATGTTTCTGTTAACACAATTATATCAATGTCTTTTATAGCTTTTAGGAATTCAGGGTCTGTACTCTTCATCCCAAAAGTTGAGGAGCGGAGGCCCTGGATATTCCAGCAGCTTATGTGGAAAGAACGCATTTATATAGTTCAATAAAACGAAATAAAATGGACCTATTTTGTGGGATGAGTGTGGAAACACTATTTTCTATAATGCTAAATGATGATTTAGTATAAATTTCATGAGGCATGCACATATATCTATCTAATAGTAGTAATAATACTGATAAGATAACAATAATGATAATGATAAATAACAATATTAATAATTTCTCCGGCTTTCTATCAGGCTGTTCAGCATCGTCATGATCTTTCTCAGTTCTTGGTCTACAGTCTGTGGTCTAGAGGGGGGTCTTGGGTTCTGTTGTTGGTTTTGTAAAGGGGGGTGGGGGACATTGGTGGTCCTGTTTGGGTTACGGCTCCCAATGGTAGAGGGGGTGGGAGGGTTGCGTCTTTTGGCAGTGTTTATGAGGTTTTTTGCAAAGACCCACATCCGCTGTTTGAGTAGATGTATTTCGTCATAGAGGTCCCTTGTGTTGATGTTTGGATGATGGGCCAGGTAGACGTTGGGGAAGACAGAACATCTCGTGTCGATCTCCCTGTTGGTGTTGTGGATTATATAGGCTGGGGTGTCCTTTCTGGGCAGTAGTGTGGAGATCACGATCCGCGCCTCGGGGAATTCCTTGCTGGCCTTTTCCGCCATCCTGCTCACCGCCCTAGCAGTGCCTTCCCGTAGGGTGCGTAGGTCGTTTGTGCCTGTGTGGATCACAAGCCATTTGGGGCTTCCAAGGGATTCTTTGTTCAGGATCTTCATTGCATGTTCTGTGTTGCTGCACCATTTTTTCAGGACTTGATGACCTGGGAACAGCCTCTGGGGGTCCAGAAACTTTCCGTTGGAGTCGGTCAGCAGGACCGCCTGAGGGGCTGGTTTTTCAGACTGGGTAGCAGTAGTCTGGGCAGGACTCGACTGATGGCTGGTTGTTGGCTGGGTTTCTGGGATATGTTGTGTGGCAGGAGCGGGGTTTGAGGCTTTCGGTGTGTCCTCGTGTGGGGGGGCATCTGACGGGTTCTGCGTCCCTGTGTGTGAGGACTGGGTAGCGGTAGTCTGGGCAGGACTCGACTGAGGGCTGGTTGTTGGCTGGGTTTCTGTGGTGAGCTGTGTGGCAGGAGCGGGGTTTGTGGCTTTCGGTGTGTCCTCGTGTGGGGTGGCATCCGACGGGTTCTGTGTCCTTGTGTGTGTTGTTTTTTGGACCTTAAGAGGTTTGTGTTGCCTGCTGAGCCTTTCTACGGCCTCCGTCATTTTGTTTAGTTGGGTATGGAGTTCTTGGATCTTATTTATTTGTTCCTCTACGGTCTTTCTCAGATTGTGGATGGTGGACTCGTTTTCCATTTTCAGCTGTTTGAGTTCCTCCGTCCAGTTCTTGGTCTGTGTTTCTCTGTATTCGTTGAATTCGAGTTCTAGTTTGGACAGACTCTCTTTCAGCAGTTTGTTTGCGTTGAGAGGTGTGGGGGGGGTGGAGATGGTCAGGGAGGTGTGTGTCTCTGCTGGACTCTCTTCTTCTTCCTCCGCTTGGCTCTCATCATCCTCTGTTCGATTCTCTTTTGCCTCCTGTCCATTGGTCCTATTTGTGTCTGCCTTAGTTTTCAGCTGGGGGAATTCCTTTTCGAAGGAGTCCAGACTTTCTACATTCCCCTGTATCATGATCTTTCCTTTTTTGTTGTAGTAGCTTATGGTTAGCAGGGGGTCATCTTTATCTAGATTTCCATCTTTACATATTTTCAGTCTGCCTCCACTGCCAATACCTTCGCTGGAGACGTATGCGTAGTATTTTTGTAAAGTCTCCTTCCATGAGGGAATGGAGTCGGTGTAGAATATGAGGTTGTTCTTCGTCTTAATCCCTTTGTGTGTGGTATAGTCAACGTAGAGGACCTCTGGGTTACTTTTTAGTGTTATGTCCTTGTGTTTTTCCTTTGCTTTATTTTTTGTGCATTGCTCAGGATATTTCATTTCCCTGCTCATTGTAGTCGTTTGTTTTGTCTCAGGTAGATAACTTTTTTTCTCTTTTTTGTGTCGTGTTCCACCTTATCCCACTTTTAGGTCCAAAATTGAGAGTTTTTCAGGGGTTCATCTTTGATATAGCTGCTCTTAAAAGTTTCTCTCTCTCTCTCTCACAGGTTCCTGGTTTGGGTTGTTTATCGTTTCTCTCTGGTTTCTATTCCTTCTTTTTTTTTTTCTTTTTTTCTTTTTTTTTTTCTTCGGGTTTGTTGTTCTTTTTCTAGGTTAACTAAATTTAGGTAGATCTAGGTATAGCTTTTTTCCTCCGGACCCGGAGTTTTCCTCTCTCTCCTCGCGTCGGTCTCAGGCTGTTTCTGCTCTGGTCCCAGCCCCTCGGCTCGGCTGTGCAGTCCCGTCCCGGCCCGGTGTTTGTCCGAGTTTCTCCGACCCCGGAGTTTCTCGGGTTTCGGGCCCCGGGCTTGCTCTCTCTCCGGGCTTCTGCCCTGGTCCCAGCCCCTCGGCTCGGCTGTGTAGTCCCCGCCCGGCCCGGTGTTTGTCCGAGTTTCTCCGATCCCGGAGTTTCTCGGTTTTCAGGCCCCGGGCTTGCTCGCTCTCCGGGCCTCTGCCCTGGTCCCAGCCCCTCGGCTCGGCTGTGCAGTCCCGGCCCGGCCGAGTCTCTCCGACCCCGGAGTTTCTCGGATTTCAGGCCCCGGGCTTGCTCGCTCTCCAGGCCCGACCCGATCCGGCACCCCTACCTCTCCACTCGCCTCTTTGACTGGCTCGGGCCGTTCCTCCCGGTCTGGGTCGACTCCTGTTGCTGCTCGCTCTCCTTCTCTCCGGTGCCTCGCTCGGCCCGGTTCCTCGGGCCTTTCTCCGGCTTCAGGCTCCGTGCTCCGGTTGCTGCTCGGGCTCTGCTCTCTCTCTCTCCCTGTTTTGGAGTTCTCTCTCTCTGTTCCCGGTTTCTCTCTCTCTGTTCCCGGGTTTTCCTGCGCTGTTTCTCTATCCCCCAGAATCTCTCCCATTTCTCTCTCACCCCAATCTCTCTCTTCCCAGTTTCTCTCTCTCTCCCCCTGTTTCTCTCTCTCACTCCCCAGTCTCTCTCTTCCCAGATTCTCTCGCTCCTCCAGTCTCTTTCCGTTTCTCCTAGACTCTCTCTCTCCAGTCTCTCTCTCATTCACACGAGTCACTCTCTCTCCCCAGTATCTCTCTCTCAATTCTCTCCCCCAAGACTCTCTTTCTCTCGCTCCCCAGTCTCTCTCCCTCTCCCCAGCCTCTCCCCCAGACTCTCTCTCCCCCAGTATTTATCTCTCGCCCAGCCTCACTCTCTCTCTCCCCAGTCTCTCTCTCCCTCCCCCCAGTCAATCTCTCCCCAGTCTCACTATCTGCCCCCAGTCTCACACTCTCCCCTGTCTATCCCTCTGTCCCCAGTCTCTCTCTCCCCAGTCTCTCTCCCCCCAGTCTCTCTCTCTCCCCAGTTTCCCTCTCTCTCCCCAGTCTCCCTCTTCCCAGCCTTTCTCTCTCTCCCCAGTCTCTCTCTCCCCAGTCACTCCATCTCCCCCAGTCTCTTTCTCCCACAGAATTCCTCTCTCCCCAGTCTCTCTCACCCAGTCTCTATCCCCCAGTCTCTCTCCCCCAGTCTCTCTCTCTCCCCATCTCTCTCTTACCCCAGTCTCATTCCCTCCCTCAGTCTCTCTCTGTCATTCCCCCGTCTCTCGCTGTCTCTCCCTCCCAGATTCTCTCACCCCAGTCTCTCTCTCTCTCGCTCCCCAATCTCACTCTCTCTCCCCCAGTCTCTCTCTCTAACCTCAGAATCTCTCTCTCCCCCATTCTTTCTCTCTCTCCCGAGTCTCACTCTCTCTCTCTCCCCAGTCTCTCTCTTCCCAGTCTCCCTCTCTGTCCCCAGTCTCTCTCTCCCCATCTCTCTCTCCCACAGTCTCTCTCATTCCCACAGTCTCTCTCTCTCTCTCTCCCCAGTCTCTCTCTCTCCCCTGGTCTCCTTCTCCCACAATCTGTCTCTCACTCGTCTCTCTCTCTCTCTCTCCAGTCTCTCTCTCTCCTCCATTCTCTCTCTCTCCCCCTGTCTCTCCCTTTAACCTAGTCTCTCTCTCTCTCCCCAGTCTCTCACTCACTCCCCAGTCTCATTCTCACCCCAGTTTCCCTCTCTCTCTCCCCAGTCTCTCTCTCCCCCAGTCTCTCTCCCCAAGCTCTCTCTCTCCCCGTATCTCTCTCGGCCCAGTCTCATTCCATCCCTCAGTCTCTCTCTGTCACTCCCCCGTCTCTCGCTGTCTCTCTCTCCCAGAGTCGCTCTCTCCCCCAAAATCACACTCGAACCAGTCTCTCTTTCTCCCCGACTCTCTCTTTCCCCCAGACTCTCTCTCCCCCACTCTCTCTCCCCCAGTCTCTCTCTCTCCCCCAGTCTCTCTCTCCACCAGTCTCTCGCACTCCCAGTCTCTCTCTCTCCTCTAGTCTCTCTCTCCCCCAGTCTCACTCCATTCACCGATCACTCTCTCTCATTCCCCAGTCTCTCACTCTCTGTCCCATGTTCTCACTCTCCCCCAGTCATTCTCTCTCTCTCCCCCAATCTCTCACACTCCACCCAGTCATTCTCTTTCCCCCAGTCTCTCCCTCTCCCCCAGTCTCGCTCACTCCCCAGTTTTTTCTCTCTCCCTGACACTCTGTCTCACTCGCCCCCACTCTCCCACATTGTCTCTCCAGTGTCTCTCTCCCCAGTTTCACTCTCACCCCGTCTCTCTCTCTGAAAATGTCTCTCGCTCTCTCTCCCCAGTCTTTCTCTCTCCCCTGTCGCTTTCTCTCTCCCCCAGTCTCTCTCCCCCAATCTCTACCTTTCTCTCTACCCGTCTCTCTCTCCCCAGTCTCTTTGCCTCTCTGCTAGTCTCTCTCTCTCCCCAGTCTATCTCTCTTTCACACGAGTCTCTCTCTCTATCCCCCAGAATCTCTCTCCCATTTCTATCTCACCCCAATCTCTCTCTTCCCAGTTTCTCTCTCTCTCCCCCAATTTCTCTCTCTCACTCCCCAGTCTCTCTCTTCCCAGATTCTCTCGCTCCTCCAGTCTCTTTCCGTTTCTCCTAGACTCTCTCTCTCCAGTCTCTCTCTCATTCACACGAGTCACTCTCTCTCCCCAGTATCTCTCTCTCAATTCTCTCCCCCAAGACTCTCTTTCTCTCGCTCCCCAGTCTCTCTCCCTCTCCCCAGCCTCTCCCCCAGACTCTCTCTCCCCCAGTATTTATCTCTCGCCCAGCCTCACTCTCTCTCTCCCCAGTCTCTCTCTCCCTCACCCCAGTCAATCTCTCCCCAGTCTCACTATCTGCCCCCAGTCTCACACTCTCCCCTGTCTATCCCTCTGTCCCCAGTCTCTCTGTCCCCAGTCTCTCTCCCCCCAGTCTCTCTCTCTCACCAGTTTCCCTCTCTCTCCCCAGTCTCCCTCTTCCCAGCCTTTCTCTCTCTCCCCAGTCTCTCTCTCCCCAGTCACTCCATCTCCCCCAGTCTCTCTCTCCCACAGAATTCCTCTCTCCCCAGTCTCTCTCACCCAGTCTCTATCCCCCAGTCTCTCTCCCCCAGTCTCTCTCTCTCCCCATCTCTCTCTCGCCCCAGTCTCATTCCCTCCCTCAGTCTCTCTCCGTCACTCCCCCGTCTCTCGCTGTCTCTCCCTCCCAGATTCTCTCACCCCAGTCTCTCTCTCTCTCGCTCCCCAATCTCACTCTCTCTCCCCCAGTCTCTCTCTCTAACCTCAGAATCTCTCTCTCCCCCATTCTTTCTCTCTCTCCCGAGTCTCACTCTCTCTCTCTCCCCAGTCTCTCTCTTCCCAGTCTCCCTCTCTGTCCCCAGTCTCTCTCTCCCCATCTCTCTCTCCCACAGTCTCTCTCATTCCCACAGTCTCTCTCTCTCTCTCTCCCCAGTCTCTCTCTCTCCCCTGGTCTCCTTCTCCCACAATCTGTCTCTCACTCGTCTCTCTCTCTCTCTCTCCAGTCTCTCTCTCTCCTCCATTCTCTCTCTCTCCCCCTGTCTCTCCCTTTAACCTAGTCTCTCTCTCTCTCTCTCAGTCTCTCACTCACTCCCCAGTCTCATTCTCTCCCCAGTTTCCCTCTCTCTCTCCCCAGTCTCTCTCTCCCCCAGTCTCTCTCTCTCTCCAGCTTCCCTCTCTCTCCCCAGTCTCCCTCTTCCCAGTCTCTCTCTCTGTCCCCAGACTCTCTCTCCCCAGTCTCTCTCACCCAGTCTCTATCCCCCAGTCTCTCTCCCCAATCTCTCTCTCTCCCCGTATCTCTCTCGGCCCAGTCTCATTCCATCCCTCAGTCTCTCTCTGTCACTCCCCCGTCTCTCGCTGTCTCTCTCTCCCAGAGTCGCTCTCTCCCCCAAAATCACACTCGAACCACTCTCTCTTTCTCCCCGACTCTCTCTTTCCCCCAGACTCTCTCTCCCCCACTCTCTCTCCCCCAGTCTCTCTCTCTCCCCCAGTATCTCTCTCCACCAGTCTCTCGCACTCCCAGTCTCTCTCTCTCCTCTAGTCTCTCTCTCCCCCAGTCTCACTCCATTCCCCGATCACTCTCTCTCATTCCCCAGTCTCTCACTCTCTGTCCCATGTTCTCACTCTCCCCCAGTCATTCTCTCTCTCTCCCCCAATCTCTCACACTCCACCCAGTCGTTCTCTTTCCCCCAGTCTCTCCCTCTCCCCCAGTCTCGCTCACTCCGCAGTTTTTTCTTTCTCCCTGACACTCTGTCTCACTCGCCCCCACTCTCCCACATTGTCTCTCCAGTGTCTCTCTCCCCAGTTTCACTCTCACCCCGTCTCTCTCTCTGAAAATATCTCTCGCTCTCTCTCCCCAGTCTTTCTCTCTCCCATGTCGCTTTCTCTCTCCCCCAGTCTCTCTCCCCCAATCTCTCTCTCTCTCTCTCCCCGTCTCTCTCTCCCCAGTCTCTTTGCCTCTCTGCTAGTCTCTCTCTCTCCCCAGTCTATCTCTCTTTCACACGAGTCTCTCTCTCTATCCCCCAGAACCTCTCTCCCATTTCTCTCTCCCCCCAGTCTCTCTCTTCCCAGTTTCTCTCTCTCTCCCCCTGTTTCTCTCTCTCACTCCCCAGTCTCTCTCTTCCCAGATTCTCTCGCTCCTCCAGTCTCTTTCCGTTTCTCCTAGTCTCTCTCTCTCCAGCCTCTCTTACATTCACACGAGTCACTTTCTCTCCCCAGTATCTCTCTCTCAATTCTCTCCCCCAAGACTCTCTTTCTCTCGCGCCCCAGTCTCTCTCCCTCTCCCCAGTCTCTCCCCCAGCCTCTCTCTCCCCCAGTATTTATCTCTCGCCCAGCCTCACTCTCTCTCTCCGCAGTCTCTCTCTCTCTCCACAGTCTCTCTCTCTCTCCCCATTCTCTCTCTCCCTCCCCCCAGTCAATCTCTCCCCAGTCTCACTCTCTGTCCCCAGTCTCACACTCTCCCCTGTCTATCCCTCTGTCCCCAGTCTCTCTCTCCCCAGTCTCTCTCCCCCCAGTCACTCTCTGTCCCCAGTTTCCCCCTCTCTCCCCAGTCTCCCTCTTCCCAGCCTCTCTCTCTGTCCCCAGTCTCTCTCTCCCCAGTCACTCCCTCTCCCCCAGTCTCTCTCTCCCACAGAATTCCTCTCTGCCCAGTCTCTCTCACCCAGTCTCTATCCCCCAGTCTCTCTCCCCCAGTCTCTCTCTCTCCCCATCACTCTCTCGCCCCAGTCTCATTCCCTCCCTCAGTCTCTCTCTGTCACTCCCCCGTCTCTCGCTGTCTCTCTCTCCCAGATTCTCTCACCCCAGTCTCTCTCTCTCTCGCTCCCCAATCTCACTCTCTCACCCCCAGCCTCATTCTCTCTCCCCAGTCTCTCTCTCCCCCAGTCTCACTCTCTCTCTCTAGTCTCTCTCCCGAGTCTCTCTATCCCCCAGTCTCGCTCTGTCTCTCCAGTCTCTATCTTCACCCAGTCTCTCTCTCTCCCAGTCTCTCTCACCCAAATCTCTCTCTCTCTCCCCAGTCTCTCTCTCTCTCCCCAATCTCTATCACCCCCCAAACTCTCTCTCCCCAGTCTCTCTCTCTCCCTCAGACTCTCGCTCTTCCCCATCTCTCTCTTCACCCAGTCTCTCTCTCTGTCCCCAGTCTCTCTCTCCCCCCCAGTCTCTCTCTCTCTCCCCCAGTCTCTCTCTCTCCCCTCAGAATCTCTCTCTCCCCCATTCTTTCTCTCTCTCCCCAGTCTCCCTCTCTGTCCCCAGTCTCTCTCTCTCCCCCAGTCTCTCTCTCTGTCCCCAGTCCCTCTCTCCCCATCTCTGTCTCCCACAGTCTCTCACTCTCCCACAGTCTCTCTCTCTCTCTCCCCAGTCTCTCCCTCTCCCCTGGTCTCCTTCTCCCCCAATCTCTCTCTCACTAGTCTCTTTCACTCTCTCTCTCCAGCCTCTCTCTCTCCCCCAGTCTCTCTCTCCCCCCTGTCTCTCCCTTTAACCAAGTCTCTCTCTCTCTCTCCCCAGTCTCTCTCTCTCTCTCCCCAGTCTCTTTCTCTCCCCAGTTTCTCTCTCTCTCTCCCCACTCTCTGTCTCCCCAGTCTCTCTCTCCCCTATTCCAATTCCAATTCCAATTCCAATTAAAATGCTTTATTGGCATGAAAGTTTACAGAGAACCATATTGCCAAAGCTTACATAGCAAAAAGGTACAGTTTTCCAACTTTCTGTAGGTGTCAATCGATTTGACATTTGTTGGGTACATACAATATTACTTTTAAACAATATTAATTTTAAACAGTCTTTGTACTTCATTTGGTACGTTCAATATTAATTTTAAACAGTCTTAATTTTAAACAGTCCTCAGGTTGTGACATGTTGTTACATATTTGGCCCCAAGGTATGGTCTGTCTCCTTCTCCTAGGACTAATCTCAATTTTGACAGATCATCCAATTCCTTGAAATCTGGGGTTGTTTGGCTTAGCTTGTTGAATAATATGTTTCTTGATGTGTTGAATTTTTCGCATTTTAGGAGGAAATGCATTTCTGTTTCAACCTCGCCAGCCAGACATTGATCGCATATTCTATTCTCTCTAGGCTGCCAGGATTTCTTGTATCTGCCTTTTTCAATTTCCAGTTGGTGGTCGCTTAGTCTGTACCTGTTGAGGGTCTGTCTCTGTTTTGTGTCTCTGATGGTCGTGAGGTAGTCTGCCAGTTTATATTCTCTTTTTAGGGCCCGGTAACATTCTAATCTGCTTTGGCTTTCGGTTATTTTGTTCCAATGTTCCAGGTAGGTTTCTTTGCATTTTTTAATGATTTGGTTCACTCGGATTGGTGTTTGGACGGCTGTGTTGGTCTGGGGCTGGTCAGGGTCCGGCTGAGTACTTAGTTTCCGTAGCAGCTGACTCTCTCTCTCCCTCTCCCTCTCTCTCTCCCCAGCTTCCCTCTCTCTCCCAGTCTCCCTCTTCCCAGTCTCTCTCTCTGTCCCCAGTCTCTCTCTCCCCAGTCACTCCCTCTCCCCCAGTCTCTCTCTCCCACAGAATCTCTCTCTCCCCAGTCTCTCTTACCCAGTCTCTATCCCCCAGTCTCTCTCTCCCAGTCTCTCTCTCTCCTCGTATCTCTCTCGCCCCAGTCTCATTCCATCCCTCAGTCTCTCTCTGTCACTCCCCCGTCTCTCGCTGTCTCTCTCTCCCAGATTCTCTCTCTCCCCCAATCTCACACTCGACCCAGTCTCTCTTTCTTCCCATCTCTCTCTTTCCCCCAGACCCTCTCTCCCCCAGTCTCTCTCCCCCAGTCTCTGTCTCTCCCCCAGTCTCTCTCTCCACCAGTCTCTCGCACTCCCAGTGTCTCTCTCTCCTCTAGTCTCTCTCTCCCCCAGTCTCAATTCAATTCAATACAATTCAATTCAAATCGCTTTATTGCATGACAAGTTACATCTTATGTTGCCAAAGCATCGAAAAACATTCAGGTTTGTACACAAAAATACAGTTCTATCCATACAGTGTACAAAAAGATATATCCCTGAGTGTATAAATATACTTTCATATAATTTATATATACTCTTTTCTTATATTTAGTGGTTGTCCCTCTGTTTATGGCAAGCTGTAACATAGTGTGCCGCTAGTGTTACACAATTTCTCTCTTCCCCTAGTAGGTATGGGAGTTTTTGGTCTTCATTCAAATTTCTGAATTCCGGTCATATTTTTGTGAATTTTGGGTAGAAATTCTACCTTATGTCCTGATATTTTCTACAAGCTGTGAGGAAGTGCATCTCTGTCTCCACCACTCCCTGACTGCAGTGAGAGCATATCCTGTCCTCTCTTGGTAGCCGGGTCTGCCTGTGTCTACCTTTTTCGATCGCCAGGCTATGTTCACTAAGTCTGTACATTGTCAAGGTTTTTCTCAGTTTGCTATCCTTTACCATGGTCAGGCAATCAGCCATGTTGTATTGTCTGTTTAGGGCCAAGTAGCAATTGAGTTTGCTTTGGGTTTTTGTTGTTTCTGCCCAATATGACAGATATTTTCCCTTTTGCTTAGCGACGATTGTGTTGGGTCGAATTCTTTGTGTTACGCTGTCACTGTCCTGGGGCTGGTTATTGTTAGTAGTGTTAGTAATTACTTCACTGAGTCCCAGGACTAGTTGACTGAGGGTATTCTTCTTTATGGTCCTCTCTTGGCATTTCAGGGCTTCGTAATGATAGCATTGGGGGTTGCTCATTTCTTGGTGTTCCCAAAATTTGGTGGCTCTTTTTTGGATAGTGAATATTAATGGATATTGGCCTAGTTCTGCCCTGCATGCATTGTTTATGGTTTTCCTTTGCGTCCGGAGGATACTTTTACAGAATTCTGCATGCAGGATCTCAATTGGGTGTTTTTCCCATTTTGCAAATTCTTGTTGTGTTAGCGGTCCCCACACCTCACTGCCATAGAGTGCAATTGGTTCAATTACTGATATTGAAAATTTTAAGCCAAATGCTAATTGGGATTTCTATTTGGATTGATTTATTAATGGCATTGAAAGCCCTTCTTGCTTTCTCTTTCAGTTCATTCACAGCCAGTTTGAAATTTCCCGTAGAACTGATTTTTAAGTCCAAGTATGTGTAGTTAGTGGTTTGTTCAATTTTGGTTGTTCCTAGGTTGAAATTTATTTTGGGTCCCTGGTGTCTGGATCTTTACTGGAACACAAGGACTTTGGTTTTTTCGGGATTTATTGTCAGGGCCCAAGCCTGGCAGTACGACTCCAGCAGGTCCAGGTTCTGCTGTAGACCCTCCTTAGTTGGTGACAGCAGAAGCAGGTCGTCTGCATAGAGGAGGAATTTAACCTTGGATTCATATAGGGTGAGGCCGGGTGCTGGAGATTGTTCAAGTAGATTTGCCACTTCATTTATGTAAATATTAAAGAGTGTCAGTGAGATTGGCGAGCCATGCGTCACCCTCCGCCCCTGTGGGAAGTATTTTGTTTGTTTGTCTCCAATTTTAACTGCACATTTGTTGTTTGTATACATTGATTAAATTACATCATATGTTTTTCCCCCTACCCCGCTTTCGATAAGTTTCAGGAATAAACCGTCGTGCCAGATGGAGTCGAAAGCCTTCTGGAAATCTATAAAGCATGCGTAGATTTTGCTTTTGTTTTGATGAATGTGTTTGTCAATTAGGGTCTGTAGGGTGAAGATATGATCTGATGTTCTATAGTTTGGCAGGAATCCAATTTGGCTTTTACTCAAAACATTGTGGTCCTCAAGGAAGTTTATAAGTCTTTTGCTTATGATACTACAGAATACCTTCCCCAGGTTACTGTTTACACAGATGCCTCGAGAGTTATTTGGGTCGACTTTGTCCCCACTTTTGTATATGGGCGTTATGAGTCCTTTGTTCCAGATATCAGGGAAGTAACCGACATTCAGATCCAAGTTGAAGAGTTTTAGGATAGCCAGTTTCATTTTATCGTCTGTGTGTTTAATCATCATGCTTAGCATGCCGTCTGCCCGCAAGCTTTTCCTGGTCGCAGGTCCTTGAGTTTTTCAAAAAGTTCTTTTTCTGTTATTATGGAGTCTAGCGGGTTTTGGTTATCTTTTATGGCCATTTCGAGCTTTTCCAGTTTTTTGCATATTTGGTGTTGCTCTGGCCTTAGTGTGTTTTTCTGGTATAATTTTTCAAAGTGGTTTTCCCATGTGTCTCCATTTTGAATGGCCAATTCGTCGTGTTGTTTTTTGTGTAATGTATTCCAGTTGTCCCAGAAACAGTTGGAATCAATGGATTCCTCAATGGAGCTGAGTGTATTCTTAATATATTGCTCTTTTTTGGTTCTGATTGTGTTTCTGTATTTTGTTAGTGTCTGACAATAAGTAAGGCGTAATTCCTCATTTTCTGGATGTCTGTGTTTTTGGTTTGATATTTTTCTAAGTTTTTACCTCATGTTATGGCAATCTGGGTCAAACCATTTTTCATAGTTTTTTGTTTTGTGTTTGTTCTTTCGAGCTTTCAAGTTTGACCTTGTTGCCAAATTATCAAAAATATTGTTTAGGTTATTCACTGCCCGGTTTCCTTCTTCTTTATTGTGAGTGTATATGTTATCCAGAATGGTGTCCAAGAGAGCTTGAGTTGATTCATTGCTAATTGCTTTCTGGTATTTTTCCGTGTCGTTTTTGGCCCATCTGTACGATTTTTTGGTGTTGTACAGTTTACTGGGTTGTGTTTCTGTGTTGTTTGTTTCTCCATTCCATTCCATTCCCTGGTCACTCTCTCTCACTCCCCAGCCTCTCACTCTCTCTCCCATATTCTCACTCTCCCCCAGTCGTTCTCTCTCTCTCTCCCCCATCTCTCACACTCCACCCAGTCTTTCTCTTTCCCACAGTCTCTCCCTCTCCCCCAGTCTCGCTCACTCCCCAGTTTTATCTCTCTCCCTGACTCTCTGTCTCACTCGCCCCCACTCTCCCACTTTCTCTCTCCAGTGTCTCTCTCCCCAGTTTCACTGTCGCCCCGTCTCTCTCTCCGAAAGTGTCTCTCGCTCTCTCTCCCCAGTATTTCTCTCTCCCCTGTCGCTTTCTCTCACCCCCAGTCTCTCTCCCCCAACCTCTCTCTCACTCTCTCCCCTTCTCTCTCTCCCCAGTCTCTTTGCCTCTCTGCTAGTCTCTCTATCTCCCCAGTCTATCTCTCTTTCACACGAGTCTCTCTCTGTATCCCGCAGAATCTCTCTCCCATTTCTCTCTCACACCAGTCTCTCTCTTCCCAGTTTCTCTCTCTCTCCCCCTGTTTCTCTCTCTCACTCCCCAGTCTCTCGCTTCCCAGATTCTCTCGCTCCTCCAGTCCCTTTCCGTTTCTCCTAGTCTCTCTCTCTCCAGTCTCTCTCTCACTCACACGAGTCACTCTCTCTCCCCAATATCTCTCTCTCAATTCTCTCCCCAAGACTCTCTTTCTCTCGCTCCCCAGCATCTCTCCCTCTCCCCAGTCTCTCTCCCTCTCCTCCGTCCCCCCAGTCTCTCTCTCCCCAGTCTCACTCTCTGACCCCAGTCTCACACTCTCCCCTTTCTAACCCTCTGTCCCCAGTCTCTCTCTCCCCAGTCTCTCTCTCTCTCCCCGTCTCTCTCTCTCCCCCAGAATCTCTCTCTCCCCAGTCACTCTCACTCCCCAGTCTCCCTCTCTCTCCCTCCAGTCTCTCTCTCTCCCCCCAGTCTCTCAATCTGTCAAATGTCTCTCTCTCCCCCGTCTCTCTCTGCCCCAGTCTCTCTCTCTCCCCAGTCTCTCTCTCTCTCTCCCCAGTCTCTCAATCTCTCCCCAGTCTCTCCCTCTCTCTCCGCACTCTCTCTCTCCATAGTCTCTCTCTCTGTCCCCAGTCTCTCCCTCTCCCCCGTCTCTCTCTCTCTCTCCAGTCTCCCTCTCCCCAGTCTCACTCTCTCTCCGCAGGCTCTCTCTCTGTCCCCAATCTCCCTCTCCCAGTCTCTCTCTCTCTCCCCCAGTCTCTTTCTCTCCCCAGTCCCCCTCTCCCCAGTCTCTCTCTCTCTCTCCCAGTCTCTCTCTCATTCTCCCCAGTCTCTCTCTCCCAGAATCACGCTCTCTCTCCCAGTCTCTCTCTCTCTCCCAGTCACTCTCTCTCTCCCCAGTCTCTCACCCTCCCCAGTCTCCCTCTCTCCCAGTCTCTCTCTCTCTGCCCAGTTTCTCTCTCCCTAGTCACTCTCACTCCGCAGTCTCTCTCCCCAGTCTATCTCTCCCCAGTCTCTCTCTCTCTCCCCAGTCTCTCTCTTCACCCAGTCTCTCTCTCTCCCAGTCTCTCTCTCTCTCCCCAGTTTCTCACTCTCCCCAGACTCTCTCTGCCCAGTCTCTCTCTCCCCCAGTCTCTCTCTCTCTCTCCCCAGTCTCTCACTCCCTAGTCTCTCTCTGTCCCCAGTCTCTCTCTCTCCCCTCTCTCTCTCCCCAGTCTCTCTATCTCTCCCCAGGCTCTCTCTCTGTCCCCAGTCTCTCTCTCCCCCCAGTCTCTCTCTCTCTCCACCAGTCTCTCTCTCTCCCCCAGAATCTCTCTCACCCCAGTCTCTCTCTCACTCCCTAGTCTCCATCTCTCTCTCCCTAGTCTCTCTCTGCCCAGTCTCTCTCTCTGCCCCAGCCTCTCTCTCTCTCCCCAGTCTCTCTCTTCACCCAGTCTCTCTCTCCCCCAGTCTCTCTCTCTAAGCCAGTCTCACTCCATCCCAAGTCTCTCTCTCTCACTCCCCATTCTCTCGCTGTCTCTCTCTCCCAGATTCTCTCTCTCCCCCAATCTCACACTCGACCCAGTCTCTCTCCCTGTCTCTCTCATTCCCCCACACTCTCTGCCCGACGCTCTCTCTCCCCCAGTCCCTCTCTCTCCCTCAGTCATTCTCCACCAGTCTCTCTCTCTCCCATTCTCTCCCTCTCCTCTACTCTACTCTCTCTCCCCCAGTCTCAATCCATTCCCCAGTCACTGTCTCTCAATGCCCAGTCTCTCACTCTCTCTCCCAGATTCTCCCTCTCCCCCAGTCGCTCTCTCTCTCTCCCCCAGTCTCTCACACTCCACCCAGCCTCTCTCTCACCCCCAGTCTCTCCCTCTCCCCTAGTCTCTCTCACTCCCCAGTATTTTCTCTCTCCCCGAATCTCTCTCTCACTCGCCCCCACTCTCCCACTTTCTCTCTCCAGTGTCTCTCTCCCCAGTCTCACTCTCACCCCGTCTCTCTGAAAGTATCTCTCGCTCTCTCTCTCCCCATTCTTTCTCTCTCTCCTGTCGATTTCTCTGCCCCAAGTCTCTCTCCCCCAATCTCACTCTCTCTCCCCTTCTCTCTCTCCCCAATCTCTTTCCCTCTCTCCTAGTCTCTCTCTCTCCCCAGTCTCTCTCTCTCTCCTCCAGACTCTCTCTCCCATTTCGCTTCTTCCCCAGTCTCTCTCTTCCCAGTTTCTCTCTCTCCCCCTGTTTCTCTCTCTCACTGCCAGTCTCTCACTGTCTTTCTCTCTCCCTGAGTCTCTCTCGCGCTCTCCCCAAGTGTCTGACTTTCACTCCCCAGTCACTCTCTCCCCAGTCTCTCTCTCCCCATTCTCTCTCCCTCTATCTCCCCTCTCTCCTTCTCTATCCCCAGTCTCTCTCTTTCCCAGTCTCTCTTTCCCCTGTCTCTTTCCATTTCTCCTAGTCTCTCTCTCCCCAGTCTCTGTCTCTCCCAGATTCTCACCCTCCTCCAGTCGCTCTCTCTCTCCCCAGTCTCCCTCCCCCAGTCTCTCTCATACCAAATCTTTCTCCCTCCCCGAATATCAGTTCAGTTCAAATGCTTTATTGGCATGAAAGTTTACAGAGAACCATATTGCCAAAGCTTACATAGCAAAAAGGTACAGTTTTCCAACATTCTGTAGGTGTCAATCGATTTGACATTTGTTGGGTATATACAATATTACTTTTAAACAATATTAATTTTAAACAGTCTTTCTACTTCATTTGGTACGTTCAATATTAATTTTAAACAGTCTTACTTTTAAACAGTCCTCAGGTTGTGACATGTTGTTACATATTTAGGCCCAAGGTATGGTCTGTCTCCTTCTCCTAGGACTAATCTCAATTTTGACAGATCATCCAATTCCTTGAAATCTCTCTCTCTACCCTGTCACGCTCTTACCCTCCCCATTCTCTCTCTCCCCATTCTCTCCCTCGCAAGTCTCTCTCTCTCCCAGTCTCTCTCTCTCTCCCCCAGTCTCACTCCATCCCCCAGTCTCTCTCTCTCACTCCCCAGTCTCTCGCTGTCTTTCTCTCCCCGATTCTCTCTCTCCCCCAATCTCACACTCGACCCAGTCTCTCTCTCCCCCCGTCTCCCTCTTTCCCCCAGACTCCCTCTGCCCCACAATATCTCTCCCCCAGTCTCTCTCTCTCTCCCCCAGTCACTCTCTCCACCAGTCTCTCGCTCTCCCAGTCTCTCTCTCTCCTCTACTCTCTCTCTCCCCCAGTCTCACTCCATTCCCCGGTCACTCTCTCTCACCCCCCAGTTTCTCACTCACTCTCCCAGATTCTCACTCTCCCCCAGTCGCTGTCTCTCTCTCCCCCATTATTTCACACTCCACCCAGTCTCCCTCTCTCCCCCAGTCTCTCCCTCTCCCCTAGTCTCTCTCACTCCCCAGTTTTTTCTCTTTCCCCGACGCTCTCTCTCTCTCGCCCCCACTCTCCCACTTTCTCTCTCCAGTGTCTCTCTCCCCAGTCTCACTCTCGCCCCGTCTTTCTCTCTGAAAGTGTTTCTCGCTCTCTCTCTCCCCAGTCTTTCTCACTCCTCTGTCGCTTTCTCTGTCCCCCAGTCTCTCTCCCCAAATCTCTCTCTCTCTCTCCCCTTCTCTCTCTCCCCAGTCTCTTTGCCTCTCTCCTAGTCTCTCTCTTTCCCCGTCTCTCTCTCTCTCACCCGAGTCTCTCTCTCCCATGGGGTCAAATTAAAAAACAGAACCTCAAGGGTAATAATCTCTGGGTTATTACATTAGCCACGAGCGAATTTGGCTAGGATAAATAAAATTAAAGAGTTAAATGCGTGGCTCAAAGACTGGTGTGGGAGAAATGGGTTTTGCTTCTTGGGACACTGGCACCACTACTGGGACAGGAGGGAGCTGTTCTGTTGGGACGGACTCCACTTGGCCAGTGCTGGGACTAGTGTCCTGGCGAATCATATAACTAGGGCTGTAGAGAGGGCTTTAAACTAATTAGTGGGGGGGAGGTTTCTAGAGAGCAAATAATAGAAATGACAACAGAGAAGGTCATAGACTTAGGTAGCAGTGGGGGAATTAAAAAACAGAATGTGTCAGGAAGGGACAGAAGGTATGGAGTAAAAAGTAAAGTACTAAAAAGGGAAAAAACAGGAACTAAGTGTTACAAAACATATTTGCGAGTTCTTTATCTGAATGCACGTAGCATTCGTTCCAAAATGAATGAGTTAACGGCACAAATAATGACATATGGGTATGATCTTGTGGCCATTACAGAAACATGGCTGCAGGGTGACCATGACTGGGAATTAAACATACCAGGTTATTTAACAATCAGGAAGGACAGGCAGGAAGGGAGAGGAGGCGGGGTGGCTATGTTAATAAAGGAAGGAATCACTATAATACAGAGAAATGATATTGGGTCAAAGGAGCAGGATAGTGAAACAGTTTGGGTGGAGGTAAGGAATAATAAGGGGAAAAAAACACTAGTGGGTGTAGTCTATAGGCCTCCGAACAGTTGCAACTCTGTTGGACGGAGTATTAATCAGGAAGTAGTTGAGGCTTGTAATAAGGGAACAGCTATAATTATGGGGGATTTTAATTATCATATTAACTGGACAAATCAAATTGGGCAGAGCAGCCTTGAGGAAGAGTTCATTGAGTGTATTACGGATGGGTTTCTTGAGCAGTATGTAACTGAACCGACCAGGGGGCAAGCAACCTTAGATTTGGTCCTGTGTAATGAGACAGGATTAACTAAAAATGTCCTAGTAAAGGATCCCCTTGGAATGAGTGACCATAACATGGTTGAGTTCCATATTCAATTAGAGGGTGAGAAGGTTGGATCTCAAACAAGTGTGCTGAGCTTGAATAAAGGAGACTATGAAGGTATGAGAGCGGAATTAATTAGAGTGGACTGGGAAAATAGATTAAAGGGTAAGACGGTACATGACCAGTGGTGTACATTTAAGGAGTTATTTTACAACTTCCAAAAAAAATATATTCCACTGAGGAAAAAAGGGTGTAAAAGAAAAGATAGCCATCCGTGGCTAAGTAAAGTAATTAAGGATAGTATCCGACTAAAAACAAGGGCATATAAGGTAGCCAAATCTAGTGGGAGGATGGAAGATTGGGAAGGCTTTAAAAGACAGCAAAAAATAACAAAAAGATTGATTAAGAAAGGGAAGATAGATTATGAAAGTAAATTAGCAAAAAATATAAAAACAGACAGTAAAAGTTACTACAGTTATATAAAAAGAAAAAGGGTGGCTAAAGTAAATGTTGGTCCCTTAGAGGATGAGACTGGGAAATTAATGGTGGGAAACATGGAGATGGCAAAAACACTGAACAATTATTTTGTATCAGTCTTTAGAGTAGAGGACACTAAGAATATCCCAACACTGGACAAACAGGGGGCTCTAGGGGGGGAGGAACTAAATACAATTAAAATCACTAAGGAAGTGGTACTTGGTAAAATAATGGGACTCAAGGCGGATAAATCCCCTGGACCTGATGGCTTGCATCCCAGGGTCTTGAGGGAAGTAGCGGTAGGGATTGTGGATGCATTGGTAATAATTTTCCAAAACTCACTGGACTCAGCAAAGGTCCCGGCAGATTGGAAAACTGCTAATGTAACACCCTTATTTAAAAAGGGTAGTAGGCAGAAGGCTGGAAACTATAGACCTGTTAGCCTAACATCTGTGGTTGGTAAAATGTTAGAGTCCATTATTAAGGAGACAGTAACGGGACATTTGGATAAACATAATTTAATAGGGCAAACTCAGCATGGTTTCATGAAGGGGAAGTCATGTTTAACAAGTTTGCTTGAGTTTTTTGAGGAAGTAACATACAGGGTGGATAAAGGGGAACCAGTGGACGTAGTGTATTTAGACTTCCAAAAGGCATTTGACAAGGTGCCACACAAAAGATTATTGCTCAAGATAAAAATCACGGGATTGGGGGTAATATTCTGGCGTGGGTGGAGGATTGGCTCTCTAACAGAAAGCAGAGAGTTGGGATAAATGGTTCGTTCTCAGATTGGCAACCAGTAACTAGTGGTGTTCCGCAGGGGTCAGTGCTGGGTCCCCAACTCTTTACAATCTATATTAACGATTTGGAGGAGGGGACCGAGTGTAACATATCAAAGTTTGCAGATGATACAAAGATGGGACGGAAAGTAGTGAGTGAGGAGGACATAAAAAACCTGCAAAGGGACATAGACAGGCTAAGTAAGTGGGCAGAGATTTGGCAGATGGAATACAATACTGGAAAGTGTGAGGTTATGCACTTTGGCAGGAAAAATCATAGAGCAAGTTATTATCTTAATGGCAAGAAACTGGAAAGTACTGTAGTACAAAGGGATCTGGGGGTCCTGGTGCACGAAACTCAAAAAGTTAGTATGCAGGTGCAGCAAGTGATTAAGAAGGCCAATGGCATGTTGGCTTTTATTGCTAGGGGGTTGGAATATAAAAACAGGGAGGTATTGCTGCAGTTGTACAAGGTATTGGTGAGGCCGCACCTGGAATACTGCATACAGTTTTGGTGTCCATACTTAAGAAAAGACATACTTGCTCTCGAGTCAGTACAAAGAAGGTTCACTCGGTTAATCCCGGGGATGAGGGGGTGGTCATATGAGGAGAGGTTGAGTAGATTGGGTCTCTACTCATTGGAGTTCAGAAGAATGAGAGGCGAACTTATTGAAACATATAAGATTGTGAAGGGGCTTGATCGGGTGGATGCGGTGAGGATGTTCCCAATGATGGGTGAAACTAGAACTAGGGGGCATAATCGTAAAATAAGGGGCTGCTCATTCAAAACTGAGATGAGGAGAAACTTCTTCACTCAGAGGGTGGTAGGTTTGTGGAATTTGCTGCCCCAGAAAGCTGTGGAATCTACATCATTAAATAAATTTAAAACAGAAATAGATAGTTTCCTAGAAGTAAAGGGAATTAAGGGTTACGGGGAGCGGGCAGGAAATTGGACATGAGTCTGGGTTCGGAATGGTCATGGCCCTGTGGGTAGTGGAGTGGGCCCAGGGGCCGTGTAGCCTTGTTCTGCTCCTACTGTGTTCTAATTCTGTTAGATTTCAGGAGATGGTTTTATTCCTGTTCCCGGCTGGGGTGGAGATCGCCTTTACAGAAGGTAAGTACTGTAGAAAATATAGGGACAGAGTGATCTCCTGGAAGAATTTCGATCGCCTAGATGGGTCGGAGAGGAATTTCCCAGATTTTTTTCTCCCAAATTGGCCATTGGGTCTTTATCTGGTTTTTCGCCTCTCCCAGGAGATCACATGGGTTCGGGTGGATGCAGAGTGATAGAAGATTTGAGGTTAGGATCAGATCAGCCATGATCTTATTGAATGGTGGAGCAGGCTCGAGGGGCCGATTGGCCTACTCCTGCTCCTATTTCTTATGTTCTTATATTCTTATGTTCTCTATCCCCCAGACTCTCTCTCCCATTTCTCTCTCTCCCCAATCTCTCTATTCCCAGTATCTCTCTCTCTCCCCCTGTTACTCTCTCTCACTCCCCAGTCTCTCACTGTCATCTCTCTCTCAGATTCTCTCTCTCCCCCAGTTTCTGTCATTGCCCCGTCTATCTCTCTCCCTGACTCTCTCTCGTGCTCTCCGCCAGTCTCCCACTTTCACTCCCCAGTCACTCTCTCCCCAGTCTCTCTCTCTCCCAGATTCTCTCTCTCCCCCAGTCGCTCTCTATCTCCCCCAGTCTCTCTCTCTCTCCCCAGTCTCTCTCACACCAAATCTTTAGTTTAATCTAATTTCCCCAATTAACTGCCTTCAGCTGCTGTGAATTGTGCTGATTGTATATCCTTTCATAACCCTGCTTATGCTGGGAAATTTAGATTTTAAACAGTAAATAGTAACAGTAAATGTGAAACAAACAAATGTTTGACTTGAGCAAACAGTTAAGACTCCCTGTCTCACCCAAATCGCAGCACTCTGTTCAAACCACACTTAGAATATACTTTAAAAGGAGAAATTTTCAGGACTATGGGGAAATGGCTTAATTATTCTCTACCATTCATGAAAGTATATGACAACTTTCAAATAATCTGATATGTTGGTTGTGGCATCGCTTAAATCTGTTTAAATTCATCCCACTGAGCACGATGGTAGTGGCACATGATACGATGGATGGTGTCCTCAGTGTGAAGGCGAGACGTATTTTCCACAAATATTGTGTAGTGGTCAGTCCTACCTATAGTGTCATGGACACATGCATATGCGATAGGTGGATTGGTGAGGACGAGGTCACACAGGATATTTTCCCGTGTCGATTCTCTCACCTCCTGCCGCATTCCCAGTCTGGTAGTCCTGTTTTTCAGGGCTCAGTTAATAATGGTGCTTCCGAGCCACTCTTGGTGATGGACATTGAAGTCTCCCTCTCCCCACCCAGAGAGAACGTTTTGTGCCCTTTCTGCTCTAGTTGCTCCCATCAACTGGCGTCCAACATGTAGATGTGCTGATTCATCAGCTGACTGAGTGCGGTAGGTGGTGATCAGCAGGAAGTTACCTTGCCCATATCTGACAGGAAGCCATGAGACTTCATTATGTCCTTAGGCAATGTGGAGGTCTTGCAGGATCTCTCCCATCCGACTGCATAACCCGTGCCCCCGCCTCTGGTGAGTCTGTCCTGCTGCTGGAACAGGACATACAATGGGATGGTGATGGAGGAGCCGGAAAATTAGGCTGAGAGTATTGGTTCTGTGACTATGATTGTGCGTGATTTCAATGTTTCCAGAGCGTTTCTAGGAGTATTGAGACGGTTACAGGTTATTTATCCCAATGGTTGTAGGGTTTTCCTTTGATTACATGGTGTCAAACCTTTGCTCGTTTTATTATTTGCTCCCCATCTGTAAATCACCATTTGAAGTTGGACTGATTGAGGTCAATCATTAGAAACACCTTGTTGTTCTTGTTATAGATTCAGTCAAACAGAATGCCCTGGGAATTAAATTCCTGGACTGATGCAGGAGCAGTGTAATGTCTGCGGCCCTGGGAATGAATTCCTTGACTGAGGCGGGTGCTTTGTAATCTAGGCATCCCTGGGATTAAAAATTTCTGGACTGAGGCGGGAGCATTTTAATCTCGCTGGCCCAGGTAATGAAATTCCTGGAATGAGGCGGGAGTGGGGTAATTCAACCCGCCCGTGAATATATAATTTCCCAGGTTATTTCCCCTCCCAGCCTGATGTATAATTTCCCTGTTTAATTTCCCCTCCCAGCCTGATGTATAATGTTCTTGTTTATTGCCCTTGCTCACAGTGAAATTTGTGACGATTGTGATCCTGCTCCGGGGAAATTGCAGTCTCTCCAAATGTGTCACTCGTTAGCTGGTGGCCATGGCAGCGGCGGATCTTCAGGTCGTTATCCTCGACCTGATACTGAGGAACATTCCGATTGGTTATTTGGAATATTTTCAATTGTGCGATCTATACCCGTGTGTAATATCCAAGCAGTCCTGGTTTATGCAGCCAAAGACTGTTTTGGCTTTTTCACCGTCACTTTCACCTTTGATCGATTTGTGGCCATTTGTCACCAGAAGCTGAAAACTAAATATTGCACTGAGAAATCGGCAGCTGTGTTTCCGGGAACAGTGACTGTGTTGAGCTGTTTAAAGAACATTTTATGGTATTTTAAGTTGACAGCTTGGTATGGGCTTTCGAACAGGCCGTGGTTAGTGTTGTAACAAAGGATGTTTATAATTCTCGTTTCTGGGCAGCAATCGAGCTCCTTCATTACAGTCTCACCCCGGAGGTCCCATTTGTTGTGATTCTGCTGCTCAATCCTGTCACCGTCAGACACATTTTGGTGTCCAGCAAAGCCCGCAGGAGACTCCGGGGTCCCAGCAGTGGGGAGAGTCGTGTTGATCTGGCCTTTGTCTTTAAATCCTACTTTTAATTTAAAGGAATTGGGTTTCATGCTGCAGATGCTGAGTTGCTGCACAAACACAGGGATTTATGCCGTGACCCAGACTAAGTTCAGAGAGCAGTTGAAGAATGTGGGGAAGTATCCCTTTACCTCGATTGTAAAATTCATTAAAGGATGATGTGAAGCGGAGAATTGCAGCCTGACAGCTCCCTTGGTGTTATTTTAAGAACAATATTCGTGTATGTTATCTGGGCATCGCTGGCAATGCCAGAATTTATTGCCCATCCCTAGTTGCCCTTGAGAATGTGGTGGTGAGCCATCTTCTTGAGCTGCTGCAGTCCGTGTGGTGAAGTTGCTCCCACAGTGCTGATAGAAAGGGAGTTCCAGGATTTTGATCCAGCGATGAAGAAGGATCGACGCTATACATCTAAGTCAGAATGGTGTGTGACTTGGAGGGGAACTTGGAGGTGGCGGTATACCCTTACACCTGCTGCCCTTGTCTTTCTAGGTGGAAGAGGTCGCGGGTTTGGGAGGTGCTGCTGAAGAAGCCTTGGCGAGTTGCTGCAGTGCATTCTGTAGATGGAACACACTGCAGCCACGGTACGCTGGTAGTGGAGGGAGTGAATGTTTAAGGTGATGGATGGGGTGCCAATCAAGCGGGCTGCTTATTCCTGCATGGTGTCGGCTTCTTGAATGTTCTTGGAGCTGCACTCATCCAGGCAAGTGGAGAATATTCCAGAACACTCATTACTTGCGAGTTGTAGATGGTGGACAGGCTTTGGGAAGTCAGGAGGAGGGACACTCGCCGTAGAATACCCAGCCTCTGTCCGGCTCTTGCTCCACGGTATCTATGTGGCTGGTCCAGTTAAGTTGCTGATTAATGGTGACGCCCAGGATTTTGATAGTGGGGGATTCGGCGATGGTAATGTCATTAAATGTGAAGTGGAAGTGGTTAGATTCTGGCATGTTGGACGTAGACATTGACTGGCAATTCTGTGACGAGAATATTACCTGCCACTTATCAGCCCAAGCCTGAACGTCGTCCAGGTCTTGTTGCATGCGGGCATGGATTGCTTCCTTATCTGTGAAGTTGCGATTGGTGCTGAACACTGTGCAGTCGCCAGTGGATTTCACCATTTCAGACCTTATGTTGGAGGAAAGGACATTGATGGAGTAGCTGAAGATGGTTGGGCCTAGGACACTGTCCTGATGAACTCCTGCAGTAATGTAGTGGGGCTGTGATGATTGACCTTCAACCACCACAACATTTACCTGTGTGCAGGATATGACTCCAGCCAGTGCAGACTTTTCCCCCGATTCCCATTGACTTCAGTTTTACTAGGGCTCCTTGATGTCAGACTCAGTGAAATGCTGCTTTGATTTCAAGTGCAGTCACTCTCCCCTCACCTCTGGAATTCAGGTCCTTTGTCCATGTTTGGTCCAAGTCTGTAATGAGCTCGGGAGCTGAGTGGTCTTGGCGGAACCCAAACTGGGCATCATTGAGCAGGTTATTGGTGAGTAAGTGCCGCTTTATAGCACTGTCGATGACACCTGTAAAGTCTGTGTGTTATATGGCGAATTAATACACAGACTACAAGAATAACTTTAACAGGACTTTACTATTCGAAGGTCAGGGCGAACCTGCCCAATAAATCCTTACACAGCACTTATATACCAGTGTGGTCACCACCGATATTACAGTATACAGTAGCCAAGATAAAGTAGTGCAACCCTTAAAATAGTTCTCTTAAAGGTGGAACGTTACATACACTACAATCCTCCCTTTTTAGGTTAACAGTATATATATATTCCCATTAATATAACATCATAACATATATACAACTTTCTGTAAAACAGTTCACAGATTCAGTCTCTCTGGAGGCTTCCTGACTCTGTCCGGATAGCGCCTTGGTGGTGTAGTAGTTTTCGGTGGTGTAGTAGGTTCTTCTGGCAAGGTCGATTCTGCTTGAAGGACAGTGTCAGGTTCATCTGATTCCAGTATTACGGGATCGGAGGTAGATGCTCTGGGTATCTCTGCTTCAACATTAGGCGTATAGAGTTGTGGAGTAGGTTGGCCCTTTGTGGATGACTCTATGATCTGGTCAACATGGCACCTTATTATGCTTTCGCCAATGTCCACGGTATACATCAGTGGTCCTAGCCTTTTTCCAATAGTTCTAGGCTACCATTTCTCGGTACGGTAGTCCCTGGCCAAAACTTGTTGACCTATCTGGAAGGTTCTAGTTGGCCTTTCATTCATGCCTTGAAATTGCCGGTTCTCTACGTCCCTTCTGACGTTTGGCTTAATCAAATCCAGCCGGCATCTTAGTCTTCTATTGGAAAACATCATGGCGGGAGTTTGGTTTGTGACCGCAAGTGTTGCATTCCTGTACGCCAACAAGAAGTTATCTACCTTATGTTGTAGATTTATGTCTTCATTACCCATGGCCTTTACGGCCTTCTTGAAGGTCTGGACAAACCTTTCAGCTAATCCATTGGTGGCAGGATGGTATGGGGCGGACGTGTAGTGCTTAACCCCATTGCTTTTTAAGAACTTTCTGAATTCTTCGGACACATATTGCGGTCCATTATCAGAACAGATCTGTTCCGGCAGCCCATTCCTGGCAAATATGGTCCTTAATACTGTGATTGTTTTTTTCCGTGGTGGTGGAGGACATCTTTATTACCTCTGGCCACTTGGAGTGTGCATCCACCGCGATTAAAAACATTGAGACCATAAATGGACCAGCAAAGTCGATATGTACACTTTGCCATGGAGATGAGGGCCACTCCCATGGATGCAGAGGAGCTTGTGGTGGGGCGTTTTGGACCTTCTGGCATCCTAGACAGCTCTTGGTTATTTCTTAGATGTCTACATCAATACCTGGCCACCACACAAACGCTCTGGCTAGGTTCTTCATTTTCACTCCACCCAGATGCCCCTCATGAAGCTCCTTTAGCACTTTATGCCGGAGTTTGGGTGGAATCACCACTCTAGATCCACACATCAAGGTTCCTCGGCACACTGACAGCTGTTCTCTTCTTTGCGAAAATGCTGGCAACATTGGTTCGCCATGTGCTGGCCATCCCTCCACCGTTAAATCGTAGACTCGTGAGAGAGTCGGGTCATTTCTTGTTTCCTTTTCGATCATAGAATTTGTTACTGGTAGACATTCCACTATGGTTGAGTGGAACATCTCCACTGGGTCCACTGTAGTCGCCTCTTCTACCACTGGCAACGGTAGGCGCGATAACCCATCAGCATTTCCATGCTGGACCTTTTGTATTCGATGTCATATTGGTGTGCCCCTAGTAAAACGGACCACCTCTGTAGCCTTTGCGCTGTCATAGTGGAAACGGCCTTGTTAGGGTTGAATATGGATACCAACGGCTGGTGGTCTGTCAGCAATGTAAACTTCTTGCCCTGCAGGTAATGATTGAATTTCTTTACTCCCCACACAAGGCTGAGAGCCTCCCTATCTATCTGAGCATAATTGCGCTCAGCGGAGGTCAATGATCGGGATGCAAATGCGACTGGCCTTTCCGAGCCATTTGGCAACTTGTGTGAGAGTACTGCTCCAATACCATAAGGGGAAGCATCACAAGCTAGACGAAGAGGTAGTGTTGGATTGAAGTGAGCCAACACCACCTCAGAGGTGATCAATGCCTTGCTTTTGCGAAAGGCCTTCTTACAGTCCTCGCTCCACTTCCATGGTACTTCTTTCCGCAACAGAGAATTCAGCGGGTGCAACACCGTGGATAGATTTGGCAGAAACTTATGGTAATAGTTAATCAACCCCAGAAACGACCTCAACTTTGATACATTTTCCGGAGCGGGGGCCTTCACGACAGCTTCGATCTTTTCAGGTGACTTGTGCAGGCCCTCTAGGTCAATGACATGACCACAGTACGAGATCCGTTTCTGGAAGAACTCACATTTCTGGTGGTTAGCTCGAAGGCCATATTCCTTCAACCTGGTGAGCACCAGTTTCAAATTTGTGAGGTGTTCCTCCTCGTCCTCTCCCGTAATCAGGATATCGTCCAAGTAACACTGAGTGCTTGGAATACCCTGTAAGACCTGCTCCATGGCTCTCTGCCAAATTGCTGGAGCCGAAGCCACTCCAAAAACCAGTCTATTATATCGATACAAGCCTCTGTGCGTGTTGATTGTGAGATACTGGCGCGACTCTTCCTCGACTTCCATCTGTAAGTATGCTTGCGCCAGGTCAATCTTGGTGAAGTGTTTCCCGCCAGACAATGAAGCAAAGATATCCTCAATCCGCGGAAGCGGGTATTGTACCGTGTGAAGCATCGGATTAACTGTGATCTTGAAGTCTCCGCAGATGCGGACCTTTCACAGTCCCCCTGGCTTGTTACTCGACGAAGGCTTCATGACGGGAACAATGGGCGTGGCCCACTCACTCCAGTCCACCTTAGACAGTACCCCTGAACGTTCAAGCTCTTTCAGTTCGGCCTCCACAGCAGGTCGTATTGCGTAAGGTACCGATCTGGCTTTGAAAAATTTTGGGCTTGCATGTTCTGCAATCTTGATTTTTGCCTTAATTCCTCTCAGTATTCCCAGTCCCTGCTGGAATACCTCTTTAGCCTCGTCCAATATTCTGGACAATCGTTCAGGTTTGACATCTTTCTTTCCGGAATCTACCGTCATTGTGTTTAGGGAGTGCCAGTCTATCTTTATTTTCCTGATCCACTCCCGCCCCAGAAGTGGTGGACCTCCCTCGGGTAGTACATATATTTCCATTCCTTGGTGTTCTTTGCCCTTGTGTCTCACCTTGACTTTTATCTTTCCGATGGGGTATACTTTATGCCCCGTGTATGCCTGCAATACTATCTCCGTATCCCGTAGGGGAATATGTTTGAATAACTTTTTGTAATCTTGCTTATTCATGACTGTCAACACCAATCCGGTCCACTTCCATCTTCATTTGGACTTTTGCAATCTGTAGTGTGACCCAGATAGTTTGTCGGTCAGTTTCCTTACTCACATTGTGAATCCTCAGACTACCCAGTTCCTTGCTGTTGGAGTCTGAATCCGAATTGTGTTCATCTGAACTCTTCACAGTCACCTTATGTACATTTCTGTACTTCTTCTGCGGTGACTTATTGTTGCTGGTCTTCTTTACTGACCGGCATACTTTAGCTATGTGACCAAGCTTGCCACATTTTCTATATTCCTGGTTTTTAAACCAGCATTGGTTCTGGTCATGTGTTGTCTTCCCACAACGATAACATTTCGTTGTACCCGAAGTCATTTGATCCACGCTGAGTACCGCTGTCTTCAGCTGCATTTCCGCCGTGCCTCTCGCTGCGGCTTCGTGCGATGCTGCAATAAGGACAGCCTTATCAAGTGTAAGATCGTTCTCTTCGAGCAGTCGCTTTTGTGTTTCTTCCTTCGACACCCCACACACGAACTTGTCTCTCAGTGCCTCTGTCAGATTTTCCCCAAACTGACAGTATTTTGCTAGCCTACGCAGTTCAACCAAGTACTCCGCATTGCTTTCCTCTTTTAGTTGCGTTCTCACGTAAAATTTAGATCGTTCCGCTAACATCAGCGGTGTGGGGTTCAAATGATCCTTCAGGACAGCAACAATATTAGCGAAAGACTGATCCGCCGGTTTAGCTGGTGATAGAAGATGCTTCAATAGCCCGTATGTCTTCGCACCCATTGAGTTTAGTAAGGTTAGAGCTTTATCATAATTTGCTATCTAATTGACCTTACAATATATCTCGATGCGTTCTACATACGTGGTCCAATCTTCAACATCGGAATCGAAATCATTGATGTTACCACGCTTAGGCATCTTCACAATCTTTCTGAGAACAACAACGAAATTTTTCTTTACTTTTTAACTTTTATTTTCAAAAATGGCGGTTTCCCGCGCTTATCTTCTTCCCCGCCTCCGAGGATGGCGGTTTCCCGCGCTTGTCTTCCTCTGGCGGGGGGTAAGCTTTGCCCACGGGCGACGACCGCTGGCTTTCGGGTTTTGCAGCCTGCGCGCCGGCTTCAGTTTATTCTGAAGCTCTCCCGCTCGCTCGGGCTCTGTCCCTCCCTCAGCGGCTTTCAATCGCACCTCCCCAGCCCTCTCGCAGTCCGGTCCTTTCCTCCCCCGGCTGCGGCTGAGTTCTCCGTGGTTTTATTTATTTATTTCTTCTCGCGCCTTACGATCCCGGTCGCAGTGCCTCGCGGCCTCGGTAGCTGCCCGGCCTTTTTCGCCGGTCGCGGTCGAGCTGTCTCCCGATGCTGTTGTGTCTCCCAGCCCGCTTGTAGCCCGATCTCTCACACCGGCTGCATTCCTGCTTGTAGCCCGGTCTCTCACACCGGCTGCGTTCCCGCTTGTACCGCGGCTTCCGTGCCCTACGCTGCCCCAGTCTCAGCGTCTCTGGCACCGACTTCTGTCCGGCTCCTTTCCCCCGACCGTGGTCGAGTTCACCGCCCTTATCCTCCGTTTCTTTTTATTTCCCCCCTACTCACAGTCAACGTAGCCGACTTGCTTCTCGTGGCTGATCGGCTCACTCACCACCATGACAGAAGGGACGATCACTGCCTGTTGCTGATGGAAGGCTTCGTGTCTGAATTCTTCCTTCTTCCTTGCTCTGCAGACTCGAGTCTTCTCTCAGCAGAACGACGAGGGCGGATGCCTCCTCTCAACGCTCGTTAACTGCTTCGGATGTATCGCTGCCACAGGGTAAGATCGAACTCGTCGCCACTGTAATGTCTGTGTGCTTTATGGCGAATTAATACACAGACTACAAGAGTAACTTTAACAGGACTTTACTATTCGAAGGTCAGGGCGAATCTGCCCAATAAATCCTTACACAGCACTTATATACCGGTGTGGTCACCACCGGTATTACAGTATACAGTAGCCAAGATAAAGTAGTGCAACCCTTAAAATAGTTCTCTTAAAGGTGGAACGTTACATACACTACAACACCTTCCATCACTTTGCTGAGGATTGAGTGTAGACTGATGAGGCTTTAATTGGTCAGATTGGATTTGTCCTGCTTTTTGTGGACAGGACATACCTGTGCAGTTTTCCACATTGTTGGACAGATGACAGTGTTGTAGCTGTACTAGAACAGCTTGGCTAGAGGCGCAGCTAGTTCTGGAGCGCAAGTCTTCAGCGCGATAGCTTCTTGATATCACGTGGAGAAAATCGAATTGGCTGAAGACTGGCTTCAATGATGGTGTGGACCTCGTGAGTAGGACGATATGGTCCATCCACTTGGCAGTTATGGCTGAAGTTGATTGCAAACGCTTCAGCCTTGTCCTTTGCACTCCTGTGCTGGTCTCCACCATCATTGAGGATGGGGATATTCTTGGAGCCTCCTTCTCCCCTTATTTGTTTAAGTGACCACCAGCATTCACGACTGGATGTGGCAGGACTGCTGAATTTTGATCAGATCTGTTGATTGTGGGATCGCCCAGCCCTGTCTATAGAATGCTGCTTCCACTTTTTAGCATGCATATAGTCCTCTGTTGCAGCTTCCCCAGGTTGTCAACTCATTTTTAGGTACGCCTGGTGCTACTCCTGGCATGCTCTTCTACACTTGTTGTTGAAGCAGGGCTGGTCCCCTGGCTTGGTGGTAATCGCAGAGTGAAGGATATGCCGGGCCATTAGGAATATTGTGATGAGCCGCACTCCCCCGGGCTGCACGAACTCCTGCCAGAGTGGAAATTCACATCATAAAGATGGCGGCCCCGGCTCCCCTCAAAAAGATGCTGCACCTGCCGCATGGCTCAAAGATGGCGGAAACGGCACCCATCACAATATGGCGACGCCGTTGCCTCACAAAAATTTAATGGCACCAATGCACTGCACAAATATGGTGGTTCCATTGCCCCACACCAAATGGTGGAACTCACATTCCGACAAAGTTGGCGGCTCCGGTGCCCGGTACAAATATGGCAACTCTGGTACGCCTAACAAAGATGGCGGCAATGGCGCTACGCACATAGATGGTGGCTCTGGTGCCTCACAAAATAATGGTGGCTCCCGCACCCGTAACAAAGATGGCGGCACTTTTTTCAGCATTATAGCCCTTTATAAAACATTGTGATAATTAATAATCTTCTTTATTAATTCCTGTAATGTGGGCATCGCTGGCAACACCAGCTTTCATTGCCCATCCATAATTGCCCGGCAGAAGTTAGTGGTGTGAAGCCTTATACAACTGAGTGGCTTGCTGGGACATGTCAGAGGAGCAGTCAACAGTCACCCACATTACTGTGGATTTAGAGTCACATTGCGTCCAGGATGGGTAACGATGACAGATTTCCTTCCCTGAAGATATCAGTGAAGCAGCTGAGTTTTTATGGCAATCCGGTAATTTGAAGTTCATCGTTACTGACACTAACCCTTGTTCCAGATTTGTTTAATTAAACGAATTTAAATTCCCCAGCTGTTGGGAGTTGAACTCAGGATCATTCATCCACACATCTTGGCTACATAACCACTATCCCTTCAAATATATCGCCATTCATTCATCGGCACTGGGTCAAAAGCAAAAATTCCTTCCATAATATAAATAATAAAGTGGGAGTAAATCACTGCTTATGAAATTCACTGATCAAAACCAGGCGAAGCCTGTGATCAGAGCGGGTTGCCATGTTCCGCCAAACAAATTGTCAACACAACAGAAAATGCTGGAAAACTCAGCAGGCCAGGCAACATCCGTGGAGAGAAATTAGAGTCGACGTTTCGGGACTAACCCTTTTTCAAAACTGGAAAAGAAATGAAATAGATCAAAAGGCAGGGCTGCGAGAGAACAAAATAAGTGAAGAGACATTAAGAGGTATTCAAAACGAGACAAGATGGTGATAGGACTAGTGGAGACAAAAGACGGCTCAGATTAGCTGTGAAATGTCCTGGAAGAATGAGAGAGAGCTGCCATGTGGGAGAGAGAAAAAAAAGGAAAGGGGGGGAGGGAAAAACCAAAACAAAGGGGTGGATAAAAAGTATAAGTAAAAATGTAATAGCGGCCGAGGTTATGATCTGAAATTGTTGAACTCGATATTGCGTCCGGAAGGCTGTAAACTGCCTAATCGGAAGATGAGGTGCTTTTCCTTGAGTTTACGTTGAGCTTCCGTGGAACAGTGGAAGAGGTCAAGGACGGTGAGGTCCGAGTGGGAAGTATTTTGCTTTCGTAAATTGTCAGCACAACCTGGCTCACCAATTCTATGGTTTTATGATTGATACAAATCACACTTTCCCAATTCCCCATATATTTTCAAAAGGTGCTTGATAAAGTACCACATATTACCAAAACTGAAGCCGATGTGACTAAAGTGGCAGTGGCAACAGTGAGTGGTTCGAGGTCTATCAGTATTACAGTGACTGGTGTGGGGTGTAACAGTGCAGAGTGTGGCATTTTTCAGAGTGTAACAGTGAGTGGTGTCGGGTACATCAGAGTGTTACAGTGAGTGGTGTGGGGTATATCAGATAGTTACAGTGAGGAGTGTGAGGTATATTAGAGTGTTACAGTGTGGGGTGTGAGTTACATCAGAGTGTGTTACATGAGGGGTGTGGCGTATATAAGATTATTACAGTGAGGGGTGTGTGGTATATAAGAGAGATAGAGAGGTGTGGGGTATATCAGATGTTTAAAGTGAGGGGTGTGGGGTTTATCAGTGTTAGACTAATGGGTGTGGCGTATATAAGTGGGTTATAGCGAAGTTAACGCAGAGTATTACAGTGAGGGGTGTGGGCTATATCACAATGATATAGTGAAGGTGTGGGTTATATCAGAGTATAACATTGCGGGGTGTGAAGTATATCATAGTATGTTCCATTTAGTAGTATTGGGTGTTATAGACTGATCCAGTGAAGGGCGCGGGCTATATCAGATTGTTACAGTGTTTGGTGTGGAGCATAGCAGAGTGTGTTACAATGATGGAGGTTGAGTATATCAGAATGTTACATGAGGAGACCGCAGTATATCGGATGGTGCGAGGTATATCAGTATTACAGTGAGGTGCGTGTGGTATATGAAAGGGTTACAGTGAGGGGTGTGTGGTATATCAGAGTGTTACAGTGAGGGGTGCGTGGTATATCAGAGTGTTACAGTGAGCGGTGTGGGGTAAAGCAGAGTTACAGTGAGGGGTTTGGTCTATATCTGTGTGATACAGTGAGGGGTGTGGGTATATCAGAGTGTTACAGTGAGAGGTGTGGTCTACATCAAAGTGTTACAGTGAGGGTGTGGGGTATAACATAGTGTTACAGTGCGTGGTGTGGGTTATATCAAAGTTTCACAGTGAGCTGTGCGGGCTATATCATAGTGTTGCAGTGAGTGGTGTGGGGTTTATCAGAGTGTTACAGTGAGCGATGTGGGTATATCAGTGTGTTTCAGTGAGGATTGTGGTGTATATCATTATGTTACATTGAATGGTGTATGGTAAAGCAAAGTGTTACAGTGAGGGGTGTTGTGTATTTTTGAATGTTACAGCGAGGTGTGTGGTGTACATCAGAGTTTTACAGTGAGGGGTGTGGGGTATATCAGAGTGTTACAGTGAGGGTTGTGGTGAATATCAGAATGTTACAGTGAGGTCTGTGGTGTACATCTGAATGTTACAGTAAGGTGTGTGATCTATATCAGAGAGTTACAGGGATGTGTGTGGTCTATATCACAGTATTACATTGAGGTGCCTGGTGTATATCAGATAGTTACAGTGAGGGGTGTTATGTATATCAGAGAGTTACAGTGAGAAAAGTGGTGTATATCAGAGTGTTACAGCGAGGGGTGTGGTGCATATCAGACCGTTACAGTGTGGGGTGTTGTATATCAGAGTGTTACAGTGAGGGTTGTGGTGTAGATCAGAGTGATACAGTGAGGAGTGTGGTGTATACCAGACTGTTACAATAAGGGGTGTCGTGTATATCAGAGTGTTACAGTGAGGAATGTGGTGTATATCGGAGTGTTACAGTGAGGGGTGTGGGGAATATCAGACTGATACAGTGAGGGGTGTGGAGTATATCAGAGTATTTCAATGAGTGATGTGGGGTAAATCAGAGTGTTACAGTGAGGGGCGTATTGTATATCAGCGTGGCCTCCATGGTGACCTCCATGAGGAAGCAGACGACCTCAAAACTGTTAGTTTTGTAATCAGTGATAAACCGATGTATGGCCTCTCAAAAGCCTGATTTCGGTGGTAATAGAGAAAGATCCCTAACGCGGGCTCCTTGGGAAGATTGGGAGTCCCGTATGCTGGACACCAGTACAATGCTGAAACTGGTGGAATGAGAGACACCCATGGCCCTCTATAATTGCAGTAAGACCCTTTTCTACCACATTCATCACTAATGTCACATAAGGGCTGCACACGATCCCTCCAGTAAGCTCCTGATTCTGGTTAACCTCATCGTTTGCAAGTTATCTTTCTAATTGCCTCTTCATTATCTCATCGTGCCCCTCCATACTTTCTATTTCTATTCTGTTTACTCCTGCTAACCTTGCCATGCCTCTATTCATCGCCATTTTGCCAGCCCTGGCTTCCTTCACGATTTAAACGGATTCACCTAATGCTCCCCATCTTCCTCAGCCCTTGGTTCCTGTTTTCTGTTCTTTATTAGCACATTCATTAATAATTCTCCTTCCGTTTTGCCTATTCATTGTGAATAACTCCTTTCACATAATCAGGTTGACGGATTCAAGTTCATGTGTAACACAAGCAATACATTTTCAACACACATCATTATATAATACATTTCCTGATTCAATTATTTCCAATCTATCAAATTTTGGGTTATTTTGCTGGATCGGACAGGTAGAGATCTGTTTGTGAGCTGGGTTTTCTCTTTTGGGCTCACAAAGGTTTTAGTGTTACATTGATCACCTTCAGTGTTTGTATTTGGCAAAGCAATAATTCATATTACTTATCAACATAAGACATTTGTTACGTTAAAATAACCTGCTGAAGTTATCTTCTAAGTTTGTATTGAAGTATTTTACAATGTTCTCGAATTACTTTTTGTCCTATTGTGATATTAACTCTTTAATTTTACCCTATGAGTTCAGTGACCAAAATACTATTTGGGGTCAGGGTGTGTCCCATCTCACCTGGTTCAGCGGAGTCCTCCTGGTCTCCCACATACAGGACTTTTAATCTTCCCAAGGAGCCTGCTTTAGGGATCTTTCTCTGTTACCACCGAAATCATGCTTTTGAGATGCTCTACATCGGTTTCTCAATGAGACGCGGGGTGGGCGAGAGATTCATCTGATTGGCTGTCAGTTTTATCATAAGCGTGTCCGGATTGGAGGTTAAGGACACACTCTGGGCCAAAGGTCAGGTAGGAGAACTGTGTGCTCTAAATGGTAAAATAGTGAAGACGTCTTACGGCAGTTATATAGGGCCCTGGTGAGACAACACCTGGAGTATTGTGGACAGTGTTGGTCTCCTTACCTAAGGAAGGATATACTTGTCATAGAGGACGTGCAACAAACGTTCACCAGACTTGTTCCTGGGATGGGGCAATTGTCCTATGAGGAGAGATTGAGTAGACAGGCCTTTATTTGCATGGGTTCAGAAGAATGAGAGGTGATCGCATTGAAACATACAACACTAGTACAGGGCTTGATGCCGCGAGTGATTGTCAGCTGCATCAGCCAATGGAGTGCAGATCTGAACGCCACTCTCCATACCCTTGATTCCCCTAGAGTCCAAAAATCTATCTATCTCAGTCTGAAATACACTCAAAGACTAAGCATCCAAAATCCTCTGGGGCTGAGAATTGAAAAGATTCACAACCCTCTGAGTGAAGAAATTCCTCCTCATCTCAGTCTTAAATGGCCTACACCTTATCCTGAGACTATGCCCCCTAGTTCTAGGCGCAGCAGCCAGGGGAAACAATCTTTCAGCACATATCCTGTCAGTCCCCTTCGGAGAGAGGAAGATGGACAAAGTTACAAAAATAGAGAGGAGTGGTTGATGGACATAGAGAGAGGAGAGATTAATAGATATAGACAGGGAGAGAGAGGGTGACAGAGATAATGGAGAGATAGATGGAGATAGAGAGAGGTGAGATTATTATGTATAGTTAGAGAGAGAGGGTGACAGAGATAGAGGCGAGATAGATGGAACTAGAGAGAGAGAGGAGAGATTATTAGTTATAGTTAGGCATAGGGAAAGTGTGACAGAGATAAAGGATAGATCGCTGACAGCAGACAAACGCGGACTGAGAAGCAGATTATAGACAGAGCGAGATTTTTTTCCCTCTTGTTTCTGTAAAATTCTGTGTGCTGTGGGCCTTTTGAGCTGTTCATGGTCCTTTAACAGAATGTGCTTTATTATTGGGTATAATCTCAGATACGTTATCTCCAATAATGTTCCAGAGCTGAGCTGTTGCCAACAAACCAGAAGTCACTTTTTGGAAGGACAGTAGAGAGGTTCCGGGAAGAAAGTGGATTAATTTAAATTCACTGGGATGACAGAAGCAGGAATTGATATCTCGACACTGATCCGACAGAAAGACTGGAGCAGAGCATCCCAGGGAAGGGCATCACTGAGATTGTGGGGAGGCAGTTATCGTTGAGAGAAGCACAGGGTCCATCGCCGGCCTTTGCTGGGTTAGCCTGATCTCTCACCCGGTGTGATACTGAGACCCACATACACACAGGGCAGGAAAGGCCCAGGCTCTATTCACGGCTGGTGCTGAGTTAGCCATATCTCTCCTGGTGTGGCACTGAGCCCCACACACGCAAATCAGGAAAGGCCCAGGCCCCATCCCCGGCCTGCGCTGAGTTAAACTGAACTCACACCCGATGTGGCACTGAGCACTTCATATACAGTGAATGGTACAGTGTAGAGGGAGATTTACTCTATATCTAACCCAAGTTGTACATGCACAGGGAGTGTTGGATGGGACAGTGTAGATGAAGCTTTACTCTGTATCTAACCCATGCAGTACCTGCACTGGGAGTGTTTGATGGGACAATGTAGATGGAGCTTTACTCTGTATCTAACGCCGTGCTGTACCTGCCGGGGGACAGTTTAAATTATGATGTCTGTCATTCCTAACGTAAAAAACAACACTCAAGAAGCACGACACCATTCACGATAAAGCAGCCCGCTTGATTGGCACTCCATCCACCCCCTTCAACATTTACTTCCTCCACCACCGGCGCAGTGTGGCTGCAGTGTGTACCATCAACAAGATGCACTGCAGCAACTCGCTAAAGCTCCTTCAACAGCACCTTCCAAACCCGCAACCTCTACCACTTAGAAGGACAAGGGCAGCAGATGCATGGGAGCATCACCACCTACAAGTTCCCCTCCATGCCACACACCATCCTGACTTGGACCTGTATCGCCGTTCCTTCACTGTCGCTGGGCCAAAACCCTGGAACACCTTTCCTAACAGCATTGTGGGTGTACCTACACCATATGGACTGCAGCAGTTCAAAAATGCGGCTCACCACCTTCTTCTCAATGGCAATTAGGGATGGGCACTAAATGCAGGCCTAGCCAGCGACGCCCACATCCCATCAATGAATAAAAATTAAAAAAAATACCTGACCATTAATCTGAGACAGTGCTTGTGTTGGTCAGTCCTGTTATTTCAAAACTCCTTCTGTTCAACCTGTAACATTTTGTCTCTCACTGGGTCCGGAATCCTCCGGCGGTTCCTTAGGGGTCAGTGCTGAGTGTTGCTATTGAACCGTGTGAGGCGTCACGGACAGTCTCCATCCTGTTTTCCGCTTCCATAACAACGGTCATCTCCGCCCCTGCCTGAGCTGATCTTCTGCTGAAAACCGCATCCATGTCTTGGCTACCTCAAGAAACGATATCCTGAGAACAACAGATATAAATAATGTAATAGGAATATAATGAATGGTTTTTACTTCACTGATTGAAACCAGGCAAGACCTGTGATCAGAGTGGGGCGTCATGCTCCGCTGAACAAATTACATAAAATGTACAGCTCAGAAACAGGCCAATCAGAACAACTGCTCCATGCTGGTGTTTATGCTCCACACGAACCTCCTCCCACCCCTCTTCATCTTACACTATCAGCATAACCTTCTATTCCTTCTCCTTCATCTGTTTATCACGCTTCCCATTAAATGAATCAATGCCATTCACCTCAACCACTCTCTGTGGGAGCAAGTTTCACATTCTCACCTCTCTCTGGGTAAATAAGTTGCCCCTGAATGCCTGATGGCATTTATTAGTGACTATCTTATATAAATGGCCGCTAATTTAGCCTCAGACTTATTTCATGATTTCAGTTTTTATGAACTCTGTTAAAAAATTTGTCAACACACCTTGTCTCACCAGCATATTGTTTACTTTTCCGCTGTCGCCTTCATCAGATTACAAGTAAAGATTAGAATCCGCCTCAAAAACTGCAGAAGGACGAATCTACCCATGAGACCGGGACGCCGTGGCTTCTGTTATTACAGAATCACAGAATTATGCAACACTGAAGGAGGCCATTCAGTTCATTGAGCCTGTGCTGGCTCTTTGAAATCGCGGTTCAGTTAATGCCACTCACCTGTTACTTCCCCACAGTCCTGCAAATCCCTCACTTCTAGTATTGATCCCGTTCCCTTTCGAAAGTTATTATTGAATGTCCTTCTAATACCATTTCAAGCAGTGCATTCCAGTTCCTAACAATTCGCAGCATAGAACAAATTATCCTCATCATCCCTTTGGTTCTTTTCCCAATTATTTTAAATCTTTGGCCTAGAAATTCAGTATAGCCACGTTTGGGGCGCTACAGCCGGGTGTTCACTAAATTTACCACCTGGCGCAACTTAGCACTACTTTCGCCGATATTCAGTTGCATCACCGCCAAAGGTTTCTGCTGCAGTAAAGCAGGTGGACCACGACTATCATAAGGTGCTAAGCTGGCGTGCCGAGGCGCTAACACCGAGGGCGGGCGCAGCGCAGGTGCGGCGTGTTTCTGAATGAACACAGACACGCTGGCGCCGGTCAGCTCTTAAAGGGGGAGGGTCGACTTGTTTGGCTGCCATGCCCTGCACACTGCAGCCCTGATGCAAGGCCTGACCATTGCTGGTTCATCAGTTCTATGCCCTGGACCATGGGGAAACCCGCTATTCTTCGAAATCCCATTGCATACACTTGCTGCGTGTCCAGGGTCATGGGGAAGGAGATGTACTGACGTCTCCTTCTGAAAAGGGCATTGTTCACCTGGCGGATGCAGCATTGTACCGCAAACTGGGAGATGTTGGCAATGTCCCCAGTAGCGGATTGGAAGAAGCCATTGGCATAGGATATGAGAGCCACCATCACCTTCACTGCCACTGACAGGAACGTCCTGCTCCTCAGCTGTGGCTGCAGATTTGTGTGAAGCAGGTGGCGGATCTCAGTGACCACCTCCCTTCTGAATCGCAGCCTCCGAACACACTGCTCCTCAGACATGTTCAGATATGTGAACTGCTGGCTGTATACTCTGGGTGGATAATGCCTCCTGTGCCAACACCTGTTGGCCCTTCTCCATCTGGCCATGACTGGCACTCTCTCACGCTGTCTCTGATCCCTTTGAATGCAATGCAGAAAACCAAAGTTTCCACCCATTGCAGCCTCCATTATATGTGGCTACTCAAGCCTATGGCACTGAACGTGAAATCCAAGTGCAAAGCTCTGGCCTGAAGCCAGAACTACCTGTGCAAGCGCTGAGTCAAAGCTGAAAGCTCTCTGCCTTTGTCTCTCTCAAAATATCCGTCTCACACACAGAAGGATTGGCACAAAATGCGTGCCACTTATAATGCAGAAGGAGTCCCCTTTAAATAGTGCCCCCCGTGCCCCGCAGCGATTGGGAACCATTCCCCTCTACGAATCACGGGGGGCGCCAGGCGCAAAGAAGGGTGGCGCCACTGTGTTCCAGTTCGCGGCACAGCAAGGGCATTGCACCATGAAATGATGTCACGATCTGCGCGCGCAGCTGAGCGGGCACTGTGGTTTAGCACCGCCGCTAAATCTTGAGTGAAGTTCGCGAGATTTGCAGGTCGTGCCACGCCCGGTCGCTAGCCGCTTAGCGCCCCACTTCTGCTCCTCAAAAGGCGCTAGCGGCTGGCGCTAACATACTGAATTTCTAGGTGTCTTCTGATTACTGACACTTCTGCCAGTAGAAATATTTTCTCCTTATTTACTCGGCAAACCCGTGATCAATTTGAACATCTCCACTATATCTCCCGTTTATATTGCATGCTCTCTGGAGAACAATTCCAGCTTCTCTTGTCTCTCCACAGAAATTAACTCCCTCATCCTTTGTACTATTCTAGCAAATCTCCTCTGTGTCCACTCCAAGACCTTAACATCCTTCATGAATGTGCTGCCAAAAATGGGACACAATACTCCAGCCGGGACCCTAACCAGTGATTTAAAAAGTTTCAGCATAACTTCCTGCTTTAGTTCTCTGCATTAATCTATAAAGCTAAGAATCCCATGCGTTTTTTTTAACAATATTTACAACTTGTCCAGCCATCTTCAAAGAGTTGTGCAAGTAAACTCCCTGGTGTCTCTTTTCCTGCACTCCCTTTAATATTGTACAGTTTAGTTTATATTGCCTCAACTCATTTTCCTCCCAGATTTGTCCTGTAAACCTCTCTGCATTACATTTCTGCTTTCTTTTTTACATTTTTATTAATTCATGGGATGTGGTCATGGCTGGCCTGGACAGCAATTATTGCCCATCCCTAATTGACCTTAAGAAGGTGGCGTTGAGCGGCCTTCTTGAACAGCTGCAGCCCGTGAGGCGACATTTCTCCCACAGAGCTGTTGCCGTGGGAGTTGTAGGATTTTGACCCAGCGATGATGAAGGAACTGTGATATACTTCCAAACCAGGAAGGTATATGTGTGGAAGGGAACTTGGAGGTGGTGAAGTTTCCATGCACCTGCTGCCATTGTCCTTCTTTGTGGTAGAGGTCGCGGGTTTGGGAGCTGCTGTTGAAGAAGCCCTGGCGAGTTGCTGCAGTGCAGCTTGTAGATGGTACACACTGCAGCCACGGTGCATAGGCGTTGGAGGGAGTGAACATTTAAGGTGGTGGATGTTGGTGCCAATCAAGCGGGCTGCTTTGTACTGGATGATGTCGAATATCTTTGGTGTTGTTGGAGCTATACTTATCCAGACAAGTGAAGAATATTCCATCACACTCCTGACTTATACCTTGTAGGTGGTGGCAAGGCATTGGAGTGTCAGGAGTTGAGACAATCGCCGCAGAATAACCAGGCTCTGACCTGCTCTTGTAGCCACAGTTTTATGTGGCTGGCCCCGGCCCAATTACGTTTCTGTTGAATGCTGACCTCAGGATATTGATGGTGGGGGATTTGGTGATGATAATGCCATTGGGTATCATAGAGATGTGGCTCTTGTTGGAGTTCCTCATTGCCTGGCACTTGTGTGGTGCGACTGTTACTTGCCACTTAGTAGCCCAAGTCTGAAAGTCGTCCAGGTCTTGTTGCATGCGGGCATGGACTGCTTCATAATCTGAGGAGTTGGTAGTGGAAGTGAACTCTGCAATCGTAAGTGGACATCCCCAGTTCTGACCTTATGATGAAGGGCAGGTCATTGATGAAACAACAGGAGATGGTTGAGATTGGACACATGCGCTGAGCAACTCCTTCAGCGATGTCCTGGGGCTGAGATTATTGACTTCCAACAACCACAGCCATCTTCCTTTGTGCAAGGTATCACTCCAGACAATGGAGAGTTTTCCACCTCTTTCCCAAATACTTCAATTTTTCTTCTGCTCCTTGATGCCGCACTTTGTCAAATGTTGCCTTGATATCGAAGGCAGTCACTCTCATCTCAGCTCTGGAATTCAGCTCTTTCTCCATGTTTCGACCATGGCTGTATTGAAGTCTGGAGCCAAGTGGTCCTGGCTGAACCCAAAGTGAGCGTCAGTGAGTAGGTTATTGGCGAGTAAGTACCACTTAATAGCACTGTCAAAGAGCTCTTTCATCACTTTGGTCATTTCACCAGTCTGTCAATGTCCTCCTGACCCCACTGCTATGCAAATTAGTGTTTACTACATTTCTGAATTTCCTTTCATCTGCAAACGTTCAAATTATGCCCTTTATATATAAGTCTGTCTCATTAATATTCATCTAAATGACCAGTGGTCCGAAAAGCGATCCATGGGGGACACAGCTGCATACTTCCCTCCACTCTGAACAACAACCATGCACCACTACTCTCTGTTTTCTGTCCCTTAGTCAATGTCAGATCCCCACTGCCACTGTCCCTTTGGTCCTAACAAGTTTATTCAATGACACTTTATCAAATGCATTTTTAAAGTCCATATAAACAACGTCAACCACATTACGCACATCATGTCTCTCCGTTACTTCATCAGTGAACTCAATCAAGATTGTCAGACGCACTTTGCCATTAACATATCTGTGCTAGTTGTCATTTATTAACCAATGTTTCTTTCCAAGTGACAGATAATTTTCTCTGGGAATATGGCCTCCAGAAGTTTTCCCATCTCATACTTTAGCCTAATTGGCCTGTAGTTACAAGGGTTATCCCTCTCTTCTTTTTTAAACAGTTTGTTACAATTGCAACACAACAATCCTCTGCCCCCACTCTCATATCCAAGGAAAATTGAAAGATTCTGGGCAGATTCACATCCACCATTACTTCCCTCAGCAAACCTCATACATCACAATCGGACTGCAGAAATGTTCTACTTTACTGTGGTACAAAACATGCTAGAGTGAAAAGGGTTAAGTGAAGCTGTTTGTTCAGTGACTGTAATTAATGTCAGTCTCCCCGGGTTAACTGAAGCTGTTTGTTCAGTGCCTGTAATTAATGTCAGTCTCCATGGACCCTAATTGCATCAGTGCAGGGTTTCCCGATTTTATTAATAAGGGACTCCTTTCAATGTGTTATCCCATAGTGTCAGTGAGAGCATCACCTCTGGCACTAAAAGGGATCAGCACGCAGCTCAACAGGGAGGGAGTCGGAATCTGAGAACAGTAGATTGGAATGTTATAACAATGGGTCAGAATATGAGAACAATAGATTGGAATGTTACAACAATGGACAAGAGTTTCTCCTGGGCGTTAGACATTCTTTCTGTCTATTATGATTATCTAACATTATCAAATAAGATCTATTACGCACTTATAACTATTGAATGCATTTACTATCCCCTCCTAGCTGCTTTTGGTGTGCCTGGTAAGTCTCTCTGTCCAGCTATTAATTGTATAAACTGTGATTAACTGCATTATTGTTCTTCCCTTTTACTTTCCCCTCTTTGCTGCGAATGTTGTTCCTGGCATATCTCTGTAACCAGCTATTAACTCTGCAACCCTTTGCATACTGTTTTAATATTCTCTTAAGTTACTCTATCATCTTTCCTGCTGTTGGTGTTCCTGTTAAGTCTTTACATCCAGCAATTAGATATGTACACCACATCTCTCTGTATTGCTGTTTGTCATTTGAATCTTGGGAATACCAAAGTCATTGTCTTCAGTCCTCGTCACAAACTCCATTTTTTATCTACCAATTCAATCCCCCTCTCAGACAAATGTCTGAGGCTGAACCAGATTGTTCGCATCTCCGGCATTCTCTTTGAAGCTGAGCTGAGTTCTGACCTCATATCCTCTGAATCATCAGTCCTGCCTACTACCACCTCCATAATATCTAACATCTCCGCCCCTCCTTAGCCCATCCGCTGCATAAACCCTCACCCGTGCCTGTGTTAAATCCTGACTCGGCTATTCCAATACTCTCCTTGCTGGCCTCCCAGTTACAAGCTTCCATAAACTAAAGCTCGTCCATAACTCTGCTGCCCATATCCTAACATGCATCATGTCCCGTTCACATATCAACATTTTGCTCGCTGAGCAGGATTTGCTCCAGATCGGGAAATGCCTCGATCTGAATATTCTCATCCTTAAGATCAAATCCCACCATGGCCTCACCTCTGCAAATAGTCCCATCTCCCAGTTCTTTTTCCATAGTCCTACAAATTGTTCCCCCTCAAGTATTTATACAATTCCACTTTCAAATTAATTTCTTCCCTGCTGTACCTCTCCCAGTCTTTCAGTCTCTATTTTTCTTGCTCTCTGTCACACAATATCCTTCTTCTCTCTCTTTGTCTCCTGCTCTTAAAATCGTAGAATTCTACAGCACAGAAGGAGGTCATTCGGCCCACCTTTTCGGTGCCATCTCTTTGAAAGATCTGTCTCATTATTCCTACTCTTTGCCAGAGCCCAGTAAAGAAATTCCCCTTTAACTAATTATCCAATTCGCTTTTGAAAGTTATTATTGAATCTAATTCAACCACTTTTTCAGACAGTGCATTTCAGATCACAACAATTCACCGTGTAAAGTAAATTCTCCTCATCTCTCCTCTAGTTCTTTTGCCTATTACATTAAATCTGTGCCCTCTTCTTACCCTCCAATCTACCACTGGAAAAAATTGACTTATGTATTTTATCAAATCCAATCAGAATTTTGATTATCTGTATTATATTTCCCCTTATGAAAAAGGATATAGATAGATAAGATGTAAATGTTTTCAATTGAGGAAAGGCCAATTTTACTGAGCTGAGAAGTGATTTAGCAAAAGTGAACTGGAAACAGATACTTGATGTTAAATCAGTGTCAGTGCAATGGGAGGCATTTTAAAGGAGATAGTGAGGGTTCAAAGTAAATATGTTACCACAAAGAAAAAACGAAAGGAAAGACTTGTATTTATATAGCGCCTTTCACGACCACTGGACGTCTCAAAATGCTTTACAGCCAATGAATACTTTTGAAGTGGAGTCCCTGTTGTAAAGTGGGAAACGAGGAAGCCAATTTGTGCACAGAAAGGACTCACAAACAGCAATGTGATAATGACCAGATAATTTGTTTTGTTATGTTGATTGAGGATAAATATTGTCCAAGACAGCGGGGATAACTCCACTGCTCTTGTTGGAAATATTGCCATGGGGTCTTTTACGTCGAACTGAGAAAGCTGACGGGGCCTCGATTTACCGTCTGATCCAAAAAAACGGCAGCTCTGATAGTGCAGCACTCCCTCAGCACTGCACTGGATTCTCAGCCTAGCTTTATGTGCTCAGGTCCCTTGAGTGGGATTTGAACCCACAACCTTCTGACTCAGTGGTGAGTGTTTTCAGGATTAAGTTTCCCAGACTATTCCCAGACTATTCATACTTCCATGTTAGGTGTAACTTCGCATTTCTGGTATCATCTTTGTAAATAGTCTCTGCACCCTCTCCAGTCCCTCTATATCCTTTTTTGTATTATATCGACCACAATTGCTCAAAGTGCTCCAAGTTTGGTCAGCCAAGTGCTTACCAAGTTTCGATAAGTTTAGCATAACTTAAGTATTTTTCAAATCTAACCCTCTTGTATGGCCTTGTTAACCGGTTTTGATACTTTTCAGTGACGAGTGTATTTGTACTGCTAGATTCATTTGCTCCTCCACCCCATTTTCGATTCTTGTTTTACAAGTAATATGTGACCTCCCTATTTGTCTTACCAAAATGTAATACTACACATTTATCTGTGTTGAATTTTAATTGCTAATTAGATGCCTATTCTGCAAGTTTTTTAATGCCTTCTTTTAATTTGTTGCAGTCCTCCTCAGTAGTGGCCAATACCTCCAATTTGGTATCGTGCACACATTTAGTAATTGTGTTTTTGATTCAAAAGTCTAAATCGTTCATTCAAATTGTGAACAACAGTGATCCCAGCACTGATCATTGTAGAATAACACTACCCACCTTCTGCCACTCTGAATATCTACCCTTTACCCCTACTCTCTGCTTTCTGTCTTGAAGCCAGCTAGTTATCCATTCTGCTACTTGTCCCCTGACTCTGCGTTCCCTGACCATATCAAAGTCATTTGAAAATCTAGATAGGTTATATCTGCTGCATTAGCATTGTCTACTCTCTCTGTTACCTCTTCAAAACATTAAATTAAATTAAAGCGAGATTTTTCCTTTTGAAATCCATGCTGAGTATTCTCTATTCTATTTGTCATTTCTAGATGTTTTTCTATTTTCTCCTTTAGTAGGGATTACATTATTGTTCCTACGACCAATGTTAATCTGACTTTCCTATCGTTCTCTGGACATGATTTATCTACCTTCTTAGATATAATTATTACGTTAGCTATCCGCCTGTCCTCTGGCACTACACCTTTTTCTAATGAATTGTTGAGTTTGATTGTTTTGTTTTGCATATCTCTTCATTTTACATTAAATTCAGTTAACTTATTACTAACTTCATCATCCGATGTCATCGCTACCTGTTCTATCACCCTGGTAAATAATAAAGCAAAGGAATTATTTAATATCTCTGCCAACTCTCTATTGCTGCATGTGGTATTATCCTCTCCATTGCTTAGTAGCCCTGTTCCCATCCTGACCTTCCTTTTTTATTGATATGCCTGTAAAATATGTAAATATATTGTTATACGTTCCTTGATAATTTAATACCATAGTTCCTGTTTGCCTTCGTAATTGTCTTTGGCTTCTCTTCTATCCTTTCATATTATACCTTGTCATACTCTCCCCTGCTGTCCATTTATTTAATGTATGCCACTTTCTTTATGCTCAATTCTTCCTTATGGTTTTATTCATTCATGGTGTCTCATTAGTTTTGAGCTTGTTCTTGTTTAGAGCGGAATATATTTTTCCTAGCTTCTGTTGGACAATCTTTTTAACGTTTCCCATTGCTGTTCTACGTCATTGTTTGCCAATGTTGTTCGTTTTATTTCCCAAGTGCTGTTTTCAGCCCCTCAAATTCAGCTGTTCTCCTGTTTTTTACCCTGGTCTTTGTCATTCATATGTCTTTCTCAATTATTATCTAAAAGCGTGTTATATTATGGTCAGTATTGCCCAGATGGACCCCAAAATTGACTTCCCTTATCTGCTCTGGCTCATTCCCCATTACTAGATCCAATAGTGAATCCTCCCTTGTTGGGCTTTTTACATATTGGATTAGAAAGGAATCATATACACTTTGTGGGAAATCCATTCACTTATCCACTTTACCTGCTGCATTAGTCCGATTAATTTCTGGTATTTGAAATCGCCCATGATTATTATTCTATGTTTTTTAATAGTTTCCCTAATTTGTCTGCATATCTTTTCCTCCACCTCTCTTCCACTCTTAGGTGGTCTGTTTACTACCACTTTTAGTGTGATTGATCCTTTATAATGGGGAACAAAGAAATGGCACACCAATTAAATACATACTTTGGTTCTGTCTTCACAAAGGAGGACACAAATAACCTCCCAAAGATGTCGGGGAACATAGGGTCTAATGAAAGGGAGGAACTGATAGAAGTCGTTATTTGTAGGGAAATGGTGTTAGGGAATTTGATGGGATTGAGGGCAGATAAATCTCCACGGCCTGATAATATACATCCTAGGGTAGTTAAGGAAGTGGCCCTAGAAATAGTACATGCTTTGCTGGTTATCTTCCAAAATTCTACAGACTCTGGAACCCATGGATTGGCGGGTAGCTAATCTTAACCCACTGTTCAAAATGTGTGGTAGAGAGAAAACGGGGAATTACAGACCAGTAAGCCTGACATCGGTAGTGGGGAAAATGCTAGAGTCCATTACAAAGGATGTAATAGCAGAGCACTTGGAAAAAAGTGATCGGATCGGACAAAGGCAGCATGGCTTTACAAAAGGTGAATCGTGCTTGACTAATCTACTGGAATTTTTTGAAGATGTAAGTCGTGAAATAGATAATGGAGAAACAGTGGATGTGGTGTATTTGGATTATCAAAAGGCTTTCGATAAGTTTCCGCAAAAGAGATTAGCGTGTAAAATTAAGGCACATGGGATTGGGGACAAGGTATTGACTTGGATAGAGAACTGGTTGGCAGACAGACAGAAAAGAGTTGGAATAAAAGGCTCTTTTTCCGAGTGGCATGCAGTAACTAGTGGGGTATCAGAAGGATCGGTCCTTGGACCCCAGCTATTCACAATATATATCAATGATCTGGACGAGGGAACTAGATGTAATATCTACATGTTTGCAGACAACACAAAGCTGGGTGGGCGTGTGTGCTGTGAGGAGGATGCCGAGAAACTCCAGTATGATTTAGACAGGTTGGGTGATTGGGCAGAAGCATGGCAGATGCAATATAACGTGGATAAATGCGAGGTTATCCAGTTTGGTGTCAAAAACAGGAAGGCAGATTATTATCTAAATGGCAATAGATTTGGAGAAGGGGAAGTGCAACGAGACCTGGGTATCCTTGTGCACCAGTCGCTGAAAGTAAGCATGCAGGTGCAGCAGGCGGTTAAGAAGGCAGATGGTATTTTGGCCTTCATAGAGAGAGGATTTGAATATAGGAACAAGAATGTCTTGCTGCAATTGTATAGGGCCTTGGTGAGGCCACATCTTGAGTATTGTGTACAGTTTTGGTCGCCTTATCTGAGGAAGGATTTTATTGCCATGGAAGGAGTGCAGCGAAGATTCACCAGGCTGATACCTGGGACGGCAGGAATGACGTGTGAGGAGAGATTGCGTCGATTGGGCTTGTACTCGTTGGAGTTTAGAAGAATGAGAGGGTGTCTCATGGAAACTTATAAAATTCTAACCGGACTAGATAGACTAGATGCTGGAAGGATGTTCCTGGTGGTCGGGGAGTCCAGAACCAGGGGTCAGATTCTAAGGATAAGGGGTAAGCCATTTAAGACAGACATGAGGAGGAATTTCTTCACCCAGAGAGTGGTGAACCTGTGGAATTCTCTGCTAAAGAAGGCAGTAGAGGCCAATTCATTAATATATTCAAGAAGTAGTTGGATATATTTCTTAAAGCTAAAGGGCTCAAGGGATATGGAGAGATGGCAGGAACAGGGTACTGACTTTGGATGATCTGCCATGATCTCTTTGAATGGCGGAGCAGGCTCGAGGGCCCAATGGCCTGCTCCTGCACCTATCTTCTATAATTCTATGTTTCTATTATCTTTCATCTCTATTCACATGAATTCTATTTCTGTCTTGCTGATAGCTGCGTCACTTTTCTCTACTACCATTATAAATCCCTATTAATTACAGCTACGCCAACTGCCCATTTTCCCTCTCTCTACCATTTCTGAATATGTTTTACACTGCATTGTTTAATTACCCGTCCTGATTTTTCGGTAGTCATGTCTCAGTGAAAGCAAAGAGAGGGAAAGAAAAAATATTTACAAGTTAAAACAAAGGAAACCAAAAGCTGTTTTCTTATTTCATAAAGAGCAAGAGGATATCAAACGAAAGAGTAGGGCATTTTAGAGACAAAAATGTGTCCTGTTTGTGGGTATTGTTCTTAAGGAATACTTTGCGTCTGTCTTCACAGAAATGAGGGACATTGTAGTTAAAGAGGAAGAGTGTGAAATATTTGATGCGATTAGCATAGAGAGAGAGGAAGTATTATGATGTTTTGAATCTTTGAAAGTAGGTAAATCGCCAGGCCCAGAAGAAATGTGTGCCAGGCTGTTAATAGAGACAAGAGAAAGTTGTTTCTGAGTAACTTGTTTTCATTTTATGTGGAGGTAATGAGGAGGGTCGATGCGGGTGGTGCATTTGATGTTGTCCACGTAGGTATCAGCAAATCTTTGACAAGGTGCCAAATGACAGATTGGTCCGAAAAGTAAATGCGCATGGGATCCAAGGGAAGTGGTAATTTGGATCCAAAATTGGCTCAGTTGCATGATGCAAAGGGAAATGTTCGACAGTTTTTTGTGTGACAGGAAGGCTGTTTCCAGTGGGGTTAAACAGGGCTCACTGACAAGTGCCTTGATTTTTGTGGTAAGCATAAATGATATAGACCTCAATATAGGTGGCATAATTAAAAATGTTGCTGATGATCCAAAAATTGGCCATGTGGTTGATAGTGAGGGAGAAAGCTGAAAACTGCAGGAAGATATCAATGGACCGGCCAGGTGGGCAGGAACGAGTTAGATGTAATTCAATCCGGAGAAGTAGTGAGGGCTAACAAGGCTAGGCAATAAGCAATACATTGCAGGATACTGAGAAATGTAGAGGAACGGAGGGACCTTGAAGTGCATATCCGCAGATCCCTGAAGGTAGCAGGACAGGTAACTAAGGTGTGTTCTGCCCTTGCAGCGCGTTCCTATGCAGAGCTAGACAGGTAGCTAACAACTTGATATCTTCCCATCAAAATCACAAGGCTTGACATTTCTTGTAAACTTTATTGAAAGATTCTTATTGTGAAACTGAAATACAATACAGAAATGGAAGCACACATTAGTACACAAGCACATAACTGATATGCATACACAAATTTAGGTAAGCCTGAGCAACACAGTACATTTGGCATGTAACTTACCAAAACACGTGGAAACATAGCTTACTGTGAATATACATTTAGCAAACTGAAAGGCATTCTCTTACATTCACTTTAAATTAGCCCTGTACATAGTGCATCAAAATACAGCTACAATTAACCAGCTACCCACAGAGAGCGAGCACTTAATGGCTAGCTGTGCAGGTTTGCTTACAGAGAAAGGTTAGAAACTAAACATGTTCTGCAAAATATAGTGCACACTAATCATCTATAACACTCTCACGTACTTACAGACAAATAGTGTCCAAGGCTGGAGTGTAGCAAGAAAATAACTGCAAGATCATGTGTCGAGCTGCAGGTCTTGTGCTATACAGTAGTTTACTTTACTGCACTTTACTGCGCTTTACTGCACTTGCTATGTACCAAATATCCACTAGGTGGCGGCACACAATGGAAATCGACCCAAATTTCTCAAACCCATGAATTAACTTGAAAACTAACATAAATTCCTAAAGGAAGGCAGCAGACTCCCCGCTTGGTACAATTCCATTGTACCTCTACAGATACAAAAGAAAACCTAAAGGAAACGTCCTTTTGCTCCAAACATACTCAGAATCCTTTCTCTAGGTTTCTTCAGAAAGGAGGACTATGATCTCTGAGACTGGCCTCAGAAACACTTTGACAGTCCCCTCCTTGACAATCTTCACCTCTGCCTTGCGGACCCTCTTGTCCCTGCGCAGCAGAGTTTTGACAACCAGTCCCATTGGCCATTCATTTCTGTGTGCTTGGCCTTCTTTCAGCAAGACAACATCTCCCACTTTGAAATTTTGGCTTGACTTCTGTCCATTTCCTACGGCTCTGTAGGGTGGACAAATACTCTCCTCTCCATCTCTTCCAAAAAGTGTCTGCAAGACACTGGACTTGCTTCCACTGCTTCCCGTGCAGCTCAGCCATGAGGGGGCTGAAATGGCACTCATCTTTTGAGACATGAGCATCGCTGGGGTGAGGACTGCAGGCATGTCTGGGTCGGTGGAAACTGGCACCAGGGGACTTGCATTCATGATCGGCATGACTTCAGTCATGAGAGTGCTCAAGACGTCGTGTGTGAGACGAATGGGTCCCGTCCGAAGCAGCATAGCATCCAGAATACGCCTGGCAACACCGATGAGCCTCTCCCATGAACCACCCATGTGGGATGAATGTGGCGGGTTAAACACCCACGTGCATCCTTTCTTTTGGAGGTAGCTTCTTACTGCTGCATCATCCATGTGAATGTCCAACTCCTTACAGACACCCACGAAGTTAGTCCGTCTGTCGGAGCGGAGAAGTTTGGCTGGACCACGGATTGAGAAAAACCTCCTCAGGGCATTGATGGTTAGGAAAGCTTTGTCTTCCATGGATAGTGCTGGCTTGTCATCATCCTTGGGCCTTTCAAACACTGTGCATCCTAGGTTGTCTCTGCTCACAGTGAGGCCTGCCTCTTCCTCACAGGCAAAGGAGGTTGACATATGATGCTGCGTCATGCCACCGTAGTCTTCCTTTACCTGAATCCTGTTTGGGCATGGGCTGAGACAGGATGTGCGAACGTTGTGCAACACGTTTGCTTTATAGACATTGACATCTGCTGGTTTGTGGACTGTTCCCAGTCAAACTCCACCCATGAGGACCCATCTCAGGTCAAGCCGCTGCGCATAAGGAGCATTGTGGGGCCCGTTGATTTGCTCACGCAGCTTGTGCCCCCTTAAGATGTCTCTTCCCAAGAGCAGGAGGATTGGAGCGTCCGGGTCCAGAGCTGGAATCTTGTTGGCAACTGGCTTTAGGTGGGGCTGATAGCGTGCGACCTCTGGGGAGGGAATTTCTGTCCTATCATCTGGCATCATGTCACACTCAATTAAGGTGGGGAGGGGAAGCTATAGTTTCCCATCCATGGATTCGATCATGAAGTAGCCAACTCTCCTACCCGTAGTCTCTGTTGTACCTGAACAGGTTTTTAGCGTGTACGGAGCTGCACTGGCCTTGACTTCAAAGAGATTGAAGAATTCTGTCTTCGCTAGAGACTTGTTACTTTGCTCATCAAGCACTGCATACATCTTGATTGCCTTCTCCTTTCCCCCTGCTGGATATTCTTTAACCAAGCAGATTTTGGTGCATGAGCGTGGGCTGCTTGCGTTTCCACAAACCTCTGTACACTTGGAGGTGACTGAAGAAGATACGCTTTCGCTTTGCTCCCCGCTATCCTCTTTGTCAACCGTAGCACTCTCTGTGGTCGTAGCAGGAGGACCTGGATGCAGGGCTGCGCTGTGTTTTCACTGTTGCACTCGAAGCACTTGATTGTCGCTTGCAGTCTTTTGCCATATGCATAGTCGACCCACAACACCTGAAGCAGATGCGATTCTCTTTCAGGTATGATTTGCGCTCATCAATAGGCTTGCCTCCAAAACTTCGACACTTTTTGAGTGGGTGGGGCTTCTTGTGTATTGGACAATGACGGTCTGGGACATCCACTTTATTCCCAGCAGAACTGGATTGGTTGACTGAGGGTTCGGATGGAACATCTGTTTTCTGCACGCTCACAGAGGCTTTGTTGCTGTACTTTGTGGGTTTCTCTGTTCTCGAAGGAGCGTAACTGCTGGAGGTGGAGGAAGTGAAACTTGGATCATTCCTCACCTTTGCCTGTTGTTGGACGAACTTGGACAAGAGAGAGAAGGGGGGAAATGCCACTCCGTAGTCCTCCTTGTACTTGGATCCCTTAGCTATCCATTTCTCTTGAAGGTTGTATGGGAGCTTTTCCACTATTGGGTTTACCCCACGACCTGTATCCAAATACGAGAGGCCTGTCAGGTAACCTCCTCCCTTTGCACACTCCAGTTCGAGGAGAATGTCACCCAGTTCTCGAAGCTAGACGTTAACTTTGTTGGTTAGCTTCGGAAAGTCCTCAATCTTCTTAAGCAGTGCGTGTTCAATGACTTCTGGTGTCCCATAACAGTCTTCGAGACGTTGCCAACCCAGGTTGAGGCCTGCTGTGGGATTGGGGACGTGCACTGAGCGAATTCTCCTCCCCTGTTCTGACGACTCAGCTCCGAGCCACTTTGTCATCAAATCTAGTTCTTCTCTGACTGACAGATTCAAGTCCTTGGTGGTACTCAGGAAGGATGCTTTCCATGACCAATAATTTTCAGGACGGTCATCAAATTCTAGAAGACCTGCACTTAACAATTCACGGCAGATGAGGTACCTAGCGAGGCCTTGTGCACCTTGTGGCTTGGGTGAGGACTGCTTGGCTGGATTGACCGAGTGCTGTGGAGGTCTCTGCAGGTAAGTCTTACTTGTTTCTTCTCTTTTAAGCTCAGTGTCTCCGAAAACCGGCTGTTTGTTACTGTAGTGAGTAGCTGGTTGTGCATCGAGATACCTGGATGTTTCCTTGAAGAACAATTTGGAGTGTTGTTGGACATACTCACTTGTATGTTGCACTGGACTGAGGGGCTGTTCTGGAACATATGGTTCATGGCGGTGCTCCCCGCCTTTGTTCTCCTCACCTTCTTCATAAGCTGCAGCTTCAGCTTCAGTGGCAGCGGCTTTGGAGAATGTGGTGACTGGTGTCGAGGTCGGCTCTCTGCTTCATCACACTAGCTTCGTTTTCAGCGAAGGACAATTGAGCCTGGGCAGTTTTTGCCTTGACATGTGCTTTGCCGGCTGCAGAAGCTGTCGATGACGATGGTCTGCTGGACCGCAGAGATGATCTAGAGGATGCTTTAGCGGACAGTGACTAGGCATCATTTGCTCGAAGAGGCTCATGCTTCTCGGTTGTCTGGTCGACGTCCTCTATGGTATATTGTCTTCCTGAGCATAGACTCATGGTAGCTGAGTGGTATCTTCTTGTGCTTGAGCCCGCTGTGCTTTTGTCTTTTCACTGTTCTGCCCTTGCAGCGCGTTGCTATGCAAAGCTGGACAGGTAGCTAACAACTTGATATCGTCCCATAAAAACCACAAGACTTGACGTTTCTTGTAAACTTTACGGAAAGATTCTTATTGTGAAACTGAAATACAATACAGAAATGGAAGCACACATTAGTATACAAGCACATAACTGATATGCATACACAAATTTAGGTAAGCCTGAGCAACACAGTACATTTGGCATGTAACTTACCAAAACACGTGGAAAAACAGCTTACTGTGAATATACATTGAGCAAACTGAAAGGCATTCTCTTACATTCAATTTAAATTAGCCCTGTACATAGTGCATCAAAATACAGCTACAGGTTAACCAGCTAGCCACAGAGAGCGAGCACTTCACGGCTAGCTGTGCAGGTTTGCTTACAGAGAAAGGTTAGTAACTAAACATGTTCTGCAAAATATAGTGTACATTAATCATCTATAACACTCTCACGTACTTACAGACAAATCGTGTCCAAGGCCAGAGCGTAACAAGAAAATAACTGCAAGACCATGTGTCGAGCTGCAGGTCTTGTGCTATACAGTAGTTTACTTTACTGCACTTTACTGCGCTTTACTGCACTTTACTGCGCTTTACTGCACTTTCTAGGTACCAAATATCCACTAGGTGGTGGCACACAATGGAAATCGACCCAAATTACTCAAAACCCTGAATTAACTTGAAAAGTAACATAAGTTCCTAAAGGAAGGCTGCACAAGCTGGTTAAGAACGTATACAGGATACACTCCGTTAATAGACAAGGCATAGAATATAACAGCAGAGAGGTTATGGTCGAACAGTATAAAACACTAGTTAGGCCACAGCTAGAATACTACGTACAGTTCTGATTACATTACAGGAAGATGCGATTGCACTAGAGAAGGCGAAGAGGAGACTTACGATGATTTTGCCAGGACTGGAGATCTTTAGCTATGAGGAGATATTGGACAGGGTGGGTTTGTTTTCTTTGGAACAGAGGATGCTGAGGGAAGAGTTAATTAAGCTGCGTAAAATTATGAGCGGCCTAGATAGATAGAGAGGAAGCAACAATTTCTCTTAGCAGAGTGGTCAATAACAAGGGGCATAGATTTAACGTAATTGGTAGAATAATTCGAGGGGAGCTGTGAATTTCTTTTAACCATTGGCTGATGGGAGTCTCAAAATCACGGCCTGAAAGGGTGGTAGAGGCAGAGACCCTCACCACATTAAAAAGTACTTGGATGTGCACTTGAAGTGCCACAACTTGCAAGGCTATGGACCAAGACCTGGAATGTGGATTTAGGCTGGATAGCTCTTTTGCCACCAGGACAAACACGGTGGGCCAAATGGCCTCCTTCTGTGCCATGTCTTTCTATGATTGTACAATTCTATATTTCTTTACATTCGCTGCTCTAAAAAGAACAATCCCAGCTTCTCCAATCTCTCCATGTAACTGAAGCCCCAGATATCTGGTATCATTCGGGTAAATCCCTACACCACTAATCCTTGACATGCTTGCCAAACTGTGGTGCCCAGAATTGGACATAATGCTCCAGCTGGGGACTAACCAGTGATTTAGAAGAGGTTTGCATTTCTTCCTGGATTTTGTTACTCTGTGTCTCTGTTTATGAAGCCCAGGGCTATTTATGCTTTATTAGCTGCTGTCGTAACTGGTCCTGCCACCTTCACAGATTCGGGTAGTAAACCCAACGTCTGTCTGATCCTGCACACATTTTAAAATTATACCGTTTAGTTTACATTGCCTCTGTTCATACTCCTTACAAAATGTATCATTTCACACTTCTCTGTGTTAAATTGTTTCTGCCTTGTAACTGGCCATTTCACCAGTCTGTCTATGTGCTCCTGAAGTCTGTTACTTGCCTTCTCACTGTTCATTAACATTTGCGAGTTTCCTGTCATCTGCAATCTTTGAAATTATGTACTGTATACTCAAGTCCATGGCATTGATATACATGAAAACAGCAATGGTCCCAATAATGACCCCTGGGGAGGACCACTGTATACTTCCCTCCAGTTTGAAAAACAGCCGTTTACCACTTATCTGTCTCTTCATCAATTTCCAAGTCATGTTGCCAATGCTCCTTTAATCCCATGGGCTTCAATTTTGGTATTATCTGGTACTTTACAAATGCCTTTTGAAAGGATAGGGAAATTGGGAAAGTGTGAGTAGTATCTATCATAAAACCACAGAATTGGTCAGCCAAGTTGCTTTGACAATTTGTTTAGCGGTGCATGACGCCGCATGGATCATACGTCTCGCCTGGTTTCAATCAATGAATTATAAATAATTGAGCTTATTCCCATTTATAATTTATATTTATTTGTTCTCAGTATATGGGTGGCGCTGTCACGGGTGGTATTATTTGCCCATCCCTAGATACCCTAGAATGGTGGGCATTCAGCTGGAGCCGCTGCAGTCCGTGTGATGAAGGTGCTCCCACAATACACTTATGGAAGAAACTTCAAGCTTTTGACCCAGTGACGATGAAGGAACGGCGATATGTTTGAAGGGTACGGCAGCCTATTGGTGATATGGCTGGATTAGTAAACCAGATGCCTGGATGAATGATCCTGAGTTCCAATCCCAACAGCTGGGGAAATTAAACTTAATTAATTAAACAAAGCAGGAGCCAATGTAGTTCAACGAGAACAGGTGTGATGGGGGAAGGGGACTTGGTGCGATTTAAGATATAGGCAGCCTAATTTTGGATGATCTCGAAGTTCCCGTATTTTAGAATATGGGAGGCCAGCCAGGAGTGCGCTGTAGTAGTGAAGTCCAGAGGTTTCAAAGGCATGGATGAGGGTTTCAGCAGCGGATGTGCTCAGGCAGGTGTGGAGATGGATGAAGTTATGGAGGTGGAAATAGGCCGTTTTAGTTACGCTGCTGATATGTGTTCGGAAGCTCATTTCAGGGTCAAATATGGCAATAAGGTTGCGAACAATGTGGTTCAGCCTCAGACAGGTGTTAGGGAGAGGGATGGAGTCAGTGGCTTTGAAACGGAGTTTGTGTCAGGGACCAAAAAAATGGCATCGGTCCAACCAATATTTTTAATTCGAGAAAATTTCTGCTCATCCAGAATTGTATGTGTGACAAGCAATCTGACAAATTAGAGACCTTGCAGGGGTCGAGAGAAGAGTTCGTGGAGTAGAGCTGGGTGTCGTCAGCCTACTTGTGGAAATTAACGCTTTTTTCGGAAGATGTTACCATGGGGTAAAATGTATTAGAAATAGGAGGGGTTAACGGATATATCCTTGGGGGACACCAGAGGTAACGAAGATGGAGTGGGAAGAGACAACTGTTGCATGTAATTCTCTGGCTAGGATTAGATTTTTACGAATGAAACCAGGCGAGTGTAATCCCACGTAGCTGGACGATGGTGCAGAGCCGTTGGAGAAGGATGAACTGGTCAACCTTGTCAAAAACTGCAGAGATGTCAAGAAGGACGAGGAGATATAGATTACTATTGTCACAGTCACAAAGGGTGTCACTTGTGATTTGATGAGAGCAGTTTCGGCACTGAGGCAAGGGCAGAAGCCTGATTGCAGGGATTCAAACAAGGAATTGTGGGAAAGATGGGCACTGATATGGGAGGCGACAACAAATTCAGTGACATTGGAGATGAAGGGTGTTGGAGATGGGGCGGTAGTTTGCAAGGTCGGAGGTGTCACGAGTTGTTTCTTTGAGGAAAGGGGTGATGATGGCATTTTTAAGGGAGACGGGGACAGTACCTGAGGAGAGAGAACCGTTAACAATGTCAGCTGACGTGGGAGACAGACAAGGAAGTTGGATGGTCAACAGTTTGGTGGGCATAAGATAGTGGGAGGAGGAAGTGGGTCTCATGGACAAGATGAGCACGGAGAGGTCATGAGTGGAGATCGGAGTGAAACTGAAGAAAGACGTGAGTTGCAATTGTGGGTAATATAATAGCATGGATTCAGAATTGGTTAACAGACAGAAAACAAAGAGTAGGGATAACGGGTCTTTGTCAGAATGCCAGGCTGTGACTAGGGGTACCGCAAGGATTGGTGCTTGGGCCCTAGCTATTCACAATCTACATCAATGATTTGAATGAGGGGACTGAATGTAACATTTCCAAATTTGCTGATGATACAAAGCTTGGTGGCAGTGTGAGTTGTGAAGAGGATGTGAAGAGGCTTCTAGGGGATCTCGACGGGCTCAGTGAGTGGGCGAGGACATGGCAGATGGAATATAATGTGGATAAGTGAAAAGTTATCCACATTGGTAGAAAAAACAGAAAGGCAGAGTATTTCCTAAATGGTGAAAGTTTGGGGAATGAAGGTGCACTGATATTGAATGTGCAGCGAATGTTCACGAGATTAATTTCATAGATGGCCGGACTGTCGTATGAGAAGTGATTGAGTAAACTATGTCTGCATTCACTTGAATTCAGAAGAATGAGAGGGGATCACATTGAAGCATGCAACATTATTACAAGGTTTGATTGAGTGGATGCTGGGAGATTGTTTCTCATGGATCGGGAGTCTAGAAGCAGGAGCCACAGTCTCAGTATAAAGGTTCGTTCATTCAGGACTGAGATGAGAAGTAATATCGTCACACAGAGGGTGGTGAATCTTTGGAATTGTCTACCCCAGGGGGCTGTGGAGGCTCAGTCATTGGGTATATTCAAAGCAGAAGTCGATAGCTTTGTGACTAGTAGGGGCATCAAGGTATATGGCGTTAGGGCTGGTGAATGGAGTTGAGGCAGAAGATCAGCCATGATCTCATTGAATGGCTGAGCAGGCTCGAGGGGACAAATGGCCGACTGCTGATCCTATTGCTTATGTTCTTATGTTCTTAGTTCAGGGCTAGGGCAGTGGTTAACCTTAGAGTAAGTTTGGCCCGGTGGTGGAAAGGAAGGAAGGGAAGTGGCAGAGGCAGCTGAAAGGATGGTCTCAATCTTAGAGACAAAGAATTACATGAGCTCCGTACACTTGTTATCGGAGGTGAGGGTGGAGGAGACAGGGGAGAGGGGTGTAAGAAGGGGGTTAGCAGTAGAGAAGAGGAGCCGGTGTTTACCTTTTCATAACAGAATCATTCTGGAATACTGAACAATTTTTGCAGAGGAGAGCAGGACCTGATAATGCTTTATGAGGTCCAGCCTGATCTGTCACACCAGGAAGAGGCACACCAGTCAGGTATTTTTTTAAAGAGACAGAACCAGCCACACCGTCTTTTTAAAGAGAATGAACAAGTCATAATGTTTATTAAAGAGACAGGACCAGTTAAACAGGCTTATGTAAGAGACAGGACAATTCACAGCCATTTTAACGAGTTAGGACCAGACACACAGGTGTTTTAAAGATACAGGACCAGTCACACAGGCCTTTTTCAAGAGACAGTACCTGTCACACGTACTTTTTAAAGAGTCTGAACCAGTCACACAAGCTTTTTAAGGAGACAGGACCATACTCGAAGGATTTTTAAAGAGACAGGGCTAGTCCCACAGGCATTTTAGTTTTACAGTAACGGTCACAAAGCCTTTACAAAGGGACAAGTCCAGTCAGACAGATTTTGCAAAGAGACAGCACCAATCACACAGGATTTTTAAAGAGCCAGCACCAGAGAAGAAGTCATGCTTAAAGAGAGAGGTGCAGTCCCACAGGCTTTGTAAAGACACGGGACCAGTCACAATAGCATTTTAATGAGTCAAAAAACCACAGAAATGAGTTTTCAAGAAACAGGACCAGTCACATAGATTTCGTAAGAGAAAGAACCAGTTACACAGGCGCATTGAAGAAAAACAACTGTGAAAGCTCAAGGGCCTAGACATTCCTCTCGAGCGAAGACACTAAACAGATGGGTTCGGATCGGAAATTCTAGGCCCTCATATCTGTCCTTACAGATTATTATACATTTAATGTTCGTTCACAGATTGTAAAGTTGCCATGAATATGACCCCTTAGAACCTTTTTATTTTGCAGACTCTATGTTAAATTGTCCGTAATGTTGAGAAAGTTTCAGTCTTTTTTATTTATTGATTCATTCACGGAATGTGGGAGTCACTGGCAAGGTAACCCCATCTCTAATTGTTGTTGAGAAGGTGGTGGTGAGCCACCTTCATGAACCGCCGCAGTCCTTGAGTTTAAGATACTCCCACAGTGCTGATTTTGGTGCAACTGTGTGGCTTGCTGGGCCATTTCGGTGGGCAGTTAAGTATCAACCACATATGGGCAGCCCAGATAATTATGGCAGGTTTCCAGACTGAAAGGGCATTACTGAACCAGTTGGTATTTCCAACAATCTGGTAGTTTCATGGTCTCCATTACTGATACTAGCTTTTTAATTCCAAATTTATTTTATTAACTGATTTTAACTTCCCCACCTGCCGTGGTGGGATTTGAACTCGCGTGTCACGGATTATTAGCACAGGCCTCTTAAATACTAGTCCAGTAAAATAACCACTATGCTAATGTACTCGGCTTCTACAGATAGTAATCGATAACACTCTTGACTTGTGCCTTGTAGGTTTTGGGAATGCTTTTAGGAGTCAGGAGGTGAGTTACACACCACAGAATACCCAGCCTCTGACCTGCTGTTATAGCCATATATGTGACTAGTCCAGTTGATTTTTCTGATCAATGGCGGCCCCTAGGATTTTTATGCTGGAGGATTCGGTGATGCAAATGCAATTGATTGTCAAATGGAGGAAGTTAGACTATCTCTTGTTGGAGGTGTTCATCGTCTGTTGCTTGTGTGGAGATAAATAATCATAATGACAAAAGGGGTTGGGGATTACAATTATGTTTGGAGACTGGAGAGGCAGGCATTCTTCGACTTAGAGCAGAGAATGTTAGGGGGATGTTGAATAGAAGTGTTTAAAATGTTGAGGGTTTTGATACAGTAAGTAAGGAGAAACTTTTTCAACTGGATGACTTGCCATTACCAAGTGGCCAAACTTTGATCATGCAGTGAGATATTATGGAATTAACTCTCTGAAAGGCTGGTGGAAGCAGAGTCAATAGGATCAGCTGGTAGCACACTTGTCTCTGAGTCAGAGGGTTGTGAGTTCAACTCCTACTCCAGCGACGTGAGTACAAAAGTGTAGGCTGACTCTCCAGTGCAATATGTAGGGAACGCTGCACTATTGGAGTGGCAGTACTGAGGGAGCGATGCACTGTCGAAGGGGCAGTGCCTTAGGAGCGTCGCACTGTCGGATGGCCACACTGCTGGGTCTCTGTATTCACGAATGGGCAATACTGAGGGAGCGCTGCACTGTTGCAGGTGCTTTACTGAGAGAATACTCTCTTGTCGGAGGGGCTGTCTTTTGCATGCCACGTTTAACCGAGGCCCTGTCTGCTCTCTCTCAGGTTGATGTATAACGTCCCATGGCTATATTAGAAGAAGAGCAGCAGATTTATCCCCAGTGTTCTGGCCAATATTTATCTCAATCAACATCACTAAAACAGATGACATTGCCGTAATTGCGATGCTGTTTGTGGGAACTTACGGTGCACACACTGAATGCCCTGTTTCCTACAGTACAACACTGACTTCACTTCAAAAGTACTTCTTTCACGTTAAAGTGTGTTTGGGTCAGCCCAAGGTCGTTAATAGCGCTCTATAAATGCAAATCTTTCTTTCATAATAGAAAGTTTCAAAAGGTAATTCGATATATACTTAAAAAAGTGACATTTTCTGGACTATGGGGAAACGGCTTAATTGTACACTACCATTCAAGGAATGATGTGACAGCTTTGAAAAAATCTGATCTGTTGGTTGTGGGTTCGCTTGATTCTGTCCAATGTCATCCCACTGTGCACGATGGTAATGGCACATGATACGATGGATGGTTTCCTCAGTGTGCTGGCAAAAATTATTCTCCAAAATGTTGTGCAGCTGTCAGTCCTACGAATAGAGTCATGGACAGATGCATATGCGATAGCTAGATTGGTGAGGTCGAGGTTGACATGAATCTTGTCATTCATGTGGAAATGTCTTATGAAATAATATGGGCAGCCTGCTGGTGGCGCTGTGCAGGGAGGGTATAAATACTCCGGTATGGCCCCAGCTTGCTCAGGACATTCCTTAATAGGTATTAGTGAAGGACACAACTAATCTCCATGTTGAGAAAGAGTTGATTAAAGCCTTGTTTAATACTCAGACCAAGTGCCTAGTAGTTTTCTTACGTCAATTTAATCAACTGCAACCTGCTCCACGCTCTGGGTGATTTGGGAGCAGACAGCTAAGATTCAAACTGTAGATGAGAACTCGGATGAAGTAATGAATCCATCATGGAGATATTACGCAGACCCGCCCGTCTCGACCTGGACACGAATTCACATAGGCTGCTAAGGTATGGAAACACTGGTATCCTACCTGCAGCAACTTCCTCGAGGACTGTGCTAAGAATGTTCCCAATAAGTTAAGAATGTTTGCCAATTATGTATCCCCTCATGTGTTTGAATATATCGACGACTGTGTAGACTATGTCTCTGTAATCCAAACATTACAGCACATATATGTTAAAGCCCCAACCGAAATTTTTGCTCGGCACCTACGGGCCACAACTCGACAACAACCCGGTGTATCACTTGACAAATTCCTTCAAGAGCTTCGCAGGATCAGTAAAGTTTGTAACATTAAAGCTATCTCAGTTGAGCAGTACTGGGAGGAATTAATTCGTGACTCTTTTATAACGGAATTGCTTCTCCCCTCATACGCCAGCATCTATTGGAGAATAAAATCATTGGGTTACAAGCTGCCTATAACTAGGCATATTCTATGGACTTAGCTCAAAAAAATTCAGATGCCTACTTTTTACCATATGCACGGGCTGCTGCTATCACGTTTAGTGACTCCCCAGGTAAGCTTCTGGTGGAAGCACTCACCGATGACGACTCTACCTCAGAAACACCTTGGCAATTTAAAAAGACGTGTTTCTTCTGTGGAGGTGCATTCCGTTATAGGAAACTTTGTCCTTCTCATAATGCAACCTGCAATCATTGCAATAAGAAAGGTCACTTTTCTAAAGTATGCCAGTCGAGATCCACTACTAGTGTTACAGCTGCTATCTATAAAACTGCTCCTCCCTCAAGAGCCACTACTGATGTTACAGCTGCTTTTCCCCAAAGCCTGTCCCATGCAGCCACGAGGGTTTCGCTAAATGGACATATTTTGAGTGCATTCATCATCTCACGTAGCTCTGACAGCTTCATCAGTGAGTGGGCTGTCAGTCGGCTTTTGTCTTGTCGACCTTATTCTCAATGGCCGAACTTATTTTTCCAATCGGCACGGGGTGCTCAAAAACGTATGCAGTGATGTGCTCCTGGGACAGGATTTCCAGAAACAACACAAAAGAGTCAATTTCGAGTTTGGAGGGTCAAAGGCGGAGCTTACTATTTCCAAATTACTGTTTTGTGCGCTTTTGGTTTCTTCGCTCAACGAGCTCTCCTTGTTTGGCAATTTTTCTCCCCAATGTAAGCCCATAGTCATTAAATCAAGACATTTCAGCCAAGATCATCTATCCTTTATCGAGGCAGAAATCTCTCGCCTTCTAGCTGAAAGTATCGCTGAGCCATGTTCATCTTCCTGGTGGGCTCAAGTCGTCGTTGTTAAAAATCCTCTGAAGCAACTCAAGAAATGTCATTGCATTGATTACTCGGAAACTATTAACCAGTATACTGACCTGGATGCCTACCCACTACCACACATCGATGACATGGCCAATAACCTACCAATTACAGGGTATTTTCAAATTTTGACTTGAAGAGCACTCTGACAAAAAGATATACGTCCTTGTGGTCAATGGTCAGCTTTACCAGTTCTGTCGCCTTATATTTGGGGTCACCAATGTGGTGGCCGTCTTTCAACAGGTATTGGACAGCCTAGCGAAGCCTAGAGATGCAGGAAAAATAACAGATACTTTTCCATGTCAGAATAATATCACTATTGCTGGTCATGAAAAGAAGGAGCATGATGCCAACCTGCAGAAATATCTTGACGTTCTCCGTAGTCGCAACTTAACCTTAAATGAGTTCAAATCTGTGAAATGAGTCCAAATCTGTGAAATGTGCACTATCAGGCAACATCCTTGGTTACTGGGTGTGAAATGGTATCAACAAATTGGATCTGGAGTGACTCCATCTGCTTCAGGAACTCCCTTCTCCTACGAATCTCGGCTCTCTTCATCGGGCCCTCGGCCTGTTTGCCTATTATGTGAAGTGGATACCCCACTTTTCCAACAAGATCCAGCCACTGCTTCACGTGAAGTCATTTCCGTTGGAGGCGATGGCTATTGCAGCTTCCGACCTCCTCAAGCAACAACGCTTCATACCATCAATGAAAATCTCCCTTTAGTGGTTGAGTGCGATACATCGGTGGTGGCGATCTCGGCTACCTTGAATCAAGGTGGTCGACCCGTTGCATTTCTGTCCAGAACATTGCAGGGTAGCGAGCTCCATTATACTCCTGTCGAGAAGAAGGCGATGGCTATCATCGAAGTTGTACGTAAATGGAATCATTTTCTCGCACGTCACCATTTCACACTTATAACCGACCAGCACTCCATGGCATTTATGCTGGATAACTGGAAACGCACTAACATCAAGAATAACAAAATAAAGCTCTGGAGGATGGAATTGGCCACCTTTGGCTACACCACACAGTATCGACCCGGCAAAGATAATGTGGCCCCAGATACACTCACGCATGCATTCTGCTCTTCCATGTCAACCTCGACTCGTACATATCTTCAGACTTACTTGTGCCATCCTGGCGATACCCATATGTTGCACATTGTGTGATCTAAAAATATCCCATTCTTTATGGAAGACGTGAAAAGTACATGCTCCACTTGTTCAATTTGCACAGAATTAAAACTGCAATTCTTCCATCCGTCGGATGGCTCATTCATACACGCTATGCAGCCTATTCAGCGAATCAGCATTGACTTTAAAGGGCAATTGCCTTCCTCAACGGCGAAACACCTACTTGCTTACTATGGGGAACGAATATTCACGCTTTCCCTTTGCTTTCCCGTCCCAATATGCTTACTTCCACAGTGATCAAATGCCTCGACCAGGTCTTTTCCCTTTGCGGTATGAACAATTTCATCCACTCTGGTCGGGGTACCTCCTTCATGGCAAGTGAACTCAAAAGTTATCTTTCCCAACGGCGAATCAGCACAAGTAAAACGACACCGTATCTTCCCATCGGTAATGGACAGGTTGAGAGATAAAACACTATCATTTGGAAGGTTATTCGTCTTGCGCTGAGGTCACACAACCTATCAGGCCAGCAGTGGGAAACTGTGCCACATGACACGTTGCATTCCCTCAGGTCTCTTCTTTCTAAGTACAACAATGTCACTCATCACGAACGATTCTTCGGGTTCCAGCATCGTCCCACTCATGGGATGTCCCTACCACCATGGTTGTTGCACCTGGCCCCGTGCTGCTCTGAAGATTGGTCCGCTACTCTAAGAGTGATCCCCTCACGATGAAGTGGAACTGACGGATGTCAATCCCACGTACGCGTATGTACAGTTCCCTGATGGCCGGGAATCCACAGTGTCACTTTGGGATCTGGCTCCCTGCCCAACCTGTCCCAAAGACCCAATCGATAGTGGGATCTGTATTAATGACGCCGATACCCTGTGCTCCTCTGAGGTTCACATCCTACCCGGGACATTAAGGGATCTGCCAGCTATTCCGCCGGATCAACATGGGGAACAGAGTACTCCCTGCGGGATGGCCAATCGAAGCCAGGACGCTGGGCAGTCACTGACTACTGAGCACGGTGAAGCCAGCTCTGCGCCACCAGCAACACGATCTCCCCAGTCTCCCTCAGGCCGATCAAGGCGGCATGGACTCTGCCAGCCTGACGGTATGAACCAAGCGACCAAGGGGCCAAAACACGGTGTGAGGAGACATGCCTTCCGGCCGACAATGGAGATTCAAATGACTGCATCTATTCTCAGTCCGATTAATTCGATAGAAGGAAAACGCCAGACTTCCAACTTTTCAGGCGGAAGAATGACATGACTCCTTTAAATTCATGTGGATATAATTAAGAAATAATACTGCACCGCCTACTGGTGGCGCTGTCCACGGAGAATATATATACTCGGGCCTGGGCCCAGCTTGCTCAGGACATTCTTTAACAGGAACTAGTGAAGGACAAAACTAGATCTCCATGTTGAAAAACAGTTGATTAAAGCTTTGTTAATACTCAGACCAAATGTCTAGTAGTTTTCTTATGTCAGAGGTCATGCAGTATATTTTCCCGGGTTGGTTTGATCACCTGCTGCAATCCCATTCTGGCAGCTCTGTTCTTCAGGGCTCCGTTAATGATGATGCATTCGAGTCACTCTTGATGATGGAAATTTAATTTACCCCTCCCCACCCAGAGAATATACGTTGTGCCCTTCTCCTCTCGGTGCTTCCATCAACTGGTGCTCGGCATGAAGATGTGCTGATTCATCAGCAGAATGAGGGTGTTAGGTGGTGATCAGTAGGAAGTTACCTTGCTCATGACAGACTGGAAGCCATGAAAATTCATTATGTCCTTAGGTAATTTTGAGAAATCGCAGGATCTCTCCCAGCCGTCTGCATGCACCTGAGCCCCCACATCTGCTGAACTTGGCCTGCTGGTGGAATAGGGTATACACTGGAAAGGTGATGGAGGTGCTGGGAATGTAGACTGATTGCTATTTTTCTGTGACTATGATTGGGCAAGAATTCAATGATTCCAGATAGTTTCATGGAGTAATGATACGGTTATTGAGGGCAGCTGTGCAGCATGCAGTGCTCCTCCAGTGCTATGTGGGAAGTCAGGGGCACTTTAGGTATCCAGGCTAAACAGATGTGCAGGCAGTGTGTACAGCTGCAGCTACTCGAAATCCGCGTTTTGGAGTTGGAGCTCCGGCTGGAGTCACTATGGAGCATCCACGAAGCTGAGATCTTAGTGGATAGCTCGTTTAACGAGGTGGTCACACCACAGTTAAAGAGTGCACCGGCAGACAGGCATTGGGTGATCGCCAGACAGAGTAAAAGAACTAGGAAGGTATTGCAGGAGTCCCCTGGGTACATCTCCCTCTCCCACAGATTTAACATTTTGGATACTGTTGGGGAGATGGTTTCTCAGGAGAATGCAGCAAGAGCCATGGACGTGGAACTACGAGTTGCTCAGCTGCACAGGACGGGAGGGGAAAGCGTGGGAGAGCAATAGTGATAGGGGATTCTATCGTAAGGGGAACTGATAGACATTTCTGTGGCCGCAGACGTGACTCCAGGTTGTTATGATGCCTCCCTGGTGCCAGGGTCAAGGATGTCACTGAACGGCTGCAGGGCATTCTGAAGGGGGGGCAAACAGTCAGATCTTGTGGTTCACATTTAGCAACGACTTAGGTAGAAAGAGGGATGAGGTCCTGCAACAAGAATTTAGGGAGTGTGGTGTATGTGCCTTTAAGAGCTGGAGCTCCAGCGGTGGGCTCTACAGCTGAGACAGGCAGCGAAATCGGAGGCAAGCAATAACGGACTGGGAGGGTGCACTCGAGAGACGGCCGACGCGGCAAGCAGGTCAGCGTTTAGATCTCCATCGGGAACGAGTCTCCAACAGTGAATAAATGGAAAGCACAGTAAAACAGCGTTGTTATCGGTAGCAGCGGCGGGAAAGCGCGGGAAGCGCCATATCGTTGCTACAGAGAGAAAAAAAAAGCGCGGGAAGCGCCATATCTTTTCTGAAATGCCTAAATCTGGTAATATTGAGGCTTTTGATGGCGAAATAGAAGATTGGACCACATACGTGGAAAGAGTAGAGGTTTATTGCACTGCAAATTGAATAACAGATGAAAAAAAAGCTTCAGTACTTCTGAACTTAATGGGCGCGAAGACATACGGGCTGTTACGAAATTTAATCACTCCAGCCAAACCAAATGACAAGACTTTTAAAGAAATTGTTGATACCCTGCAGGAGCATTTAAACCCAACACCGCTGCTGATAGCGGAACGATTCAAGTTCTTCAAGAGAAATCAACACAAGAATGAAAGTAACGCTGATTACCTAACCGAATTAAGAAAGCTATCAAAGTACTGCCAATTCGGAGCAGGACTATCGGATTATCTTCGAGACAAATTTGTTTGCGGTCTCTTAAGTGAAGGAACACAAAAAAGACTGCTTTCTGAAAAAGATTTAACATTGGACAAAGTTTTCAGTATGGCTGTATCATACAAAGCAGCAGCAAAAGGAGCTGCAGAGATACAACAAGAGACACAGGACTTCGGCACCCATAAAATGACACAAGAGTTCAGAAGATGTTATCGCTGCGGCAGATCCACCCATAACCAGAGGGACTGCTGGCTCAAGGGCAAAGCATGCAGGCAATGTGGTAAGATTGGACACATTGCACGGGTATGCGAATCTGGGCAAAATAAATCCACTGACAGAAAACAAAAAATCAATAAAGAAAAGTACAGGAAGGTACAAATGATGATGGACAATAGCTCCGAAGACCAGAATAGTGTTAGCGACTCCGGAAACAAGAGACTAAGCTGTCTCAAATTAGATAATGTACTTGCCAAAGAGGATTACCAAACCATTTGGGTTACCCTCACAATAGCAGGTTCCCCAGTTAAAATGGAGCTAGATACAGGATCAGCTCTAACCGTAATAAATCGACGAGATTACGAGAGGCTATTTTCGCATATACCTCTAAAAGACACATCCATTATCTTAAAAACATATACGGGGCAGAAAGTCTACCCCAAAGGAAAAATAAGGGTGCCTGTGGTAAACAACGGCATAGAAATACAAAAGTTGTATTTATACATTCTACAAGATGGTGGTCCACTGTTGTTGGGACGTGAATGGATAAGGAAGATACGTTTAGACTGGCACTCCATTCAGGCACTGACGGTGACCAGTAAGGAAAAAAACAATGATGACATCATACCTGAACGATTAAAAGACATCTTGGCCAACGCCAAAGAAGTGTTTCAAGAGAAACTAGGAACCTTGAAAGGCATCACCACCTCAATAAAAGTAGAAGATACAGCAATTCCAAAAATTTTTAATGCAAGACCGGTGCCATACGCAATACATCCGGCAGTCGAGGCAGAGCTGAAGAATTTGGAAAAGGCAGGCATATTATCCAAAATAGATTGGAGCGAATGGGCAACGCCCATCGTTCCAGTCATGAATAAAACATTGAAAAATAACTCTGAGGAACAGAAAAAAATTTGCATCTGTGGGGACTTTAAGGTGACTGTAAACCCGGTCCTTCACACGGTACAGTATCCTCTTCCGAGGATAGAAGATATTTTCGCCTCACTATACGGAGGGAAACGTTTCACAAAAATTGACTTTGCACAGGCATATCTACAGATGGAGGTTGAGGAGACCTCTAAAAAGTATCTCACAATAAACACACACAAAGGCCTGTACCAGTACAATCGACTGGCTTTTGGAATAGCATCAGCTACAGCTATCTGGCAAAGAGCTATGGACCAAGTCCTGCAAGGGATTCCGGGGACTCAATGCTACCTAGACGACATCCTTATAACAGGAGAAAACGACAACGAGCACCTTGCCAATTTGGAGCAGGTGCTCACTAGGCTGAAAGAACGGGGCCTACGAGCATATCGCCACAAGTGCGAATTTTTCCAAAATCAGCTATCATATTGTGGCCACATAATTAATAAGGAAGGGTTGCATAAGTCACCTGAAAAAATTGAAGCAGTTATAAAAGCCGCAGCACCTGAAAATGTTTCACAATTAAAGTCATTCCTGGGATTAATAAATTACTATCATAAATTTTTACCGAACTTATCAACTATTCTACACCTTCTTAATGATCTTCTACAGACAGGAGTGATTTGGAAATGGAACGAAGACTGTAAACGTGCCTTCCATAAATGTAAAGACTTAATCACATCCGAGAAAATTTTGGCTCATTACAACCCATCACTACCAATCAGACTGGCGTGCGATGCATCCCCTTATGGCATAGGGGCGGTATTGTCCCATAGATTCCCTGATGGCTCGGAACGGCCGATAGCTTTTGCGTCACGCTCATTGAACTCAGCTGAGCATAACTATGCCCAGATAGACAGGGAAGCACTCAGCCTGGTATGGGGAGTGAAGAAATTCAACCTTACCTACACGGACAAAAATTTACCTTGTTGACTGACCATCAACCCTCATCTCCATATTCAACCCTAAAAAAGGTGTCCCCATTATGACAGCACAAAGACTACAGAGGTGGTCCCTTTTCCTAGGGGCACACCAATACAACATTGAATACAAAGGGTCAAAACAGCATGGGAATGCTGACGGTTTATCACGCCTACCGTTGCCAACGATAGAAGAGGCACCTACAGTAGACCCAGTAGAGATATTCCAATCTACCATAGTGGAATGTCTACCGGTGACAAATTCTGCCATTGAAAGGGAGACAAGAAATGACCCTACTCTCTCACGGGTCTACGATTTAACAGTGAAGGGATGGCCAGCACATGGCGAACCACTGTTGCCAGCATTCTCGCAAAGAAGAGAACAGCTGTCAGTGTGCCGAGGAACCTTGATGTGTGGATCCAGAGTGGTGATTCCACCCAAACTCCAGGGTAAAGTGCTAAAGGAGCTTCACGAGGGGCATCTGGGTGGAGTGAAAATGAAGAACCTAGCTAGGGCGTTTGTATGGTGGCCAGGTATTGATGGAGACATCGAAGAAATGACCAAGAGCTGCCTAGGGTGCCAGAAGGTCCAAAATGCTCCGCCACAGGCCCCTCTACATCCATGGGAGTGGCCCTCACTTGGGCTATATAAGCCTGTGTATTGTGTATATCCTTTAGAAACCCCCCCGCAGACTTGCTTAGTAAATACCTATGAACCAACTCCTGTCTTCAGTGTCTTTATCTACACACGGACACTACAGGGAGCTAGGCAGCAGATTAAAAAGCAGGACTTCAAAGATTGTATTCACTGGATTACTCCCGGTGCCACGTGCTAGTGAGTATAGGAATAGGAGGATAGAGCAGATGAATGCAAAGTGAAAGATTTGGTGAAGGAGGGAGTGCTTTAGTTTCCTGGATCATTGGGTCTGCTTTTGGGGAAGATGGGACCTGTACAAGTCGGACGGGTTGCACCTGAACGGGAACGGGACCAGCATCCTTGCGGGGAGGTTTGCCAGCAGTTTTGGGGTGGAGGGTTTTAAACTAACTTGGCAGGGGGATGGGATACGGAGTGGAGCTATTGTAGGTGGTTATGCACTGCCCAATATAGAGGAAAAAACAAGTTAGCCTAGAAGGCAGTGCAAATATGTAACGGCACAAGGGAGTATGGCTAGACTGGATTGCATTTATTTTAAAACAAGTAGTCTTGCGAGTAAAGCAGATGAATTGAAGGTGTTGAGGAACACATGGGAGTATGATATTGTTGCTATCACAGAGACATGTTTGAGGGAGGGGCAGGACTGACAGCTCAATATTCCAGGGTAAAGAATGTTCAGGTGAGACAGAGGGGGGTGTCAATGAGGGGGGTGTCGCAATATTAATCACGGAGTCAATTACTGTTGGAAGGCGGGATGATATCTTAGCAGGTTCCTCTAATGAGGCCATATTGGTAGAACTTAAAAACAGAAAGGTGGCAAGCATTTTGCTGGGAGTGTACTATAGGCCCCGAAAGAGTCAGGGGGAGTTCGAGGAAGAGAGATGTAGGCAGATCTCAGAGAAGTGTAGAAATCATAGGGTAATAATAGTAGGGGTTTTCAACTTCCCCAATATTGGCCCAGAAATTCGAGTCGGGGGCTTGCCGCGCGTGTAAGCCCCCGATCTGCACTTACCCGATGCGCCGGCCATTGAGCTTCAGGAACACCTGGAATTGCTGTTTTAAAATGTTGACTCCCGGGCAGCGTCTGACGTCACGCCGCCCAGGAGTGCAGCCAGCACGAAGCCTGTAGCGTGCTGTGCAACTGAGACACGCCCCTTGAGGTCTCAGTTTAACAGGACACGCCCCCAATGTTTCTGCCAAGCTGCTAAGCATTTTTACATGCAAAGCAGCAGTTTAAATAGGTTTTTGGAAGTTTTTTGAAGCTTTTGGTAACTTTTATAAACTTTTAAAAACGTTTACATTATTTTGAAGAATCTGAAGTAGTTTTAAACAGAATTAAAGCAATTTAAAGACTTTTAAAAGCCCTAAAAGAATTTTTTTAATTCCATTTATTTATTTAGCAATGTCGTCATCATACGTGTCTTCACACTGTTCCCTTTGGGGAACTGTATGAAGTGGTGGAAGGATTTATGGCCATGATTAACGCTCATTCCTTGACCGTAACCATTTTTGAACCAGCCATTAGGGCGGTTAGTCCTATGGCGGGAGGGTTTTACGGGCTCCCACAAGCTATACAAGGAGGGGGGCCACCCACACCCACGGACGCAAATATCCCACTGGATGCCAACCCAGAATTTAGAGCCGGAGCTCCGACTCCACTTGCCGGGACTATCTGGAGCAGGGTTCGAAACCCTACTCTGATCTAGGCCCAGCGGCAGGGATCCTACCGCTATGCCAAAGGCCCAATCCGATTAGCAACGTGAAATGGCTGGAATGAGCACAATTCACGGCATTAAAATAACTCACAATTGAACTGATGATGACCTCAGCAATCTCCTCAAGGAGGTGGAGGCGCAGTGCCTGCTCATCATTGGTAATGAGAAGTCAAAGGCGCCGCAAAAAGGGCAGATGATAGCTTGGTCTTTCAAGTGGCAGCATAGGGCTCCAGTCACGGGGAGAGAAAAGGCGCAGGAAACGTATGGGTGTCACCTTTTGTGCGGAGTGGGCCTTTTGCATAGCAGTAAGTATCCCCGCCACTGGGCCAGAAGGAGTAGGGTTTCGAACCCCACTCCAGACAGTCCCGGCAAGTGGAGTCGGAGCTCCAACTATAAATTCTGCGTGGACATCCAGCGGGATACTTGCGTCCGTGGGTGTGGGTGCCTCCCCCCTCAGATGGGTTGTGGGAGCCCGTAAAACCCTCACGCCATAGGGCTAACCACCCTAATGGCTGGTTCAAAGATGGTTACGGTCACAGAATGAGCGTTAATCACGGCCATAAATCCTTCCACCACTTCATACAGTTCCCAAAAGGGAACAGTGTGAGGATATGTACGACGATGACCTCTTGCGCAATGCACCTCCTTGGACCCTCAGTCGCAGATGCGAGGGGGCAAATCGTGCAATTGTTAAATTTTTCATTTTATTGACATGTAAAATGTTGGCCCAGTAATTCCCTTCCAAATGCGCGAGTACGGTCGGGGTACTTACGCGTCTGGCCGGAGGAAATGTCGGTTTTCAGCATGCACAGCGCGTGCGGGGAAAACCGGCATTTCCTGTCCTCTGAACGAAGGGGTTCAGAGGCAGAACGCGTGCGAAGTAAAATTCGCCGCTTTCATTCATGCTTTCAGTGAGGTCAAGTCCTTACAACTTACACATGAAAAAAGCATGGGTACAGTTGCTCCAGAGGCTGCGGAGGAAGATATTTCTTATCGTGGAGCTTCTGAAAGTATGTATGTCTGTATATATTCCTTTGCGTGTTATGTATATATTCCTTTACTTATGTGTATGAATGTATTATTTAATTATGACTTTCAGAGAAAGTAACTTATTGGAAAATCATAATTAAAAACATACATTCATACACATAAGTAAAGGAATATAAAACATACATACATATACGTAAAGGAATATATGCAGACATACATACATAATTAGTTATTACTGATGAAAAGTTTCTTTCTTAAAAGTGCTGGAAATGTTACATTACTCATTTTAGAACACTCATTTTCACATTCAATTCACACAGCCACAATTGCTCCTTCTACCTACCGTTCTGAAAACCCGTTTAAAAAAAAAAATTTAAACTTTAAAACTTACTTAAAATTTCTTAAAATTACTTCCCTCCCTTTCCCAAACAAAAATATTGCCTTTCAGGAGCTCCACGATAAAATATATCTTCCTCCGCAGCCTTGGACAACTTTACACATGCTTTTTTCAAGTGTAACTTGTAAGGACTTGCCCTCACTGAATCCATGAATGAAATCGACGAAGTTCACTGCGCAAGCGCTGCTTGTGCAGTCGCACGTGATGTGTCTATGAACCCCTTCGTTCCGAGGACTGGAAATGCCGGCGTTCCCCGCATGCGCTGTGCATGCTGAGTGCCGGCATTTCCAACGGCCAGATGCGTGAGTACCCAGACCGTACTCACGCATTTGGTCACGAATTTCTGGCCCATTAGCTGGGATAGTCAGAGTGTGAAAGGCTAAGAGGGTGTGGAATTCTTTAAACACATCCAGGAGAGATTTTTGAGCCAGTATGTAGAAAGTTCTGCAAGAGAGGGGGCGGTACTGGACCTAATTGTAGCCGGGCAAGTGGTAGATGTGTCAGTAGGAGAGCAATGTGGTGAGAGTGACCATAATTCGGTGAGATTTAAGGTAGTCATGGAGAAGGACAATGATGGACCTGAAATATAGGTATTAAATTGGGGGAAGACCGATTTTTAAATGACAAGGCAGGATCTGGCCAAAGTGGACTGGGATCAGCTACTTGTAGGAAAATCCACATCAGAACAGTGGGAGTCTTTCAGCTAGGAAATAGAGAGAGTAGAACGAAAACATGTGCCGTTAAGGTCAAGGGTTCGACCAACAAACCCAGGGAACCCTGGATGTCAAGGGGTATACAAGAATGGAAAAGGAATACCGGCAGGCTTTTGGCAGATACAAAGGCCTAAAAACAGTGGAAGCCCGAGAGAAATTACACGGGGTACTTAAAATAGAAATTAGCAGAGCGAAGAGGGGGCATGAAAAAACACTGGCGGGCAAAAAAAGGAAAATTCCAGGGAGTTTTATAAATATATTAAGGTCAAGAGGATAAGCATTGAAAGAGTAGGGCCCATTAAGGACCAAAGTGGCAATCTGTGTGTAGAGACGGTAGATGTAGGTGATGTCTTAAATGAATAATTTCCAACTCTGTTCACTATGGAGAAGGAGGATTTAGGCATAGAAATCAGGCAGGGGGATTGTAATGTACTTGAACAAATTAACATTGAGAGGGAGGAGGTACTAACAGTTTTAACGGGCTTAAAAGTGGATAAATCCTCAGGCACTGACGGGATGTATCTCAGGCTGCAGTATGAGGCAAGGGATGAGATTGCAGGGTCTCTGACACAAATTTCCAGAACCTGTCCAGCCACAGGGGAGGTGTGAGAAGACTGGAGAACAGCTAATGTAGTACCATTGCTCAAGAAGGGTAATAGGGATAAACCAGCAAACTACATGCCAGTGAGCCTAACATCAGTGGTAGGGAAATTATTGGAAAAAAAATCTGAGGGACAGAAACAGTCACAACTTGAAGAGGCAGGGATTAATCAGGGATAGTCAGCATGGCTCTGTTAGTGGGAGATCATGTCTGACCAATTTGATGGAATTTTTCGAGGGGGTGACTAGGTGTATAGATGCGGGTAGTGCATTTGATGTAGTCTACATGAACTTCAGTAAGGCTTTTGACAAAGTCCCACATGGGAGAATGATCAAGAAAGTAAGAGCTCATGGAATCCAGGTCAATTTTGCACATTGGACCCAAAATGGGCTTCGTGGCAGGTGGCAGAGGGTGATGGTGGAAGGCTGTTTTTGTTACTGGAAGACTGTGTGCAGTGGTGTACCGCAGGGATCGGTGCTGGGCACTTCGCTGTTTGTAGTGTACATTAATGATTTAGATATTAATGTAGGAGGTATGATCAGTAAGTTCGCAGATGACTGAAAATTGGTGGAGTGGTAAATAGCGAGGAGGGAAGCCTGAGGCTACAGGTCGATGTAGACGGGATGGCAAGATGGGCAGAACAGTGGCAAATGGAATTTAACCTCGAAAAGTTTGAGATCATGCATTTTGGGAGGACTAACAAGGCAAGGGAATACACAATGAATGGTAGGACACTAGGAAGGACAGAGAATCAGAGGGACCTTGGTATTCATGTACATCGATCCCTGAAGGCAGCAGGACAGGTAGAAGAGGTGGTTAAAAAGTCATATGGGATACTTGCCTTCATTAGCCGAGGCATAGAATATAAGAACAGGGAGTTTATGATGTAGCTGTACAAAACGCTAGTTAGGCCACAGCTGGAATACTGCGTGAAGTTTTGGTCGCCACACTGTAGGAGGGATGTGATTGCATTGGAGAGGATGCAGAGTAGATTCACCAGGATGTTACCTGGGCTGGAGCATGTCAGCTATGAAGAAATATTGGACAGGCTGGGGCTTATTTCCTTAAAGCAGAGAAGGCTGAGGGGGGACCTGTTTGCGGTTTACAAAATTTTGAGGGCATAATTAGTGTAGATAGAAAGGAACGTTTCCCCTTAGTAGAAGTCTTAATCATCAGGGGGCATAGATTGAAGGGAAGGGGCAGGAGGTTTAGAAGGGATTTCAGGAAAAACGTTTTCACCCAGAGGGAGGTTGGAATCTGGAAATTACTGCCTGAAACGGTGGTAGAGGTAGGAACCCTCACAACATTCAAGAAGCATTTAGATGAGCAGTTGAAATGCCATAGCATACAAGGCTACGGACCAAGTGCTCGAAAATGGGATTAGAATAGACAGGGCTTGATGGCCTGCGCGGACATGATGGGCCGAGGGGCCTCTTTCTGTACTGTATAACTCTATGAATCTATGACAGGAAACTTATTTTAAATATTTTACTTTGTTCCTGGGTGTTAAACCTTTGCAAGTTTAATTATTTTCTCCCCCTCTGTAAGGCACCAGTACAAGTTGGGCTCGTTGAGGTAAATCATTAGAAACACCCTGTTTCTCTTGTGCAAGATTCAGGCAAACATATTGCCCTGGGAATCAACCTGCTGGACTGAGGTGGGAGCAATGTAATCTTGGCGGCCCAGGGAATTAAATTGCTGGACTGAGGCGGCAGAACTGCTATCAAGAGGGACCTGGCAATCAACTTTCTGGACTGAGACGGGATCATTCTAAAGTGGACGGGTGTGGGAATTAAATTCCTGGACTGTGGCATAGACAGTGTAATGTAGGCGGCGCTGGGAATTAATGTTCTGACTGAAGTGGGAGTAGTTTTATCTTGGCGTCCAAGGGAATGAGATTTCTGGAGTGAGGTGGGAGCAGTGTAATCTAAGCGGAGAAGGAATTAAATTATTGGAATGAGACTGAAGCATTATATTCTAGGCAGCCCTTTGAATTAAATTCCTGGACTGAGGCAGGAGCAGCCTAATCCAGGCGACCCTGGGAATGACATTCCTGAACTGAAGTGGGAGCATTCTCATCTAGATTTTATCTTATGAAGAATGATTGAGCAGGCTGACCTATATTCACTGCAGTTTACAAGATTGAGAGGGGATCTTATTGAACCATATAAGATTCTGAAGGAGCTTGCAGGTGAAAAGCAGAGAGGATGTTTCCCTTCGTGGGGCAATCTAAAATTAGGGGGCATAATTGCAGAATAAGAGAGTACCCATTTAATTCGGAAATGTGGAGAAATTTCTTCTCTCAGAGGGTCGGAATCTTTGGAATTCTCTTCCCCCGAGAACTGTAGCGACTGGGTCACTCAACATATTTAAGCTGGAGATAGACAGATTTTTGAATGGTAAGGGAGTCAATGGTTATGCGGAGCGGGCAGGGAAGTGGAGTTGAGGCCAAGATCAGATCAGCCATGATCTTATTGAATGGCGGAGCAGGCTCGAGGGGTCAAATGACCTACTCCTGCTCTTCCGTCTTATGTTATAATGTTATAAACAATGTAATGTAGGCGCTCTGGGAATAAAATTCCTGGAATGAGGTGGGAGAATTCTCATCCAGTCGGCCCTGGTATTGAAATTCCTGGACTGAAGTAGGAACAGGTTAATCTAGGCTGTCCTGGGAATAACATTCTTTGACTGAGGCAGGAACATTGTAATCTTGGCTGCCATGGGAATTACATTGCTGGACTGACTCGGCAGTAGTGAAATATAGGCGTCCCTCGGAATGCATTTGAGGCTGAAACAGTGATATCTAAGAATCCCTGGGAATGCAATTCCTGGATTGAGGCAGCAATAGGGTAATCTAGGCGCCCTGGGAATGACATTTCTGGATGGAGGGGGACGCAGGGTAAGCTAGGCGCCCTGGAACTGAAATTTCTGGACTAAGGGGTAAGCAGGGTAATCTAGGCGTCCCTGGGAATGCAATTCCTGGACTGAGGCACAGCAGTGTAATATATGCAGCCCTGGGAATAAAATTCCTGGTATGATGGGGGAGCAGTGTCATCTCGCTGGCCCTGGAAATGAAATTCATGGACTGAGCCAAGAGCAGTGTAATCTAGGCAGTCCTGGGAATGAATTTTCTGGACTGAGGCAGGTGCAGTGTAATCTAAGCGCCCCTGGGAATTACATTCTTGGACTGAAGTAAGAACAGTGTAAACTAGGCGATGCTGGGAATTAAATTTCTGGACTGAGGGAAGGTAAAATATGCATACGCTAATTTTTAATTTCAAGCTGTGTAATATAATGTGAGCTAGAGTGTGTTGCAATGAAGTGTTAGGTGACAATGGATCAATGAATCTGTTTGTTCAATGAATGTAATTAATGCCAGTTACAGTGATGACTAATGATATCACTCGGGGATTTCCATCTGCTATAAATAAGGAGATCCCTTCGCTGTTTACAAATGTAAGAAGTCACACAACACCAGGTTATAGTCCAACAGCTTTATTTGAAATCACAAGCTTTCGGAGCGCTGCTCCTTCGTCAGGTGAAGTGGAGAAATGCATAAAGACACGGCTTATATAGTCAGAGAATAATGTCAGACGTTTACAGGTAATCTTTCCAACTGCCATTTATCACACCACGGCAGAGAGATAATCACAGCAATCAAAGGTGTGAATGGTGTCCAAACAGGTCAGTCAGGAAAACATTACATCAAAGAACAATGAGGTGGGGTCACAAGGGGTCAAATGTTGCAAAAACAGACAGAAAACATTTTTTGTTGTTGCTGGAAATCACAGCAGGTCCGGCCGCAAGTGTGTAGAGAGACCAAGCCAACGACGACTCGAGTCTGGATGACCCTATGTCAGGTGGGATTACATGTAGCGTGACATGAACCCGAGATCCCGGTTGAGGCCATCCTCATGGGTGCGGAACTTGGCTATTAGTTTCTGCTCGATGATTTTGCGTTGTCGTGTGTCTCGAAGGCCGCCTTTGGAGAATGCTTACCCGAAGATTGGAGGCTGAATGTCCTCGACTGCTGAAATGTTCCCCGACTGGGAGGGAACACTCCTGCCTGGCAATTGTTGCAAGGTGTCCGTTCATCTGTTGTAGCAGTGTATGTATGGTCTCGCCGATGTACCATGCTCCGGGGCATCCTTTCCCGCAACGTATGAGGTACACAACTTTGGCCGAGTCACATGAGTATTTACCATGTACCTGGTGGGTGGTGTCCTCACTTGTGATGATCGTATCTGTGTTGATGATCTGTCATGTCTTGCAGAGGTTGCTGTGGCAGGGTTGTGTGGTGTTGTGGTCGCTGTTCTCCTGAAAGCTGGGTAATTTGTTGCGAACGATGGCCTTTTTGAGGTTAGGCGGCTGTTTGAAGGCAAGTAGTGGATGCGTGGGGATGGCCTTAGTGAGGTGTTCGTCGTCATCGATGACATGTTGAAGGCTGCGAAGGACATGGGGTAGTTCCTCCGCTCTGGGGAAGTACTGGCGACGAAGGGCACTCTGTTGGTTGTGTCCCGTGTTTGTCTTCTGAGGAGGTCTATGCGATTTTTCACTGTGGCCCGTCGGAACTGTCGATCGACGAGTCGAGTATCATATCAAGTTCTTATGGGGGCGTCTTTCAGCGTCTGTAGGTGTCCATCACGTTCCTCCTCGTCTGAGCAGATCCTGTGTATTCGCAGGGCTTGTCCATAGGGGATGACTTCTTACATTTTTCCACCACTGTCCAACAACTGCATCTCCACAACTTCGCTGTGTGACCTCACACAATCAGCGTGTTGCCTCCAGCACAAAGACCACCAGCCTCTCACAGAATGGATGTCGTGGATTCGAGGATTTCTATGGAAGCTATTCTTGAACAGTGGCAGTTAACAAGAATATTTCGGAATAACGACAGAAAATGTTGAAAACACTTAGCAGGTCTGGCAGCATCCAGGGAGAGAGAAACAGTGTAATAGTTAGAGGTCTGTGAACTTCGTCAGCAGTGAAAAAGTTTAGAGCTGCAACAGATTTTAAATAGCTGCAGGGGGAGGGAAAGGGAGTAGAGGAGGTAAGAACAAAAGGGTCGGTCTGTGATAGGGTGGAAGGCAGGAGTGCTTAAATGTTGCAAAAGTAGATGGCAGAAACATCAACAGCTGCTGCCTGAATAAAATAGGGGCTGAGGTTATGGTCTGTAATTGCAGGACTCAATGTTGAGTCCAGAAGGCTCTACAGTGACTAATAGAAAGATGAAGTGCTCTCCCTCGAGCTTAGTTTGAGCTTCATTGAAGCACTTTAAGAAGCCGAGGACATAGATTTCAGAGTGAGTGGGGAGCAGAGAATTAACGTGACAGGCGACTGGAAGCTCGGGAGCACGCTTACGGACTGAAAAGAAGTAATCCACAAACCGATGATGCAATCGGCATTTGGTTTCCCCAGTGTAGCGGAGACCGCATCTTGAGCAGCGAATACAGTATACTAAATTGCAATAATTAAAAGTAAATCACTGTCTCACCTGGGAGGAGTGTTTGGGGCCCTGGACAGTGGGAAAGGGGGAGGTGAAATGGCAGGTGTTGTATCTCATGCGTTTGCACGGGAAGTTGCCGTGGGGAGGGGAGTGGCTGTTGTGGGTGATTGAGGAGTGGACCAGGGTGTTGTGGAGGGAGCGTTTCCTTCGGAATGCTGAAAGGGGAAGGGGGGGATATACATAATATTTACTATTCGCTTCTCGCTGTTTTTAGTGTTTGTTGGAAGGAACTTTGTTCAGTTACTAATTCTACAAACCATGTTACACTGTAATATTATTCTTGCTGTTTACCGTGGCAAACTCAATTATTAATGCTATACTCTGTTTCAAGTTGTTGCATCTTTGTTAATGCAAGAATTGTTATTTAGAAAGACTGGCACAGCCTCGCTGCTGTTGGTGTTCCTGGTAAGTCTCTGTGTTCAGCTATTAATTCTATCAATCATGATTAATTGTATTTCTCTCCTTGTCATTCACCATCCCATCCGCACTGCTGTCGACTATTGATTATGAAGGTGATACAGTGTTACCAAGGCTCAATTGTTCTATTATCAACTGAAGAAAAGATATTTGACGAGACTATTTGCTTAACGAATTTCATTCTGCTATCTAAATTGAACATCAGACGAATGTTGTCTTGGTTGAGGAGACTATTCACCTGATGGCGAAAGATCGTCGATCAGAAACGTTCACTCTCGTTCTCTCCCTCTTCACAGACGCTGTCTGACCTGCTGAGTATTTTTTAGATCTTCTGTTCGTAATTCAGATTTCCAGCATCTGCAGTAATTTGCTTTTAATTTCACCGATTGCTCGATATGGTTATGGCACAGAGTCACAAGAAGAAATCCTGGAAGATCACAAGCACATCTTTAAATGTCTGAAATATCCGCGAATAATTCAGTTGCAGTAAGTGTCTCATTTCCCACCATCTCCAGTGCTTCATTAGTGGCACTGCTTCTGATGGTTAGAAAAGGATTTCAAGGATAATTTACATTTTCAAAAAACTTTCTGTCATACATATTTCAATGCGTTCATTTCCAATCTTTGTTTTGAATTTACAATTGGAGCCCATGCCCACCTGTGACAGTTCAGTGGATCTCTCAGTGAGACCCAAAGGGATTCCCTATTGCCTCCTGCTGTACAGCAGGATTAACAATCCCAGCTGATTGTAACTGAAGTACTGAGGATAAGAAAATCCTTTCATATTTTTTCGACTAATATTCTCTGCACGAGTTGGGAACCAACAGGTGAAAAAGTAAAATGATAAATCGCTTCCATTTGTGTTCAGATATTTCAGAAAAATACTCTGCAGCACTTTGCCTGTTGGATAGATCGCATGATTATGATGCAAATAAATGCATTTAATGGTATATTACCTGATCAAATATAACTATTTATTTTAACTTAGAGTCCATTCTTTCCAATGTTATTTGGAAAACCTTCTTTTCACTGAGCTACAATTTGGGTATCACAACAAAACTGCAGAAAGCTCAATCTTCAAAACACTCCTTACAGCCCAGTTATCTTTGTAACTGCAGTGCACTTGTATTAATTATCTTAGCATTTGCATTTTACAGCCGTACATTTTATATACAATTGCCTGTTATTATTGGACACCAAGATTGCAGATTCTGTATTTTGCCGTTGCATTCATTTTCAGTTCTAACTAAAAATGGATAATCTAAACAGGACTAAGAATTCAAGCAGAATTTCCCCCTCCCTAACACAGGGGCACAGAAGCTAATAGCACCGCTCCAATGCTGAATGATCCCAGGACATGAAGCCTTCCAGAGAGGTTCTGGTCCTTTGTGTCCCTGGTACCTCGGGCAGCGCATCTGTCTGCTGGGCTAAAGGTAGATTTGTCATTTAATCTCTCATTGATCAAATATCTGTTACTTTCCTGTTGTATGTATCCTCGTTTTGCTTCTTAATTCCTAATGTGTTCACGATTATTTTTACAATACACCCTGTTTACAGTTCCACAGGTAATAAGATTAGATTGTATCATGAATGTCGCTATTGAGTTGCAGATTTCTCACCGAATTCCCTCAAACTGCTGTTCTTGCTCTCAGCATGTTATATAATGTCCCTCTTTATTTCCCTTCCTCACAGTGAACTTAGTGACGATTGTGATCCTGTCCCGGGGAAAGTGCGGTCTATCCAAATGTGTCACTCGCTACCTGGTGGCCATGGCAGCGGCAGATCTACTGGTCATTATCTTCGACCTGATACTGAGGCAGATTCCGATTGTTTATAGGGAACAGTTTGATTTCGTGTGGTCAATCCGCGTGTGTAATATCCACGCCATCCTGCTTTATGCAGCCACAGACTGTTCTGTCTGGTTCACCCTCACTTTCACCTTTGATCGATTTGTGGCGATTTGTCGCCAGAAGCTGAAAACGAAATATTGCACTGAGAAAACGGCGGCTGTGGTTCTGGGAACAGTGACTGTGCTGAGCGGTTCAAAGAACATTTTCTGGTATTTTATGTTCACAGATCAATATTCGCTTCAGAACAGCCCCTGGTTTTGTGAAGTGACAGTGGATGTTGAGAATTCACGAGTCTGGGGAACAATCGAGCTCCTTCATTATGTTCTCAACCCGGGGATCCCATTTGTAGTGATTTTGCTGCTCAATGCTGCCACTGTCAGACACATTTTAGTGTCCAGCAGAGCCCGCAGGAGACTCCGGGGTCCCAGCAGTGGGGAGAGTCCCAGAGACCCAGAGATGGAGAGCCGCAGGAAATCCATCATGTTACTGCTTGTTATCTCCGGCAATTTCATCCTGTTATGGGCAACGTTTATGGTGTATTATATATGGTTCCGGATGCTGGTTTTGAATGCTGTGTCTTTATATTCACCTGAATATTTACTAGAATTGGGATTGATGCTGCAGATGCTGAGTTGCTGCACAAACACTGGGATTTATGCTGTCACCCAGACTAAGTTCAGAGAGCAGTTGAAGAATGTGGGAAAGCATTCCTTTAGTATGATTTTGACATTCATTAAAGGATGATCTGAAGAGGGGAATTTGTAGCCTGAGAGCTCCCTGGGCCTGATATTGTGGCGAGCCGCTCCACCCGCGGTGGGGAAATTTAAATAACAAAGATGGCATACACGGCACACTGCACAAACATGGCGGCCCCGATGCCCTGAACAAAGTTGGATGCTCCATTGCCCCGCACCGAGATAGCGAAACCTATGACCCTCAGATATATGGAGCTCCCGCCGCCCCAGAGAAAGAAAGCAACCCTGGTGCACCGCACAAAGATTGCGGCTCTGGCATCCCTAACCAAGATGGCAGCGCTGGAGTCCAGCACAATGATGGTGGCTCTAGCACCCCAACACAAAAGGCAGCGCTGGAATCCAGCAAAATAATGGCGGCTCCGGTGCCACTAAAAAAAATGCCGGCTCTCGTGTACCGGTTAAAGATGGCGGCCCTGGTGGCACTTACAAAGATGGCGGCTCTAGCGGGACCCACAAATATGGTGTCGCTGGAGCCCCAAACAAAGCTGGCGGTTCAGGTGCCCTGCACGAAGATTGCATCCACTGCACCCCACACATGGATGGCGGCTCTCTCTCTCGGTCGGGGACTTACCCCGCGGACCGCTTGCCACCACTGAGAGTGCCCCTTTCCCAGAAGCGAGGCCGGTGACTGGCAGCGGTAGGCGTGTGTCCGGACGCCAGCAAAAGCGTGAGGCCTGGTTATACTGGGAGCAGGCGTGCGGGAGGTGAGGGGGAGCAGCCAGGCCCGGGGAGGAGGAGTCATGGCACCAGGAGAGTATATAACAGTATAAAATTTTACAAATGTTTATAACTCTTTATAAATCACTAGCTGGGGAGCCCCGCGTTGCGAGGGCAATTTTGGGGCGCTTGGTCTCGCTGCCCCTGTGTGTCCCCCCTCTCCCTGTCATGTCCTCTCCCTCTCCCTGTCATGTCCTCTCCCTGTCCTATCCCTCCCTCCCCTCCCCTGCTCTCCCTCCCTCCCCTCCCCTCCTCTCCCTCCCTCCACTCCCCCCCTCTCCCTCCCTCCCCTCCACCTCTCCCCTCCCCTGTCTCCCTCCCTCCCCCACCCCCACACCTACCCTCCCCCACCCCCTCCTCTCCCCCACCTCCCCCACCCCTCCCCCACCTCCCCCCACTCCCTCCCCTCCCCCACTCCCCTCTGGCCCTCTCTCCGGCGCCTCCCCCTGCCTAGCGCCTGAGGTCCGGAGCTGAGGTCCCCCGCGTATCGCGCGGCTGATGGACGGCAGCTGTGGGCGGGCGGGCGGGCGGCGCATGCGCGGTCAGTGGGGGCGGCGCATGCGCGGTCAGTGCGGGTGGCGCATGCGCGGTCAGTGCGGACGGCGCATGCGCGGTCAGTGTGGGCGGCGCGAGCGCCCCGCGATTTCCCGAGGCTCGCCCCCCCCCCGCGATTTCGCGAGGCTCTTCCCCCCCCGCGATTTCCCGAGGCTCTCCCCCACCTGCGATTTCCCGAGGCTCTCCCCTCCCCCGCGATTTCCCGAGGCTCTCCCCCCCCGCGATTTCCCGAGGCTCTCCCCCCCCGCGATTTCCCGAGGCTCTCCCCCCCCCGCGATTTCCCGAGGCTCTCCCCCCCCCCTATTAAATTGTTATTTAATTCCCTGACACATCATTAAAATATTTACCTTAGTTCCCTAACACACAGAAAGTGTGGGGGAAAAAATTGTGAAATATCAAGATGACGGCCACTCACCTCGGTTCAGAAGGATAAGGCCCGCCCACACACGCACCGATTGGTCGACCGGTCAGGTCACCGAAGCGTAGGATTGGTCAATCGTCGAGTCACTTGACACTCAACTGTAGGAAGGAACCCGCCGTCCGATTGGTGGACCTCGACGTCACACGGTCGCTAATGAGATGCTAATGAGTGGAACGCTGAACGTTTTTGGGATACCGCGGGCGGGATTTTTGTCCGGCCGAAACGTAAATATGCCTATGACCGGTCCGGAATCGCAAGCTTTCTTTTGAGGCGACGCGCGCGTCGGTACGCTCTGTAACTTTCAAACGTATAGAGAACGGACAGACAGACAGACATCGGGACAGACAGACAGAAGAGCCGCTTTATATATATAGACTAGCTGGGGATCCCCCGCGTTGCGAGGGCTTTTTTGGGGCATGTGGGCATTTTTGGGGCGCTTGGTCTCCCTGCCCCTGTGTGCCCCCCCTCTCCCTGTCCTGTCCTCTCCCTGTCCTATCCCTCCCTCCCCTCCCCTCCCCTGTCTCCCTCCCTCCCCTCGCCCACCCCCACTCCCCTCTGTCCCTCTTTCCGGCCCATCCCCCTGCATAGCGCCTGAGGTCCGGAGCTGAGGTCCCCCACTTATCGCGCTGCTGATGGACGGCCGCTGTGGGCGGGCGGCCGGCGCATGTGCGGTCAGTGCGGCCGGCACAAGCCCCCCGCGATTTCCCAAGGCTCGCCCCCCCCGCGATTTCCCGAGGCTCTCTCCCCGCGATTTCCCGAGGCTCTCCTCCACCCACCCCGCGATTTCCCGAGGCTCTCCCCCCCGCAATTTCCCGAGGCTCTCCCACCCCGCGATTTCCCGAGGCTCTCTCCCCCCCCACGATATCCCGAGGCTCTCCCCCCCGCCGTGATTTCCCGAGGCTCTCCCCCCCCCTATTAAATTATTATTTAATTCCCTAACACATCATTAAAATATTTACCTTAGTTCCCGAACACACAGAAAGTGTGGGGGAAACAATTGTGAAAAATCAAGATGGCGGCCACTCACCTCGGTTCAGATGGATAAGGCCCGCCCACACACGCACCGATTGGTCGACCGGTCAGGTCACCGAAGCGTAGGATTGGTCAATCGTCGAGTCACTCGACACTCAACTGTAGGAAGGAGCCCGACGTCACACAGTCGCTAATGAGATGATAATGAGCGGAATGCTGAACGTTTTTGGGATACCGCGGGCGGGATTTTTGTCCGGCCGAAACGTAAATACACCTATGACTGGCCCGGAATCGCAAGCTTTCTTTTGAGGCGACGCGCGCGTCGGTACGCTCTGTAACTTCCAAACGTATAGAGACCGGGCAGATATCGGGGCAGACAGAAGAGCCGCTTTATATATATAGATTATGACAATTATTTAAACATTATAAGCCTTTGCAAATCATTAAATACCTTAATATAACATTATAATCCTTTATAAATCATTATGAACATTAATATAACATTGTAACCCATTATACATCATTATGACAATTGCTAAAACATTGTAACCCTTTATAAATCAAGATGAACATTAATAAATTAAAACCCTTTATATATCATTGTGAACATTAATAAAACATTATGATACTTTTTAAATAAATATGGTCATTAATAAAACATTATAACCCTTTATAAATTATTGTGACCATTAATAAAACATTATAACTCTTGTGGAGGAGCCACAAGAGACTCAGTGTACTTTAGTATAATCCCCTTAATTGTATTGTCGTGCAGCCGGGGACTGCACCTTTAAACTCATTGTTCCCTTTACAGTGTGTGTTTGCCTTTATCCTGCGTGGTGACGTCATGGCGCCTATCACGTGACCGCCAGTGGCTCGAAGAACGTGGGGACGTCATGACGTCACCTTACAGAGCTTTCCAGCAGTCTTCGACTATCTGGCAACTTGAACGAACGTGTTTTGCTTTCCTCCATGTTACATCCAGCAAACTTCGTTGTTAAATTCCACTCTTTTAATCCATCTAGTTGAGCTGAATTATTTAGTTATGAACCTCCGTTCCTGCATTGGTTACCCCGATCTCGTCGAACAAACTTCAAAGAGAATTCAACATGAGCACAAATGCCTTCGCCCTCAAATTGCCTCAGTTCTGGGAGCAGCAACCAGAAGCTTGGTTCCTACAGCTGGAAGCACAGTTTCACCTGCGGGAAATCGTAGCAGATTTGACCCGTTATTTTTACATGGTCTCCGCTCTCGATAGCACCACGGCCCCGAGGGTCGTCAGCCTACTGACCAGTCCACCAGACGAGGGCGAGTATGAAGCCAGCAAAGCTCTTTTACTGCAAATATTTGGCCTTAACAAATCAGAGCGCGCACGCAGGCTCATTGCCATTCCAGGCATCGGGGACTCAAAGCCTTCGGAATTAATTAGCCAAATGCTCACCCTACTTGGTTCGGAAGACCGATGTTTTTTATTCCGAGAACTTTTCCTCTGCCAGCTACCGGACGCAGTGCAGACAGTCTTGGCCAGCTCTGAGATCACCGACTGTGTTAAGCTCGTGGCAGAGGCAGCCACATTTTTACAGACTCACAGCAGTGCTGTGCAGCCACGAGGCGACCTGCTCCTGCGCGTGCGAAGCCCAGCCCTCCTCCAGCAGGCTGGTGCACGTACCACGCCCGTTTTGGCGCCAAAGCTCGATGCTGCAAGCCTCCCTGCAGTTTCTCCCCCCAAAAAAATCCTTTAGCAAGCCATCGCCCTTCAAAAAGGACGACAACCCTCAAAAGCGCGTTCGATTTACCATGCGGTCGTTTCAACGGGCAAATTACTTTATGTTGCGGATTCCACAACGGGGAGGCGATTCCTCTGCGAGACTGGGTCCCGGTGCAGCATTTTGCCAGCTTCCAGGCTGGAACTACAATCCGGCGGCCGCAGCCCTGCATTCGAGGCAGCCAATGGTGCAGCGATTCACACTTCTGGGAAACGGATGTTTAACGTTACTTTCGGTGGTCAGCAGTTCGTCTGGCAATTTATCACTGCCAAAGTGTCACAGGCCATAATAGGAGCCGACTTCTTTTGTGCAAATGGTTTTCTATTCGAAGTCAAAAACTGCCGACTTATTCACATGTCCACTTACCGTGTGGTGCCCTGCCACCGCAGCACCGCCGTGTCCTGGTCGGTCGCCTGTGCAGTTCCAGTTCAAGACGGGTTTACACGCCTACTCAGCGAGTTTCCAGAGCAGAGCTCACCCGACCTACCTTCTCGGCAGCAGTCACGAAACATGGTGTGGCACACCATATCACCATGAATGGATCACCGGTTTACGCCCGGGCGCGCAGGTTAGAACCCAGTAAACTCGCGGCGGCTAAAACTGAATTACAAACAATGGAGCACCTCGGGATCGGCCGATGCTCCGACAGTCCTTGGTCCTCTCCACTGCATATCGTCCCCAAACCAGGTGGAGGGTGGTGGCCTTGCCATGATTACAGACGACTAAACGATGCCACGACTCCTGACAGGTATCCCATACCTCATATCCAGGATTTCTCAGCGCATCTCGCTGGAAACTCAATATTTTCAAAGGTGGATCTCGTCCGCGGGTATCACCAGGTCACGGTGCACCCCCAAGATGTTCCCAAGATGGTGGTCACCACACCTTTTGGACTTTTCGAATTTCTCTGAATGCCTTTCGGGTTAAAAATGCAGCGCAGGCTTTCCAGCGGCTCATGGACTCTGTTTTACGGGATTTGCCTTTCCTTTTCGTATATCTGAACGATATACTTTTCGCTAGCAAGAACCCCAAGGAACACTTGTTACATCTACGCCAGCTCTTCACTCGGTTAAGCCAGCATGGCCTCATTGTAAACCCGGCCAAATGCCAATTCAGTCTCAACAGCATCAATTTCCTGGGGCACAGGATAACATCGGACGGCGCCTTTCCACAAGCCACCAAGGTCGAGGTTGTTACAGCTTTTCCACGTCCCCGCACAGTTAAGTCCATGCAGGAATTTCTGGGGATGGTTAATTTTTACCATCATTTTGTCTCCAAGGCATCGCAATTGATCAAACCGCTGCACGAAGCACTGAAAGGGAAATCTGGCAAAGAACTCATCAACTGGACTCCCCAGATGGACCAGGCCTTCCTGGATACCAAAGCAGCAGTGGCAGATTCAACCATGCTGGCACAGCTGATGCCAAGTGCAACCATCGCTCTCACAACAGATGCTTCGGACTATGCCATTGGAGTGGTGCAGGAGCAGTGGGTAGACAGGACTTGGCAGCCGCTGGCCTTTTTCAGCCGCCAACTAGGCAAGAAGCAAGAACGAACGCACGTACGTTCGATAGGGAGTTGCTCACACTGTTTTTGGCTATTCAGCATTTTTGCTTTCTGCTTTAAGGACGCCCATTCACCGCGTTTGTGGACCACAAACCACTCACGTTTGCCATGGCCAAAACGTCTGAACCTTGGGCAGCACAGCAACAGCGCCACCTCACCTTCATTTCGGAATTCATCACCGATCTACGACAAGTCTCGGGCAAGTACAATCTCGTGGCCGATTGCCTCTCCCGCACTCCTGTCCTGGCAGTTAACCTGGGCGTCGATTTCGCTGGCTTAGCGGAAGAGCAGTTGGCTGACCCCAAAGTTCAATTGTACCGGACCATGCATTCAAGTTGGCAAGTCGCTGATGCTCAGTTCCACTCAGCATGAACCAACCTTTTGTGCGACAGGTCCATGCGAGTGCCTCGTCCCATAGTGCCGGTCGAGTGGTGCAAGAAAGTCTTTTGGGCGATACACGGGTTGTTGCACCCAGGGATGTGAGCTTCGCAACGTCTCATGTCCCGCAAGTTCATGTGGAAGGGCATACACATAGATGTCCGAGATTGGACAAACAATTTTATTGATTGTCAAAAAGCGAAAGTCAACCAGCATGTTAGAGCCCCTTTTGCTGAGTTTCCTTTACCAGAGCGACGATTTGTCCCCGTGCATGTGGATCCAGTGGGTCCTCTCCTCGGTTCACGGGGTTTCATGTATAGCCTCACAATAGTGGACCGCACCACCAGGTGGCCAGAGGCGATTCCGTTGGTTGCTATCACTACAGCTGCTATTGCCAGGGCATTCCTGTCGTCATGGGTCGCTCGCTTCGGCGTCCCATCCGACATAACATCGGACTGAGGTCCACAATTAACTTCCGAATTATGGAACGCCGTTGCAGGCGGCTTAGGTACCAAGCTACACCATACCACCTCCTACCATCCGCAGGCAAATGGCCTGTGCGAAATGTTCCATCGGTCGCTTAAGGCATCCCTTCATGCCAGCCTGCGCGGATCCAACTGGGTAGACAGATTGCCTTGGGTGATGCTAGAGCTAAGGACGGCTCCCAAGGCAGACCTTCAGTCTTCATCAGCTGAGTTAGTTTATGGGCAAACCTTGATTGTCCCTGGTGACTTCCTGCCTCTGCACAGAACCGTGGTCTGCAACTCAGCAGCTTACCCAGCATCGTGAGGTGGCCAAGAACTTCCTGCCCATTCTGACCTCGCATCATGGCTTACAGAGGCCTCGCGTTCCTGCGGAACTCATGTCCGACGATTATGTCTTCATCAGGCACGACGCACACAAGACCCAATTAAACCACCATACGCCGGCTCATTTCGTGTCATTTCTGCCGGTGAGAAATATTTCACCGTCGACGAAGGAGGCAGACCAAACACCATCTCCATCGACCGTCTGAATGCTGCTCACCTCGATCGCACTGACACAATAGTGCCTGCCCAGCCACCTCGCTGAGGACGACCGCCGTTGCACGCCGATTCATCATTACAACAGCCAGCCGTTGAACCGCCTACAGATGCCTCATCATCGTTTTCGCAGTCAGACACTGCATTCGCCGCACCTGACATGCCGCAACAACCACAGCCAGGCTCCATGCTGTCTCCCGACGTTCCAATTCCACTGCCCGAGGGTCGTCGACGTTAGGTGAGAACCATCAAGCCCCCTGTTCGTTTGACACTGGCCATTAACGGGGATTCTGCGGGGGGCGCCTGTGGAGGAGCCACAAGAGACTCAGTGTACTTTAGTTTTATCCCCTTAATTGTATTATAGTGCTGCCAGGGACTGCACCTTTAAACTGATTGTTACCTTTACAGTGTGTGTTTGCATTTAACCTGCGTGGTGATGTCATGACGCCGATCACATGACCGCCAGTGGAGCGAAGAACGTGGGGACGTCATGACGTCAGCTTAGAGAACTTTCCAGCAGTCTTCGACTACCTGGCATCTTGAACGAACGTGTTGTGATTTCCTCCTTGTAACATCCAGCAAACTTCGCTGTTATTTAATTCCAGTCTGTTAAAACATCGAGTTGAGCTGAATTATTTGGTTAGGATTATTACACTTTATAAGGCATTATGGCCATTACTAAAACATTATAACGCTCAATACAACATTATAAACCTTTATACTTCGTTATGACCATTAATAAAACATTTTTTTGAAGGCGAGCATCATTGGCGAGGCCAGCATTTATTGTCCTTTTAGAGTTAATAGGCAACTACATTGCTGTGCAACAGGAATGGGGAAGGATGGCATATTTAGTTCCCTGAAGTACATTTGTGAACCAGATGTGGTTTTATGAAAATCCTGTAGTTTCATGGTCAACATTACTGACACTAACTTTTAATTCAACATTTGTTTAAATAAATGAATATAAATTCCCCAGCTGGTGAGATCAAAACTGCAGGCATCTGCTTTACAATCTAGCAAAATAACCATTATCCTACCGTACCCTTCAAATATATTGCTATTCCTTCATCGTCACTGTGTCAAAAGCATGAAATTCCTTCTGTAACGGTATTGAGGGAGCATCTTCATCACACGGACTGCAGTGGCTCAAGATGAAGGCCCACCATTTTCTCACGGATAACTAGGGATGGACAAGTAATACCGGCCTTGAGAGTGACCCGCATATACAGAGAACAAATAAATATAAATAATGAAGTGGGAATAAAATCACTGATTTGGAAATTCACTGATTGACCCAGGTGAGACCTGTGATCAGAGCGGGGCATCATATTCCGCCAAACAGATTGTCAACACAATTCTCTGGTTTTATTATTGATACTACTCACACCTTCCCAAATTCCCTATAGCACAGTGTTACCATGAGGAGTATGGGGAATATCAGACTGCCACAGTGAGGGACATGGGGTATATAAGATTGCTACTTTGAGGGGTGTGGGGTGTAACAGAATTACAGTGATTGGTGTGGGGTGTAAAAGTCCAGAATGTGGCATCGATCAGAGTGTTACAGTGAGGAGTGTGAGGTATATCAAACTTACAGTGAGGGATATGTGGTATATCAGTTGTTACCGTGAGGGTTATGGACATATCAGAGTGTTACATAGAAACATACAAAAATAGAAGATAGGAACAGGAGAAGGCCATTTGGCCCCGCGAGCCTGACCCCCCATTCAATGCGATCATGTCTGATCATCCAAATTCAGTCCCCGGCCCCTGCATTCTCCCCATACCCTTTGATCCCTTTAGCCTTGAGAAATATATCCAACTCATTCATGAATATATTTAATTAAATGGCCTCTACTGCCTTCTGTGGTAGAGAATTCCATAGGTTCACCACTCTCTGGGTGAAGAAATTCCTCCTCATTACTGTCCTAAACGGACTACCTCTTATCTTTGTACTGTGACCCCTGGTTCTGGACTCGCCGACAATCGGGAACATTCTTCCTGCATCTAGTCCGTCCAGTCCTGGCAGAATTTTACAAGTTTCAATAAGATCCCCTCTCATTCTTCTAAACTCCAGCGAGTACAAGCCCAATCGACCCAATCTCTCCTCATACGTCATTCCTGCCAGCCCAGGTATCAACCTGGTGAATCTTCGCTGAACTCCTTCCATGGCAAGAACATCCTTCCTCGATAAGGCGACCAAAACTGCACACAATATTCAAGATATGGTCTCACCAAGGCCCTGTACAACTGCAGCAAGACATCCTTATTCCTGTACTCAAACCCTCTCGCTGTGAAGTCCAACATAGCATTTGCCTTCTTAACCGCCTGCTGCACCTGCATGCCCACCTTCAGCGACTGGTTCACAAGGACACCCAGGTCTCGTTGTACTTCCCCTTCTCCCAAACTATCGCCATACAGATAATAATCTGCCTTCATGTTTTTGCTACCAAAGTGGATAACCTCACATTTATCCACGTTATATTGCATCTGCATTGTTTCTGCCCAATCACCCAAACTGTCCAAATCATCCTGGAGTTTCTCGCCATCCTCCTCACAGCACACACGCCCACCCAGCTTTGTGTCATCTGCAAATCTGGAGATATTACATCTAGTTCCCTTGTCTAGATTATTAATATATATTGTGAATAAAAGGGGTGCAAGGACCGATCCCTGCGGTAGCCCACTAGTCACTGCCTGCCAGTTGGAAAAAGACCCGTTTATTCCAACACTTTGCTTTCTGTCTGCCAACCAGTTCTCTATCCAAGTCAGTACCTTGCCCACAATCCCATGTGGGTTAAATTTACACGCTAATCTCTTATGCGGGATCTAATCAAAAGCCTTCTGAAAGTCCAAATACAGCACATCCACTGGTTCTCCCTTATCTATAATACCAGTAACATCCTCAAAAAATTCCAGTAGGTTATTCAAACACGATTTACCCTTTGTAAATTCATGTTGACTTTGTCCGATCCTGTCACTGTTTTCCAAGTGCTCTGCTATTACATCTTTTAGGATGGGCTCTGGCATTTTCCCCACTAGCGATGTCAGGCTTACCAGTCTGTAATTCCCCGTTTTCTCCCTACCACCTTTTTTGAATCGTGGGGTAACATTAGCTGCCCTCCAATCCATGGGTACTGTTCCAGATTCCATCGAATGTTGGAAGATGATCTGCAATGCATCTACTATTTTTAGGGCCACTTTCTTAAGTACACTAGGATGTAGATTATCAGGCACTGGGGATTTATCGGCCGTCAATCCCATCAATTTCCTTAACACCATTTCCCTACAAATAGTGATATCTTTCAGTTCCTCCCTTTCATCAGACCCTATGTTCCCCGACATTTCGGGGTGGTTATTTGTGTCCTCCTTTGTGAAGACAGAAGCAAAATATGTATTTAATTGTTATAACATTTCTTTGTTCCCCATTATAAATTCCCCTGATTTTGACTGCAAGGGACCTACGCTTGACTTTCCAATCTTTTTCTCTTCACATATATATAAAAGCTTTTACTGTCAGTTTTTATGTTCCCAGCTAGCTTACTCTTGTTGCAGCTGCCGCGGAACACGAATGGAGGCCGAACCGATCTGAGGAACACATGGCTTTTATTACATTCTCTTGAGAGATGGCTGCCCCAGCTCCTCTCTCTGCTAAACCCGAAAAACGACTGAGGGCGACACCCACGCTTTTGAGTACACACTGAGGGCGACGCCCGCTCCTTTGTCATGCCTTAAAGGCAGCATGCTTCTTAAAGGCAAGGTGCCCGATTTATTGTGCATGGACAGAAAAGTGGATTTCGCCCATTTAGGTGGCGATCCGCCACACAGCTCCCCCCAGAATCCGCTTAGGAGTTGTGGACGAGATGGTGCGGTGGTCTGATGGGCCGGCCGGAGCGGCTCTTGTAGGAGGCCGGTGGACGTGGAACGGCCGGGCGTGCAGCAGCCAGGTGTACTGGCTTGAGGGCAGGTCGGCCGCGTGGCGGTGGACGAGCTACTGGGACCTGCTCACCGGGCTCCGAGTGTGCTGGCTTGAGTCGGTCAACCGACACTTTTTCAGTCCTGTCGCAACTTGTAGGTCGAAAGATTTGTCCCCAGCCTGTAGCACTTTGTAGGGCCCGTCGTACGGGGGTTGAAGGGGTCCGCGGTGGGCATCGTGCCGGATGAAAATGAACCGTGCCTGGTGCAGGCTTAGCGGGACGTGTGAGGTGGATTCGCCATGCCGGGCAATGGGCACCGGGGCGAACTGTAGCGCCGGTGAGGCGAAGTCGTGGCGTTGCTGTTCAGCTGACCAGGGTGTCGTGGCGGTGGGCAGGAACTCACCGGGTACGCACAGCGGCTGGCCGTACATGAGCTCTGCTGCCGATGCATGGAGGTCTTCTTTAACCGCGGAGCGCAGGCCGAGGAGGACCCACGGGAGTCGGTCGGTCCAGGCACCATCCTGGAGGCTGGCTCGAAGAGATGCCTTCAAGGATCTGTGGAACCGCTCACACAGTCCGTTGGCTTGGGGGTGGTACGCTGTGGTGAGGTGAATGGTCACCCGGAGATTGCGTGTGATGGCGGTCCAGAGTTCAGAGGTAAATTGCGGACCTCTGTCCGACGTCATGTCAGAGGGGACGCCGAACCGTGCGACCCAGGTGCTGACGAAGGCTCTGGCGATGTCGGCGGTGGTGGTAGAGGTCAGTGGAATTGCATCGGGCCAGCACGTGGTGCGGTCGACGATCGTCAGCAAGTGCATGTGGCCTTGCGACGGCGGCAGGGGCCCGATGATGTCCACGTGGATGTGGTCGAATCTACGTGAAGGGACGGTGAACTCCTCGAGGGGTGCTTTCGTGTGTTGCTGCACCTTGGCCTGTTGGCAGGCTAGGCAGGAATTGGCCCAAGTACGCGAATCCTTGCGAAGGCCACGCCAGACAAAGCGGTTGGCTACCAATTTGATGGATGCGTGGGCGCCGTGGTGGGAGAGCTTGTGGAGAATCTCGAATACCCGGCGGCGCCAGGACGCTGGGACGATGGGCCGAGGTTGAGATAGGGATATGTCGCACTTGACCGTGACTGCGGTTGGGCCGCAGGCGACGTCGGCCAGGCGTAGCCCTGGTAGATTGGTAGGTGCGGAGAGCAGATCAGGGTCCGTGAGCTGGTCTGCTACGAGCTGAGCATAGTCCACTGCCAGGTGTGTGGCGTGGATGGCGGGGCGGGAGAGGCAGTCGGCTACCACGTTGCCTCGGCTGGAGACGTGTTGGATGTCCGTGGTGAGCTCAGACACTGCCGTGAGCTGGCGCTGCTGCCTGGCGGACCAGGGGTCGGTTGTCTTTGCCATTGCGAATGTCAGGGGTTTGTGGTCGACAAACGCAGTGAAGGAGTGGCCCTCCAGCAAAAACCGAAAATGGCGGACCGCCAGGTACAGCGCGAGGAGCTCGCAGTCGAAGGTGCTGTACTTGACCTCCGGGGTGCGTAGTTGGTGGCTGAAGAAGGCAAGTGGTTGCCAGGCGCCATCGACCCACTGCTCGTACACTGCGCCGACCGCGTGGTCGGAGGTGCCCGTGGTGAGCGCTACTCTGGCATTGGGCCGTGGGTGCGCGAGCAGGGTGGCGTCAGCGAGCGCAGTCTTGGTGGAGTTGAAGGCGGCTGATACGTCTGCCGTCCATTCAACCGCCATCTTGCCACTCCTGCCCCGGAGGGCTTCATACAGAGGCCTCATGAGGGATGCCGCTTTGGGGATGAAGCGGTTGTAGAAATTCACCATCCCGAGGAACTCCTGCAGTGCTTTGATGGTGGTGGGGTGGGGAAATTGCTGGACGGCCTGCACCTTGGTGGGCAGGGAAATGGCCCCAGCATGGGTGATGTGGTGGCCGAGGAAGTCGATCTTGTCCAGGCCGAACTGGCACTTGGCTGGGCTGAGGATGAGCCCGTGGTCGCTGAGGCACCCGAACAGGATGCGAAGGTATTCGAGGTGTTGCTGCTTGGAGGAACTGGCTACCAGGATGTCGTCCAGGTAGACGAACAGGAACTTCAGGTCCCGAAGGACCGAGTCCATGAGCCGTTGGAATGCCTGGGCCGCATTTTTGAGGCCGAAGGGCATCCGCAGGAACTCGAAAAGCCCGAAGGGGGTGATTACGGCCGTCTTGGGGACGTCCGCGGGGTGGACGGGGACTTGGTGGTAGCCGCGCACCAGGTCGACTTTGGAAAAGACTGAGCGGCCGGCCAGTCTAGCCGAGAAGTCCTGAATGTGCGGCACGGGATTCCGATCAAGGGTGGTGGCATCATTGAGGTGGCGGTAATCCCCACAGGGGCGCCAACCCCCGCCTGGTTTGGGGGCGATGTGGAGTGGGGAGGCCCAGGGAATGTTGGAGCGGCGGATGATGCGGAGCTGTTCCATAGTGGCAAACCCGGCCCGCGCGATCTCCAGTTTGGCCGGGTCCAACCTGCGGGCGTGGGCGTACACTGGGGGGCCTGTGGTGGGGATGAAGTGTTCCACCCCGTGTTTGGCGACCTCCACGGAGAAGGTCGGGTTGGTGAGGGCCGGGAATTCGGCCAGGAGTGCCGAGTAGTCATCCGTGGCCCGGGCGTGGCACTGTGATGCCATGTCAGTGGGTTGACGGGGGGCCATGGCACCCAGGATCACACACAGAATCACAGAATCCACAGTGCAGATAGAGGCCATTTCAGCCCATCGAGCCTGCACCGACACATATCCCATCCGATCCCTGTAACCCCACGTATTGTAATCCCCTAACACAAAGGGTCAATTTATCATAGCCAAATCAACCTAACCTGCACATCTTCGGACTGTGGGAGGAAACCGGAGCACCCGGAGGAAACCCACGCAGACACAGGGAGAATGTGCAAACTCCACACAGACAGTCGCCCGAGGCCAGATTTGAACCCGGGTCCCTGGCGCTGTGAGGCAACAGTTCTAACCACTATGCCACTGTGCCCCCCTTGGGGGACATGGTGTTCATGTCCACGAGGCGGTGTCGAGGGATGTCTACCAGTAGGCCGTGGGCGCACAGGAAGTCTGCGCCGATGAGAGGGGAGAGTACCTTGGCAGTGATGAACTCCCATCGATAGCGGCGACCAGCGAGGTCAAGGGTGACTGTGCGGGTGTTGTACGTCCGGATGTCCGAGCCGTTAACGGCAGCCAGCACCTGTCCTCGTTCGCCCTTTTGGATGTCGAGGGCGGAGGCCGGGATGATGCTGTGCTGATCTCCAGTGTCGCACAGGAACCGGCGGCCGGTTTTGTCATCCGTGATGTACAGCAGGGAGCCCACGTGGCCCGCGGCCATTGCGGGGGCTGGTACAGGGACGGACTTGAAGGAGCAGGGAGGTGTGTGCCGTTGTGCCCTGGTGCTGAACCGTGCATGGTAGTAACAGTAGCCCGGGTTTGTGGGGCGCGAAGGCCCCGTGGGCCCCGTGGCTGGGCCTTGTGGCCGCGTGGTGGCCGGTGAGTGGCGCGCCCAAGCTGTGGCTGCCAGGTCCGGAGCGACATCGCGGCTGGAGTGTGCGGACAGCAGCTTGTCGTCCTCGTCGGCCAGGGCTTCTAGGTCCGTGAGGCCGGATGCCACGATCGCTGGGCAGATGCTGGGAGGTAGCTGGCGGATGAACAGCGTGCGGAAGAGGGACCCGGGTGGGCTCTTGTCTGGTGAGTTCTGCAGCACTATCCAGACCTACCGAGTGATGCGACGAGGTAGGCATACTTCGTCCCATCTGTGGTGATGTGTCGCAGCCGGAATCAGGACTCAGCTTGGAGGAACCAGGCTTCGGGCTGGTTTTCCCAAAACTCCGGCAGTTTCACGGAAGCGGCGTTTGTGTCCGCCATTGCAGTGCTCAGAATACGTTTTGAGCATCGGGGTCACCAATGTTGCGGCTGCCGCGGAACATGAATGGAGGCCGAACCGATCTGAGGAACACATGGCTTTTATTACATTCTCTTGAGAGATGGCTGCCCCAGCTCCTCTCTCTGCTAAACCCGAAAACCGACTGAGGGCGACACCCGCGCTTTTGAGTACACACTGAGGGCGATGCCTGCTCCTTTGTCATGCCTTAAAGGCAGCATGCTTCTTAAAGGCAAGGAGCCCGATTTATTGTCCATGGACAGAAAAGTGGATTGCGCCCGTTTAGGTGGCGATCTGCCACACTCTCATATTCTCTTTTCTCCTACTTAATTAATCCCTTTGTCCTCCTTTGTTGAATCCTAAGCTGCTCCCAATCCTCAGGTTTACTGCTTGTTTGGCCAATTTATTTGTCCAATCTTTGGATCTTATGCTATCCCTAATTTCCATTGCTGGCCACGGTTGAGTCACCTTTATTGTTTTGTTTTTATTCCAAACTGGGATGAACAAATTCTGTAGTTCATCCATGCGGTCTTTGAATGTTTGCCATAGCCTATCCTGCATCAACCCTATGAGTGACATTCCCCAATCAATCCTCCCCAACTCACACCTGAGACCATCATTGTTTCCTTTGTTTAAATTCAGGTCCCTAGTCTCTGAGTCAACAACTTCATTCTCAATCTTAATGAAGAATTCTATCATATTATGATCGCTCCGACCCAAGGGGCCTCGTACAACAAGATTGTTAATTAATCCTTTCTCATTACATAATACCCAGTCTAAGATGGCCTGATCTCTGGTTGGTTCCTCGACATATTGGTCCAGGAAACCATCCCGTAAACACTCCAGGAATTCTTCCTCAACAATATTGTAACTAATTTGTTTAGCTCAATTTATATGTGGATTAAAGTCACCCATGATGACTGCTGTGCCCTTATTGCACGCTTCTCTAATTTCCCTTTTAATGCCATCCCCAACCTCTGCATTACTGTTTGGATGTCTATATACCACTCCCACTAACGTTTTCTGCCCCTTGGTATTTCTCAGTTCTACACATACAGATTCCACATCATCAGAGCTAATATCCTTGCTTACAATTGTGTTGATCCCTTCTTTAACCAGCAATGCTGCCCCACCTCCATTTCTTTTTTGCCTATCTTTCCTGATTATTGAATACCCCTGGAGTTTAAGTTCCCAGCCTTGGCTAACCTGGAGCCATGTTTCCGTAATCCCAATCAAATCATAATCGTTTACCTCTATTTGCGCAGCTTATTCATCCACCTTATTACGAATGCTCCTCGCATTAAGGCACAGAGCCTTCAGGCTTGTTTTTTTAACTCTCTTGGACCTTTTAGAATTATTATTTACTGCGGCCATGTTTGATTTACACAATTGATTTCTCTGACTACCACTTTTGTTTTTCTCCTTCCTATCATTTTCTTTTAGCCTTGTTTCCCTTTCCTCTGTCCCACTGCTCAGGTTCCCAACCCTCTGCCATTTTAGTTTAAACCCTGCCCCAGGGCACTAGCTAACACTCCCCCTAGGACATCGGTCTTGATACACCCTGAGGGCTGTGGGGTATATCAGAGTTTTACAGTGTGGAGGGTGGTGTATACCAGATAGTGGTAAAGTGATGGCATGAGTTTTTTTCATACTACAGTGAGCGGTGTGGCGAGTAACAGCCCAGTGTGTGGTATGCATCACAGTATTACAGTGAATGGGGTGGGGTATAGCAGAGTGTTATAGTGAGGGTTGTCGGGTACATCAATGAGTTACAGTGAAGAGAAGGGGGAATAAGAGTGTGTTACAGTGAGGGGTGCAGGGTATATCAGTGTTTTACAGCGAGAGATCTGGGGTATATCCGAGTGTTGCAGCGAGTCATGTGGGGTACAGCTGAGTATTAAAATCAGGGGTGTGGGTTATCTCATAGTGTTACAGTGAGGATGTGTGTTATAGCAGAGTGTTGCAGTGAGGGGAGTGAAATATATCACAGTATATTACAGAGTGGGGTGTGGGTTATATTAGAGTGTTAGATTGAGGGCTGTGGGGTGTAAGAGTGTCGCAGTGAGTGTTGTGGGGTGTAACATAGTTTTAAAGTGTGGGTTGTGTGCTCTGCAAGAGTTTAACATTGAGGGGTGTATCAGTCTGTTACAGTGGGCGGTATGGGGTATATCAGAGTGTTACTTTGTGGGGTGTGAAATATAACAGAGTGTGTTACAGTGATGGAGGTGTGGTATATAAGAGTGTAACATTGAGTGGTGTGTGATCTATCAGGGTTTTACAATGAGTGGGGTGGCGTATATCAGAATGTTACAGTGAGTGGTGTGGCATATATCAGAGTGTTACAGTACCGGGAATGAAGTATTTCACAGTGTGTTCCAGTAATGGAGGTGGAGTATATCAGAGTTTTACATTGAGGGAGCCGGAGTATACACGAGTGGTGCGAGGTAGATCAGTATTATGGTGAGAGGTTTGGGGTGTATCAAAGAATTACATTGGATGATGTGAGGTATATCAGTGTAAGAATGAGGTATGTGTTTTATTTCAGAGTGGTAGAGAGAGGGGTGTGGAGTATATCAGAGTGTGTTACAGAGATGGATGTGGAGAATATCAGAGTTTCAGTGACAGTGCCAGAGTATATCAGATTGGTACGAGTTATATCTTTATTATAGTGAGAGGTGTGAGTTATATCAGACGATTACAGATTGCAGAGGTGTATCAATGCTATAGTAATGGGTGTGTGGTATATCAATGTGTTACAGTGAGTGGTGTGGGGTATATCAAAGAATTACATTGGATGATGTGAGGTATATCAGTGTTAGAATGAGGTATGTGTTTTATTTCAGAGTGGTAGAGAGAGGGGTGTGGAGTATATCAGAGTGTGTTACAGAGATGGATGTGGAGTATATCAGAGTTTCAGTGACAGTGCCAGAGTATATCAGATTGGTACGAGGTATATCTTTATTATAGTGAGAGGTGTGAGTTATATCAGACGATTACAGATTGCAGAGGTGTATCAATGCTATAGTAATGGGTGTGTGGTATATCAATGTGTTACAGTGAGTGGTGTGGGGTATATCAAAGTCTTACAGTGAGTGGTGTGGGGTATATCAGAATGTTACAGTGAGTGGTGTGAGTTATATCATAATGTTACAGTGTGGCTGTGTGTTATATCAGACTGTTACATTGAGGTGTGTGAAGTATATTATAGTATCTTACATTGTGGGGTAGTTCAGAGTGTTACAATGAGGGGTGTGGGGTATATCAGAGTGTAACAGCAAGCGGCGTGGTGTATATCAGAGTGTTTTACTGTGATTGACTTTGAGTATGTCAGAGTGTTACAGTGAGGGGGCCGGAGTATATCACAGTCTTGCGAGGTATATCAGTATTAACGTGAGGGGTGTGGAGTATATCAGAGAATTAGAGTGAAGGTGTTAGGTTACATCTGTGTTACAGTGAGGGGTGTGTGGTACATAAAACAGTGTGTGTTGTGGGTTATATCAGAGTTTTACAGGGAGGGGTGTGTGATATATCACAGAGTTACAGCGAGGGATGTGGGGTAAGGCGGAGAAATAGATTGCGTGGTTTGGGGTATATCTGTATGATTCTCAAAATTCCCACATCTCCCAAGTTATTATTAAGGGACCCTGAAGGACACGTTATTAAAAGGGGTACCCTAAAGGGAAAGGCTTTTGGACCTCATGGGTAAACCTGCAAGGTTAAAGCAGGACCCTGCAAACAACATGTCAAATTGAAAACTCAAAATTGACATGCCCGGGCCTGTGGGAGACAGCTTGATTTGTAATTTCATACCAGACAGCTAAAGGAGACAGAACACGCATTCTTCCCTTTAGAACAAATCAACCCAGGAAACGACTTCATCTTGCACAAACTTAAAGCCATCAAGACTATACATATATAATCGCTTACAATTAGAACTAGCAACCAAGCCAGGAAGATACCGATTTACATTATGCATAACAAACACCAAGACATTAAAAACCATTCAGCAACGGGACAACCGCCCAAAAACCAGTTAAGGTGAACGAATATAATCACCTTAATGAGCCCGCCAAAAATCAGTCAAAGAACTAACCCTGATTTGGCATGCAGATAACAAATTCAGAAAGAGTATAATTGTAGGCCCACTGGTAACCAAAGTGTGTGCGGCATTCGGGATCGAAACGACACCAGATGGGGCCAAGTGAAGCCAACAGGAAGGCTCACCCAACAGCACGGTGAGAGGGCATGGTGGAGCAGGCTCGAGCAAATAAAACTAGGCCGCAACTGCAGCCTTACCGACCACGAGGACTGCGGTAACAATAGGCCGGGTAAACCATAGCTTCAGCTCATTACCACTCCACAGGTAATGATCTAGGCCACCGCGGCCGAGTTGACACCGAAGACCGCCAACTGAACCCCAGCTGCAAAAAAAACTCGACGATCAGACCACCACCGGAATAACATACCCGGAAGTTTTCCACTCTACAAGCTAAAGTACCCAACAAAGACTTACTTCCCTATTGCCAACGAAGGAAAAAAGCTACTTACCCAGACAAATCCACAACCGCGCCATTACGCATCTGCGGACTGGACCCAACTGAAGTATCTTCGCAGATTCTAAGACTGGGACCACGTGGCAATGGCAAGCATCAAAGGACGCAAAGAGTGAACCCCAAAACCGCAACCGCTTAACTGACAGGATTCGAACTGTCAAGAAACCCCTAATGGTTAGCATAATCCTTGACCCCTTTTAGCACAGTTTAGTTAGTGGGACAAGGGTAGGGGAATTATTAATTAGATTTTCCCTCATTGTGCCGTGTGTTCCCCATTCTTAAATAAGTGTACTCTTGAATGTCTGTAACCATTCCAGTTTCTAAGTGTATAATTTTATTGTGACTCTAATAAAATACAGTTCTCCTTTACCAAACCAGTTGTCTACTCAAATTTGGTATCGCAATCTTTACCTCAGTCCGGAGTCTAGAGCCACAGAGTCGAACCTCTCAAAAATGGACAGGGTCAAAGCTGACGAAACACACACCACCCCCTACAGAAATGGCGACCACGGCAGGACTCCAGCAACACTGGTGCGATACAGTAGACACTGATTCAGATGAACAAACTGTAATGGAAGAGAGGATATCAAATTATGTCTTCGGTAAGGTGAATATAGCTCAGAAGTGGATCACTAATCTGTTAAAGGCTGGGCATCTGGTAGATGCTGCAGCTAAATGGATAGAAGGGAAGGATCAGAAGAAATTCATAGAAAAGGCAGTCTGGATGCTGTGCTTCAAGAAGCAGATCCAGCTTTTGTACAGGCTCGTTGAAGTACAGGCAGCCGAGATATGGGAGTCAGCGCTGGAAGTCCAAACAAGGACTTCAGCAGGGGAGAAGTTACTGGTAGCATTGCAGGCCCTGAGCCAGGAAAGGGTGCAGTTATTGGGGGAGCATAAGGCCAGGCAGGAGTATTTAGAGTGTCAGGTCACCGAGGCCAAGAACAATGAGCTGAAGTTGCAGGAAAAGAATGCCTGCCTATCAGGACAAGTAAGAGAGCAGGAGGAGAAAGTAAAAGACATATAGGCAGCCTATAAGTTAACGAGCGCACAGGGGTTTGAGGATGCAGATCATGGCCCCTGCAAGGAACAGATTGAGAATATGAGCCTTGCCCTAAGGAAGGCAAAGGGCATGGTGTGCCTCATAAGCCAGAAGGCAGCCCGTCCGATTTTACAGGGAACGAGGGAAGAGCGGTTCACACACCACGAATAGTGCCCAGGGACGATTCGGTTGAGGAGCAGGAGGACCCATGACCACCACCCGTAGCGCCAGGTATTAGCGAGAACTGGCAACAAGTGGGGATGGAGTTAGGGTAGAAGCAGCGGTGGAAAAACCCTTGCAAGAGAGGCAGGAACTGGGGCCGAGTTGCCCGGCCCGGTAGTAAGTGTTTGGCCCACCCGCTAATGGCTGGGAAGAGGGACCCCTCCAAAACCAGTTCGTAGTGCCCTACGGCACCCAAAACCTTAGTGCTATGGTAAGCTACATACCAAAGATCACAGAAAAAGTTGACCCCTCGGTCCAGTTCAGGGAAGTGGAGCAGGCAGCCAGCATCACTGAGTGCGATGATGCTGAGCAGAGCATAATGCTGCTGTTCTCCCTGGAGGATAAGCTCCTCCAGTCCATCTTCGACCAGTGTAAGAGTATGGGGAACTCAAGGAGGAAGTTCTTGAGGCCATGCGAATGAATGAGGGAAGTCCTGTCTCCCGAGTGGAGAAGACAGTGCAGATCGCAGGGGAAACACCGCAGGCTTTCGCAGGCAGGTTGTGGCCGGTGTATAGGATTCCCTGTACTGGTGCACCTAACCGGGCATTCCTGGACCGGGATCAGCTGGCCCACTGCCTCCGTTGCCTGGTGGCAAACAGCTTGCCACAGATCAGGGCCAAGGTGGAAGTTTGGTTTGTCCCTAAGAATCCTCTGACTGCCGAACTGATGGTGATCAGACAATTGACCCTAGCTTACAGGAATGGTAGGGGAACGATGCACAGCCAACTCAGGAGAACGTGCATGAAGTAAAACTGAACAGGGTATGAAGCAATGGCATTAGGAAGGGAATAACCCCTCCAACACAAAACTTAAATATTACGGGTGTGGGAAGAATGGACACTGGAGGAAGGAGTGCAAAAACACTTGGAAGGATAACAAGGGAAATAATTCCCCAGCCCCAGCCCAAAAGACGGAGTTAGGAATCCCTCCCGCCATGGTTGAGACATTTTTGGACGTGATGAGGACCATATTGATTGGCCCAGGGAGGGTAGCAGCCACTACTGGTGCTCTGACCCCATCAGCCCCATCCAACCCACAGCCCTGACTAGAACCAGCGCAACCTGTCGACCTGTGTCCCCTTGAAAACGACTGCGAATGACCGAAATTACAGGACAGGGCAGCCACAGCGAATGGAGTGTGTGCTGCAGCCCGAACAGGGATTAGCCTGGCCGTCCAGAGACAGGCGGCGGTTGTACATAGTTTCTGTAAGAGAATTTGGTTATTGTTAAATTTGGGTGTTTAGTTTAATTTAAATAAGATAATTGGTAGTTTCATTTTGTACTCCTGAATAAAGGTTTTTTTTCGTGTGTTTGTCATTTTTAATAAAGACTTTGACGTGTTATTTTTTATAAAGATAAGTGTACCAAGTGGTGCAGGTGTGTAGGACCCATCCATGCTTGGAAGTATGTAAATAATTATATTTTTGCCTAGGTATGCTTATGTACACTACATTCTTAAAGAATGGGGAATGTATGTGTCATGGGATTTTAGATACGTAATTGCAGGGAAGGTTGGCTATGGAGGGTGGGGAATTTTGCTCACCTTCGTAAGTTTTATATTTGAAGTGAGTTGAAGTATTACAGGGGGGTGGGTAGGATTCACAAAATTCCCACATCTCCCATGTTATTAACAAGGGAAACTGAAGGACAAGTTATTAAAAAGGTACCCTAGAGGGAAATGACTTTTGGACTTCATGACAAAACATGCAAAGTTAAAGGCAGGACCCTGCAAGAAGCGCAAAGCTCCAAACTTCACATGCCCGGGCCTGTAGGAGACAGCTTGAATTTGTGATTTCAAACCAGACAGCTAAAGGAGACAGGACACGCCTTCTTCCCTTTAAAACTTAATCTTGCGCAAACTTAAAGCCATCAAGTCTATGCATATATATAATCGCTTACAGTTTAAACTGGCTACCAATCCAGGACGATACCGATTTATATTATGCATAACATCACCGAGACACTAAAGATCATTTAGCAACGGAGCAACCACCCAAAAAGCAGTTAAGGTGAACGACTATAATCACCTTAGACGAGCCCGCCAAAATTAGACAAAGAACTAGCCCTGATTTGGCGCACAGATAACGAACTCCCAAGGAGTATAATTGTAGGCCCATCGGTAACCAAGGAGCGGTGTGGTGAAGCATTGGAGACAAGCAGGCACATGCTCAGGTCCAGGGTCGCTCGAAACTCAAAGGAGCAGATGGAACATAGAAACAAAGAAACATAGAAGATCGGTGCAGGAGTAGGACATTTGGCCCCTCGAGCCTGCTCCGCCATTCAATGAGATCATGGCTGATCGAGCAAATTCAGTACACTGTTCCTGCCTTCTCTCCATATCCCTTGATCCCTTTAGCATAAAGAAATATATCGAAAACCTTTTTGAATATATTTAATGAATTGGCCTCCACTGCCTCCTGTGGTAGAATATGCCACAAGTTCAACACTCGCTGGGTGAAGAAATTCCTCCTCATCTCTGTCCTAAATGGCTTACCCTTTATCCTTAAACTGTGACCCCTGCTTCTGGACTGCCCGACCATTGGGAACATCCTACCAGCATCTAGCTGTCTAGTCCTGTTAGAATTTTATAAGTTTCGATGAGATCCCCTCTCATTCTTCTAAACTCCAGCAAGTACAAGCCCAATCGACCCAATCTCTCCTCATACGTCAGTCCTGCCATCCCAGGGATTAGCCTGCTGAATCTTCACTGCAGTCCTTCCATGGCAAGGACATCCTTCCTCAGATAATGCGAACAAAACTGCACACAAAACTCCAGATGTGGTCTTTCCAAGGCCCTGTACAACTGCAGCAAGACATCCTTGTTCCTGTACTCAAACCCTCTCGCTACGAAGGCCAACATACCATTTGCCTTCTTAACCGCCTGTCGCACCTGCATGCTTACTTTCAGCGACTGGTGCACAAGGACACCCAGGTCTCGTTGCACTTCCCCTTCTCCCAATTTATTGATAATAAACTGCCTTCTTGTTTTTGACACCAAAGTTGACAACCTCGCATTTATCCACGTTATATTGCATCTGCCATGCATCTGCCCAATCACCCAACCTGTCCAGGTCATATTGGAGTTTATCGGTATCCTCCTCACAACACACACACACACCCAGCTTTGTGTCATCTGCAAACTTGGAAATATTACATATTGTTACTTCATCCAGATCATTAATATAGATTGTGAATAGCTGGGGTACAAGGTCCAATCCCTGCGGTACCAACTAGTCACTGCCTGCCACTCGGAAAAATAGCCGTTTATTCCAAATCTTTGCTTTCTCTCTGCCAACCATTTCTCTATCCAAGTCAATACCTTGCCCCCAATCCCATGTGCCACGATAATCTCTTATGCGGGACCTTATCGAAAGCCTTTTGAAAATCGAAATACACCACATCCACTGGTTCTCCCTTATCTATTTTACCACTTCCATCCTCAAAAAATTCCTGTAGATTAGTGAAGCACGATTTACCTTTTGTAAATCCATGTTGACTTTGTCCGATCCGGTCACTTTTTTCCAAGTGCTTTGCTATTACATCCTCTGTACTTCCCCGTTTTCTCTCTACCACCCTTTTTGAACAGTGGGGTAACATTTGCTACCCGCCAATCCATGGGTTCTGTTCCAGAGTCTATCGAATTTTGGAAGATGACCCGCAATGCATCTACTATTTCTAGGGCCACTTCCTTATGTACCCGAGGATGTAGATTATCAGGCCCTGGGGATTTGTTGGCCCTCAATCCCATCAATTTCCATAACACAAGTTCCCTACAAATATTGATTTCCATCAGTCCCTCCCTGTCATTAGACCCTATGTTCCCCGAGATCTTTGGGAATTTATTTGTTTCCTCCTTTTTGAAGACAGAACCAAAGTGTGTATTTAATTGGTTTGCCATTTCTTTGCTCCCCATTATAAATTCCCCTGATTCTGACTGCAAGGGACCTATGTTAGACTTCACCAATCTTTTTCTCTTCACATATCTATAAAAGTTTTTACAGTAAGTTTTTGTTTTCCCTGAAAGCTTACTCTCATATTCTATTTCCCCCCTCTTAATTAATCCCTTTGTCCTCCTTTGTTGAATCCAAAACAGCTCCCAATATTTAGGTGTACTGCTTGTTCTGGCCAATTTATATGTCCTCTCCTTTGATCTAATTTCCCTTGTTAGCCACGGTTGACTCACATTTATTGTTTTACTTTTTGCCAATTCTTATGGAACGTCACAGCAAGGAGGCACGGTGGAGCAGGCTCGACCAAAGATGACTAGGCTGCAAACGCAGTATTACATGAAGCCAGACCACGTGCAGCACGGTAACAAAAGAGCCAGGTAAACAATACCTTCAGATCATTAACACTACACAGGTAATGATCTAGGCCACCACGACCGAGCTAACACCGAAGACAGCCAACCGAACAGCAACCGCAACAAAACACGATGACCAGACCACCACCAGAGGAACATACCCCGAAGTTTTCCACTCTACAAGCTAAATTACCAACAAAGACTTTACTCCCTATCGCTAATGGAGAAAAGAAGGTACTTACTCAGACAAATCCATAACCGCGCCCTTACCGCATATGCGGAATCCACCCAACTGAAGAATCTTCGCAGATTCTAAAACTGGGACCATGTGGTGACGGCAGGCCTCAAAGGACACAAACAGCAAACCCCAAAACCGCAACTAGCTTAACTGACAGGATTCGAACTGTCAAGAAACCCCTATTGCTGAGCATAATCCGTGGCTCTTGTAGTGCAATTTAGTTAGGTATTGCGGTGGGACAAGGGTAGGGGGATTATTAATGAGATTTTCCCTCGTTGTGACGTGTGTTCCCCATTCTTAATTAAGTGTACACTTGTATGCTAGTAATCACTCCAGTAATTTAAGTGTGTAATTTTTAAGTGTGACTCTAAATAAAATACAATTTTCTTGCACCAAACCAGTTGTCCACACCAATTCTGTATCGCCGCCTTTACCTAAGTCCGGTGTCTCGAACCCAGGGGTGTGGGAGCGATTCAAATCGCTCGAAAACAGTCAGAGGCAAAGCTGACAGCACACACACCACCCCCTACATCTCTCTCTCTGCCCATCTCTCTCTCTATCAAGAGTTTCTCTCTCTCCCAGCCTCACTCTCTCAACTAACCTCTCTCTCTCTGACAGACAATCTCTCTCCCCCAGTCTCTCTCTCGACCAGTTGTTCCCCTGGAGTTTGTTGAACTAGGTGGCCTTGTCTGAGGATTAGGGGTAGGAAATTGAAGATTGAGATGAGGAGCAATTTCTTCACTCAGAGTGTGTTGAATCTTTGGAATTCTCTGCCCCAGAGGGCTGGGATTGCTGAGTCTTTGAGTAGATTCATGGCTGAGATAGATAGATTTTTGGACTCCAGAGGAAGCAATGGATCTGGAGATGGGGTGGGAAAGTGGAATTGAGATCGGTGACCAGCCATGAACTTCTTGAATGGTGGAGCAGCCTCGGGGCCATATGGCCTAATCCTGCTCTTACTTCTTATTTACTTATATTCATATGTTCTTATGCTCTCTCTCACTCTCTCTCCAGTCTCTCTCTCTCTCTCTCCCCAGTCTCTCTCTCTCACCCAGTCTCTCTCTTTCTCCCCAATCTCTCTCTCTCCCCCAGTCTTTCTCTCTCTACCAGTCTCTCTCTCTCTCCCCTGCCTCTCTCTCTCTCTCTCCCCAGTCTCTCTCTTTCTCCCCCAATCTCTCTCTCTCCCCCGGTCTTTCTCTCTCTGCCAGTCTCTCTCTCTCTCCCCGTCTCTCTATTTCTTCCACAATCTCTCTCTCTCCTCCAGTCTTTCGCTCTCCCAGTCTCTCTCTCTCCCCACTGAGATAAAGTGAGAAAGAAACTGAGAGAAAGTGAGACAGAGAATGAGAGAAAGTGAGACAGAGAATGAGAGAGTGAGACAGAGAGAGTGAGACAGATAATGAGAGAGAATGAGACAAGAGTGAGTGAGTGAGACTGAGACTGAGACTGAGACCGATAATCAGAGAGAGAGTGAAACCGAGACTGAGAGAGAGTGAGACCGAGACTGAGAGAGAGGAAGATGGACAGAGTGACAGAAATAGAGAGGAGAGATAGTTGGAGGTAGGGAGAGGAGAGATTATTAGATATAGATATCGAGAGAGAGTGGATGAAAGATATGGTAGCGATAGATGGAGCTATAGATAGGTGAGATTATATTAGATATAGAGTGGGAGTGTAACGGAAATAGAGGTGAGAAAGATAGACATAGAGCGATGTGACATTATTAGATATAGACAGGGAGAGAGAGGGAGGCTAACAGAGATGGAGGTGAGCATGCTGGCAGACAAACCTGGAGTGGGAAGCAGATTACAGACAGAGGGAGATGTATTTCCCTCTTGGTGCTGTGTAATTCTGTGTGTTGTGGGCCCTTTGAGCTGCTAATGATCCTTTGACAAATGTGTTGCATTACTGGGTGTGATGCCAGACTTTTTATCACCAATAATGGCACATAGTTTCACACTGTATCTAATACGTGCTGTGCATGCCATGGGAGTTTTTGATGGGAAAATGTAAATTGAGCTTTATTCTGTATCTAACCTGCCTGAGACAGTCTGATGCAATAGTTTAGAGAGAGTTTTACACAGTATCTAATCCGTGCTTTACTTGCCCTGGGAGTGTTTGATGGGACAGTGTAGCGGGAGCTCTACTCTCTATCTAATAAGTGCTGTACCTGCCCTGGGAGTGTTTGATGGGCGTGTAGAGGAACATTTACTCTGTATCTAACCAGTTCTTTATCAGCCCTTGGAATGTTTCATGGGACAGTGTAGAGAGTGCTTTACTCTTTTTCTAACCCTTGCTATACCTGCCCTGGGAGTGTTTGATGCGAAAGTGTAGATGGAGTTTTACTTTGGATCTCCCCATGCTGTTCATGCCCTGGGAGTGTTTGAAGCGACAGTGTAGCGAGAGATTTACTTTGTAACTAACCCCGTGCTGTACCTGCCCTGGGGGTGTCTGATTTTACAATGTACAAGGAGCTTTACTCTGTATCTAACCCGTGCTGTACCTGCCCTGGGAGTGTTTGATTGGACAGTGTAGAGGATGCTTTACGCTATATCTAACACTTATAGCTACCCTGGGAGTTTTAGATGGGACAGTGTAGAGGGAGTTTTACTCTATCTCCAACCCCTTGCAGTACCTGACAGGGTAGCAGTTCAAATTATGATGGTTGTCACTACCACGCCTTACACTCCGGAGCATTTATCTGTGTTTGTGTTGGTCAGTCCTGTTATTAAAAAACTCCTTCTATAAGGTTTTGTCTATCGCTGGGGTCCGGGATATTCATGCAGTTCCTTCAAGGTTCAGTGCTGAGTGTTGCTATTGAACGATGGGAGGTCTCACAGCCACGGGCAATCTCCAGTGCGATTTCGGCTTCCATAACATCGGCTGTCTCCGCCCCTGCTTGAGCTAATCTTCAGCACAGCCCTCATCCATATGTTGGTTAACTCTAGTTTTGATATCCTGAGAACAAATGGATAAAAATAACGTAATAAGAATATAATCAATTATTTTTAATTCACTGATTCAATCCAGACAAGGCCTGCGATCAGAGCGGGGCGGCATGCTACGCAAATCAAAGTGCATAGAATGTACAGCGAAGTAACAGGCCAATCAGCCGCAAAGCTCCATGCCAGTGCTTATGCTCCGCACGAACCTCCTCCCACCCCTCTTCATCTTACACTATCAGCATAACCTTCTATTCATATGATCGAATTCTTCATTAAGATGGAGAATGAAGTAGTTGCCTCAGAGACAAGGGTCCTCAATTTAAATAAAGGAAGCTACGACAGTCTGAGGAGCGATTTGGGTAGGATTGATTGGGGAATGGCACTGAAAGGGTTGACGGTGGATAGGCAATGGCAAACATTCAAAGACCGAATGGATGAGCTACAGAATTTGTTCATCCCAGTTTGGCATAAAAATAAACCAAAAAAGTGACTCAACCGTGGCTAACAAGGGAAATTAGTAACAGCATAAGATCCAAGGAGAGGACATATAAATTGGCTAGAAAAAGCAATAATCCTGAGGATTGGGAGTAGTTTAGGAGTCAACAAATGAGGACAAAGGGATTAATTAAGAAAGGGAAAAGAGAATATTAGAGTAAGCTAGCAGGGAACATAAAAACTGATTGTAAAAGCTTTTATAGATTTGTGAAGAGAAAAAGATTGGTGAAATCAAGCGTAGGTCCCTTACAGTCAGAATCAGAGGAATTTATAATAGGAAACAAGGAAATGGCAGGCCAACTAAATACATACTTTGGTTCTGTCTTCAAAAAGGAGGACACAAATAACCTCCCAGGGATGCCGGGAAACATAGGGTCTGATGAAAGGGATGAACTGAAAGAAATCAGTATTTGTGTGGAAATGCTGTTAGGAAGTTGATGCGACTGAAGGCAGTTAAATCCCCAGGGCCTGATGGTCTACATCCCAGGGTACTTAAGGAAGTGGCCTAGAGATAGTAGATGCATTGCTGGTCATCTTCCAGAACTCGATAGACTCTGGAACGGTACCCATGGATTGGTGGGTAGCTAATGTTACCCCACTATTCAAATAAGGTGGTAGAGAAAGAGCGGGGAATTTTAGACCGGTAAGCCTGACATCGGTAGTGGGGAAAATGCTGGAGTCTATTATAAAAGATGTAATAGCAGAGCACTTGGAAAGCAGTGACAGGATCTGACAAAGTCAACATGGATTTACAAAAGGTAAACCATGCTTGACTAATATACTGGAATTTTTTGAGGATGTAACTGGTAAAATAGATACGGGAGAACCAGTGGATGTGGTGCATTTGGACTTTCAGAAGGCTTTCGATAAGGTCCCACATAAGAGATTAGCGTGCAAAATTAAGGCACATGGGATTGGGGGCAAGGTATTGACTTGGATAGGGAACTGGTTGGCGGACAGAAAGCAAAGAGTTGGAATAAACGGGTCATTTTCCGAGTGGCAGGCAGTGATTAGTGGGTACCGCAAGGATCGGTCCTAGGTCCCCAGCTGTTCACAATATATATTAATGATCTGGACGAGGGAATTGGATGCAACATGTCCCAATTTGCAGATGACGCAAAGCTGGGTGGGAGGGTAAGCTGTCAGGAGGATGTCGTGAAACTCCAAACGATTTGGACAGGTTGGGTGATTGGCAGAAACATGGCAAATGCACTATAATGTGGATAAATGTGAGGTTATCCACTTTGGTGGCAAAAACAGGAAGGCAGATTATTATTTGAATGGCAATAGATTGGGAGAAGGGGAAGTGCAAAGAGACCTGGGTGTCCTTGTGCACCAGTCGCTGAAGGTAAGCATGCAAGTGCAGCAGGCGGTTAAAAAGACAAATGGTATGTTGGCCTTCGTAGCAATAGGGTTTGAGAACAGGAACAAGGATGTCTTGCTACAGTTGTATAGGGCCTTGGTGAGACCACACCTTGAGTACTGTGTGCAGTTTTTGTCACCTTACCTGAGGAAGGACTTTATTGCCATGGAGGGAGTGCAGCGAAGATTCACCAGGCTGATACCTGGGATGGCAGGAATGACGTATGAGGAGAGGTTGTGTTGATTGGGCTTATACTCACTGAAGTTTAGAAGATTGAGAGATGATCTCATCGAAACCTATAAAATTCTGTGAGGTCTGGACAAACTAGATGCAGGAAGGATGATTCTGATGACTGGGGAGTCCAGAACCATGGATCATAATCTAAGGAAAAGGGTAAGCCATTTAGGACTGAAAAGAGGAGGAATTTCTTCACCCAGAGAGTGGTGAACCTGTGGAATTCTCTGCCACAGAGGGTGGTGGAGGCCAGTTCATTAAATATATTCAAGAAAGTGTTGGATATATTTCTTGAGGCTAAAGGGATCAAGGGATATGGGGAGAAGGCAGGTACAGCGACTGCTTTTGGATGATCAGCCATGATCTCATTGAATGGCGGAGCAGGTTCGAAGGGCCGAATGGCCTACTCATGCTCCTATCTTCTATGTTTCTATGTTTCCTTTCTCTTCCATGCATTTATCACGCTTCCCCTTAAAAGGATGAATTTCATTCACCTCAACCACTCTCTGTGGTATCGAGTTCCACATATACACCTCTCTCTGGGTAAAGAGATTTCTCCTGAATTCCTTATTGGATTTATTGGTGACTATCTTATATTCGTGGCACCTAATTTTGGTGTCACAATTACTTCATGATATCAGTTTCTTTCAACTCCATAATAAATTTGTCAACACACCTTGTCTCACCAGCACATTGTTTTTTGTTTTTCTGCTGTCGACTTTATCAGAGTACAAGTAACGATTAGAATCCGGCTCCAAAACTGCAGGACTCCGATTCTACACATGTGACAAGGACTCAATGCTTTCTGTTATCACAGAATCACAGAATCATACATCGCAGAACGAGGCCATTCAGTTTATCGAGCCTGTGTCGACTCTTTGAAAGATCTAATCAATTAGTGCCACGCTCCAGTTCTTTACCCACAGTCCTTCAAGTCCCTCACTTCCAGTATTGATCCCGTTCACTTTTGAAAATTATTATTGCATGTGCTTTTATCACCTTTTAAGGCAGTGCATTCCAGATCAGAGCAACTCGCTTCTGAGAACAGATCTCCTCATCATCCCTCTGGTTATTTCCCCAGTCGTCTTATAGCTTTGTCTTCTGATTACTGACCCCTCTGCCAGTTGAAATATTTTCTCCTTTTTTACTCTATCAAACCCGTCATAATTTTGAGCAACTCCAGCATATCTCCGTTTTATATTGCGTGCTCTCTGGAGAAAAATTCCAGATTCTCTTGTCTCTCCGTATAAATTAATCCCTCATCCTTGGCACCAATTTACTAAATCTCCTCTGTGTTCACTCAAGCTCTTGACATCTTTCCTAAAGTTTGCTGCCAAGAATTGGACACAATACGCGAGCCGAGGCCTAAGCAGTGATTTATAAAGTTTTGGCGTAACTTCCTTGCACTTGTACTCTGCATTTATTTTTAAATCTAAGGATCCCATGGCTTTTTTTAACAATCTTTCAATTGTCCTGCCCTCTTCAAAGGCTTGTGTAAGTAAACTCCCCGACGTCTATTTTCCTGCATTCCCTTTAAAAATGTGCTGTTTACTTTATATTTCCTCAACTCATTTTCCTCCCAGATTTACCTTTCACAGCTCTCTGCATTAAATTTCATTTGTTTCTATTTCATTTTTAGTAATTCATGAAATGTTCCCATGTCTGACAGAGCCAGCATTTATTGCCCATCACTAATTGTCCTTCAGAATGTGGAGTTAGCCACCTTCTTGAGCCGCTGCAGTCCGTGAGCTGAAGGTACTCCCACAGCGCTGTTGCGAAGGGAGTTGCGGGATTTTGATCCAGCGACGATGAAGGAACGGCGAAATAATTCCAAGTCAGGAAGTTGAGTGAATTGGAATGGCAATTACAGGTGCTGATGTTTCCGTGCACCTGCTGCCCTTGTCCTTCTAGGTGGAGAGTTCGCGGTTTTGGGAGTTGCTGGCGAAGTAGCCTTGTAGATGCTACACACTGCGGCCCCATGGTGCACCAGCGGTGGAGGGAGTGAATGTTTAAAGTGGCGGATGGGGTGACAATCAAGCATGCAGCTTTGTCATGGATAATGGCGAACTTCTTGAGTGTTGATGGAGCTGCACTCTACCAGCAAAGTGGAGATTATTCCATCACACTTCTGACTTGTGTCTTGTAGATAATGGAAAGGTTTTGCGGTGTCAGGAGGTGAGATACTCGACTCATAATACCCAGCTTCTGAGCTGCCCTTCTAGCCACAGTTTTTATGTGGCTGGACCAGTTAAGTTTCTTTTCAATGGTAACCCTCAGGTTATTGATGGTGGTTGATTTCGCAATGGTAATGCATTGAATGTCAAGGGAGGTGGCTCTTGTTGGAGATCGGCATTGCCTGGCACTTATGTGGTGCGTGTTTTACATGCCACTTATCAGCCTAGCCTCAAAGTCATCCAGGTCTTGCTGCATGCGGGCACGGACGTCTTTAGAATATGAGGAGATGCGAATGGAAGTGACCAATGCAATCTTAAGTGAACATCCCCAGTTTTGACCTTATGTTGGAGGGAAGGTGATTCATGAAGCAGCTGAAGATGTTTGGGCATCGGACAATGCCCTGAGAATCACCTGCAGCGATGCCCTGAGGCTGTGATGATTGACCTCCAACGAACACATCCATCTTCTTTTGTGCTAGGTATTAATCATGCCAATGGAGAGATTGCCCCCTGATTCCCATTGACTTCAATTTTACTAGTCGTCTTTGATGTCACTCTCAATTAAATGCTGCCTTGACTTCAAGGGCAGTCCCTCTCAACTCACCACTGGAATTTCGCTGCATTGCCCATGTTTGGAACAAGGCTCTTATGAGCTCTGGACCTGAGTGGTCCTGTCGCATCACAAATTGAGCGTCGTTGAGCCAGTTATTGTTGAGTAAATGCCACTTAATAGCACTGGCGACGACACCTTGCATCACTTTGCTCTTTTCACCAGTGTATGTCCTCTTGAAGCTTACTAATACCCTCTCAATGTTTACTACGTTTTCCGAGTATTCGGTCATCTGCAAACTTTCAAATTATGCCCTTCAAATATATAAGTCTATGTCATTAATATCTTTCAAAAGGAGCAGTGGTCTGAATAGCGACCCCTGGTTGACACAGCAGTATATTTCCCTCCAGTCTGAACAACAACCAATCATCACTGCTCTGGTTTTCTATTCCTTTGACATTGCCTGATCCCCACTGCCACTGCCCCTTTGGTCCAAACATGTTTATTGAAAGGCAATTTAGCAAAAGCATCGTTTAAATTCCATATACACAACATGACCCGCAATACGTTCATCAACACACACTGTTAATTCATTAAAGAACTCAATCAAGTACGTCAGACACATTTTGCCGTTAAAATCTCCATGCTGGTTGTCATTTATTAATCTATGTCTTTTCCAAATGACAAATAATTTTTCCCGGAATTATGACCTCTAAAAGTTTTCCCTCAAGCTTCGTTGGACTGACTGGCCTGTAGTTATGGGGTTTATCCCTCTCTCCTTTTTTAAACAGGGTATAACATTTGCAACACCCCGGACCTCTGGCACCATTCCCACATCCAAGGAGAATTGAAAGATTCTAGCCAGATCCTGCGCTACTTCTGTCATTTCTTCCCTCAGCAATCTTCATACATCCCATCCAGACAGCGGAAATGTTCTACTTTACTGTGGTAGAAAACGTGCTGGGCTGAAAGGAGTTAACTGAAGCTGTTTGTTCAGTGACTGTAATTAATACCAGTCTCCATGGATTAACTGAAGCTGTTTATTCAGTCATTGTAATTAATGTCAGTCTCCATGCGTTAACTGAAGCTGTTTGTTCAGCGATTGTAATTAATACCAGTCTCCATGGGTTAACTGAAGCTGTTTGTTCAGTGACTGTAATTAATGTCAGTCTCCATGGGTTAACTGAAGTTGTTTTTTCAGTGAATGTAATTAATGTCAGTCTCCATGGACCCTAATTGAATCAGTGCAGTGTTACCCTCTTCTATTAAGAGGGGATTCCTTTCAATGTGTTATCCCATCGTGTCAGTGAGATCATCACGTCCGGCACTGACAGGGATCAGCGCTCTGTTGCACAGGGAGGGAGTCGAAATCTGAGAACATTTGACTGGAATGTTACAACAATGGATCAGAATACCAGAATAATAGATTGGAGTGTTACAACAATGGCCAGGCATTTCATCCCGGAGTTCGTATATCTTTCTGCATCTTATGATAGAATACCATTGCAATCGCGGACCTATTACACACTTATGCTTGTTCAACACTTTCACTATCCGCTCCTTGCTGCTGTTGGTGTTCCTGGTAAGATCTCTATCGAGCTATTCTATTAAGCATGTTTAACTGCATTACTGTTCGACCCGAAACGTCAACTCAAATTTCTGTCCACGGATGTTGCCTGACCTGCTGAGTTTTTCCAGCATTTTCTGTTGTTATTTCGGATTTCCAACATCCGCAGTATTTTGCTATCGTTACTGTGCTTGTCACTTATTCTTCCCTCCTTGTTGCTGCTTTTATTCCCGGTAAGCCTCTGTATCCAAATTTTAACTCTGCAAACATTTGCTAACTGCATTACTATTCTTTTAATTTGCTTCACATCTTTGCCATGTAAAGTCTCTATATCCACCAATTAGATCTGCAATCCTCTGAAGCACCACCTCCACAGTATGACCCATCTCTGCCCCGTCTCAGACATTCCGCTGCAATAACCCCATTTGCTAAATCTAGACTTGACTATCCCAAATCTCTCCTGGCCGGCCTCCCAGTTACAAGCCTCCATAAACTAGAGCTCATCCAAAACTTTGCTGTCTATATCCTAACACGCATCATGATCCGATCACACATCACCTATGTGTTCGCTGACCTAAATTTGCACCCGATCCGGCAACACCTCGAGCTTACTATTCTCCTCCTTGTGTACAAATCCCACCATGGCCTCACCCCTCCAATTAGTCCCATTCCCCTGCTCTTCTCCCATAGTCCTGCAAATTGTACCCCTTCAAATATTTATCCAATTCCTCTTCTAAAGGTAATTTATTTTCCACTGTACCTCTCCCATAGTATATCAGTCTCTATTTTACTTTATCTTTTTCGCTTTATCTTTCCCTCTTCTCTCTCTCTCTCTGTCTCTTGCTTATAGAATCATAGAAAGATACAGCACAGTAGGAGACCATTCGGCCCATTGTGTCCATGTCATCTTTTAGAAAGTGCTATCGAGGCAGTCCAAATCTTAAGCCAGAGCCCCGTAAAAATTTCCCCTTTATCTAATAATCCGATTCCCTGTCGAAACTTACTGTTGAAGCTGCTTCCACCACGTTCTCAGACATTGCATTTCAGATCACAACAACTCACTGCCGAAAGAAAATTCTCTTCATCTCTCCTCTGGTTGATTTCCCCATTACCTTCAATCTGTGACTTCTTGTTACCCTCCAATCTGCCACTGGAAAAAGATTATGCAATCTATCAAAACCCATTATTAATTTAAACATCTATATTAAATCTCCCCTTTTGAAAAAGGACCGGGATAGACCAGGTGTAAAAGTTCTCAATTGTGGAAAGGCTAATTTTACTAAGTAGAAATGTGATTCCCAAAAGTCAACTAGAAACATCTACTTGAAGGGAAATCAGTGCCAGAGCAGTGTGAAGCATTCAAGGAGGAGATATTGAGGGATTGTAGAAAATCTGTTGCCACAAAGAACGAGGATGTGACCCCCAGTTCTAGAGTCCCCTGGATGTCAAGAAACATACAGGCTAGCATAAGGGAAAAAAGGAAGATTTTGACAGATACCGAGAGCTCAATATTACAGAAAGCCTAGAGGAGTATAGAAAGTGCAAGGCTGAAATTAAAAATGAAATTAGGAAGGCAAAGAAAAAACAGGAAAATATATTGGCAAGCAAAATCAAGGAAAAACCAAAGATATTTTATAAATATATAAAGTGCAAGAGCATAACTAAGGAAAGAATAGGGCCTATTAGAGACCAAGAAGGTAACGCAGTTATGGAGGTGGAAAACGAGGGTATGGTTCTTCTAAGTAACTTGCGTTTGTCTTCACAGCAGAGAGGGACGATGCTGACATTGTAGTTAAGGAGCTGTGTCAAATAATAGATGAGATAAACAAAATGAGAGAGGAAATATTAAGCGGTTTAGCATCTTTGAAAATAGATAAATCACGAGGCCGGGATGAAATGTATCTCAGGCTGTTAAGAGTGGTAAGAGAGTCAAAAGCAAAGTCTCAGACCATCATTTTCCAATCCTCACTGACTACTGGCGTGGTGCCAGTTGACTGGAGGATTGCTCACGTGGTAACGTTGTTTAAAGAGGGGGAAAGGGATAGGAAAATTACAGGCCAATCAGCCTAAACCTCGGTGGTGGTAAAACATTGGAAAATGTATCTAATGGCAGGAAGCAAATGGAAATGGTCGAAAGGAGTTATTTTGACTGGAAGGCAGTTTCCAATGGGCTTCCACAGGGCTATGTACAGGGTCCCCTGATTTTTTGGTATATATGAATGATCGTTACAATTACAGCAAAGGTGAGACCAAACGCAGATTGGGTGACCACTTTGTGGAACACCTCCGTTCAGTCCGTAAGGATGACCCCGAGCTTCCAGTCGCCTGTCATTTTAAATCACCGCCCCATTACTACTCAGACCTCACTGTACTCGGGCTCTTGCCTTGTTCCACGGAAGCTCAGCGTAAGCTCGAGGAACAGCACCTCATCTTCCAATTAGGCACTTTACAGCCTTCCGGACTCAATATCGAGTTCAACAATTTCAGATCATAACCTCGGCCCCTATTCCATTTTTATTTATTTTTTACCCACACGTTTGTTTTGTCCTTTCCCCCTCCTTTTTTCTCTCTCTCACATGGCAGCTGTCTCCCATTCTGCCAACACATTTCACACATAATCTTGAGCCGTCTTTTGTCTCCACTAGTCCTATCACCATCTCGTCTCATTTTGAATACCTCTTAATGTCTCTTCACTTATCTTTTGTTCTCTACCAGCGTGGCCTCTTAATCTATTTAATTTCCGGTGCTTTACCAGTCTGGACAAAGGGTTTGATCCGAAACGTTGACTCTATTTTACCTCCATGGATGTTACCTGGCCTACTGAGATTTTCCAGCATTTTCTGTTGTTATTTTGAGTAAACTAGCCCTGTATTCTATTGAATTCAGAAGAATGAGAGGGTATCTAATTGAAGCATGCAAGATTTTTAGAGGGCATGATGGGATGGATGCTTGAAGAATGTTTCCCTTGGCTGGGTAGGCAAAAACCTGGGCCAGACCCTCAGGCTAAAGAGTATGCCATTCAGGACTGAGATGAGAAGACATTTCTTCACAGAGGTTGGTGAATCTTTGGAGTTCTCTATCTCAGATGGTTGTGGAGGCTCAGTCATTGGGTATATTCAATACAGAAGTTGATAGATATCTGACTAGTAAGGGCATCAAGTGATATGGGGATTGGTCCGTTTAAAGGAGTTGAGGCAGAAGATCAGCCATGACATCATTGAATGGTGGAGCAGGATCGAAGGGTCGAATGTCCTACTCATGCTCCTATTTCGTATATTCTTATGTTCTTAATCGAAGGTTGAAATGGAACTGTGAGCCAGGACAGGTTTGAGATAGAGTGCCTCGCTGCTGCTGAAGGGAGAGGTCGAGAGTGTTCATGTGGCGTTGAATGCGAATCTCAGGATGTGGCGAGAAACAGTGGTTCGAGGAACGCTGCAAATATCGGAGCTGACTTTAATCCTGGGTGGATCTGAAACACGAATGGTGGAATTTCAGTGGCAATCCACGTGGATTAAGTCGGAATTGGAGACAGTTGCTGAGGAAAGAGATATAGCTGTGAAAACGAATTTTGGCAGATAAGTGATCAAACACGAGCAGGAAACAGAAAGCAATGAAGATGAACTAGGTAGAAGAGACAAACGGAAATCCCGTCAGAGAAGAACAGAACTTCTTCAAGGTTGGCATTCATAGAAGAGAAGAGGCAATGAACCAAACACGAATACAACAGCAAATACTGCGGATGCTGGAAATCTGAAATAAATATAGAAAATGGTGGGAACACTCAGCAGTTCAGGCAACATCCATGGAGAGAGAATGACTGTTACCATATCAGGTCTCTGACCCTCCGTCGGAACTGGTAAAAGTTAGAGATGTAACAGATGTTAAGGAAGAGCAGGTGCAGGGAAAGCGGGTAGGGGAAAAAAAAACAAAAGGGATGGTCTGTGGTAGGGTGGAAGCCAGGAGTGGTTAAATGTTGCAAATTTTGATGGGAGAAACATCAAAAGCTGCCGTCTGAATGAAAAAGGGGACAAGTTTATGGTCTGAAATTGCTGAACTCATTGTTGAGTCCAGAAGGCTGTTAAATGCCTAATAGAATTGAGGTGCAGTTCCTCGAGCTTAAATTGAGCTTCATTGCAACAGTGAAAGAGGCCAAGGGCAGAGTGGTCAGCGTGGGATTGGTGCGGAGCATTAAAGTGACAGACGACCGGAAGCTGTGGGTCATGCTTACAGACTGAACGGAAGAGTTCCAGAAAGCGTTCACCCAATCTGCGTTTGAATTCCCCAGTGTAGAGGAGACTGCATCGTGAGCAGCAAATACAGTTGACTAAATTGCCAGGAGTACAACTAAATCGCTGTTTCACCTGGATGGACTGTGTGGGGCCCTGGGCAGGTAGGAGGTTAAAGGGCAGATGTTGAATCTCCTGGGCTTGCATGGGAAGATACCGTGGGTAGGGAAGGGGCTGTTGGGGGTGATTGAGGAGTGGACCAATGTGTTGCAGAGCGAGCGGTTCCTTCGGAATGCTGAAAGGGCAGGGGGAGGATTCACAAAATATTTACTATCGCCTTCTCGCTGTCTCGCTGCTGTTAGTGTTCCTACTAAGTATCTATGGCCAGTTAGTAATTCTTTAAACAAATAACACTGTAATATTATTCTCGCTATTAACTGCGACATACTCATTCATTAATTTTGTGTTTCAAGTTGTTGCATCTATGTTAATGCAAGGTTTTTTGTTTAAAATTACTTGCACATCCTTGCTACTGCTGGTGTCCCTGGTAAGTCTCTGTAACCAGCTATTAATTCTATAAATCATGTTTAACTGCAATACTTTTTTGTTATTTATTCACTCCCAGCCCCTCTCTGCTGTTGGTTGCCCTGGAAAATCTCTCTATTGAGCTATTAATTTTCAAAATCATGTTCCCTGTATTACTGTTCTTGTAATTTACACCGGCCCCACACTCCCTCGCTACTGATGGTGTTCCTGGTAAGTCTCTGCATCTAGCTATTACTTCTATGATTCAATTTTAACTGTATTTCTCTCCTTGTCATTCTCCAATCCATCCACACTGCTGCCAGCTATTGATTCTGAAGGTGATACGTTGTTACCATGAATCAATTGTTCTATATTCAACTCAAGAAAAGATATTGGATGAGACACTTTACTTAACATCCTCATCCTTGTTGACTTATCTGCAGCCTTTGACACGGTTGACCACTCCATCCTTCTCCAACGCCTCTCCACCGCGGTCGTGCTGGGTGGGACTGCACTCACCTGGTTCCATTCTTATCTATCCAATCGTAACCAGAGAATCACCTGCAAAGGATTAACCTCCCGCTCCCACACCGTACCTCTATCTATACCTGCCCCCCTAATTATTCATATCTACATGTTGCCCCTTGGCGACATCTTCCAAAAACGCAGCGTCAGTTTCCATATGTACGCTGACGACACCCAGCTCTAACTCACTACCTCCTCTCTCGGCCCATCCACGGTGTCTGAATTGTCAAACTGCTAATCCGACATACAGTTCTGGATGAGCAAAATTTTTGCAAATTAAATACTGGGAAGACTGAAGCAATTGTTTTCGATCCCTGCTACAATCTCCGTTCCCTAGCCACTTACTCCATCCCACTCCCTAACATCTGTCTGAGGCTGAACAACACTGTTCGCAAACTTGGTGTTATATTTGATCCTGAAGTTAGATTGCGACCACATATCCGCAGCATAATATACCCGCCTTCATCCACCTCCGTAACATTGCCAGTCTCGGTCCTTGCCTCAGCTCATCAGCTGCTGAGACCCTCATCCTTGTTACATCTACAATTGACTATTTGAACGCACTCCTGGCTGGCCTCCCACATTCCACCCTAAGTAAACTTGATGTCATCCAAAACTCGGCTGTCCGTGTCCTAGCTCGCACCATGTCCCGTTCGTCCATCACCCCTGTGTTGGCTGACCTTCATTGGATCCTGGTTAAGCAGCACCTCACTTTCAAAATTCTCATCATTTTTTTCAAATGACTCTAATGCCTCACCCCTTCCTATCTCTGTAATCTCCTTCAGCCCCACAAATCCCTGAGATATCTGCGCTCCTCTAATTCTGCCTTATTGAGCATCCCTGATTGTAATCGCTCAACCTTTGCTGGCCTTGCCTTCTCTTGCCTGGGCCCTAAGCTCTGGAATTCCCTGAATAAATCTGTCCACCTCGTTACCTCTGTTTCCTCCTTTAAGACGAACCTTTAAACTTACCTCGTTGACCAGTCCTTTGGTCATCTCCTTAATTTATTCTTATATGGATTGGTGTCAATTTTGTTGTCATAAAATACTCCTGTGCAGCAGCTTGCGACGATTTACTACGTCAAAGGCGCTATATAAATACAAGTCGTTGTTGATGTTGTAACCAATTCCGTTCTGCTCTCTACACTGAACATTTGTAACAGATCAGAAGACTGTTTTCTTGGTTAAGGAGACTTACCACCTAATGACGAACGGTCATCAATCTGAATCGGTAACTGTGTTTCTCTCTCAACAGATGCTGCCTGACTTGCTGAATATTTAAAACATTTTCTGTTCTTATATCAGATTTCCAGCATCCTCAGCAGTTCGCTTTTGTGTTCACCTAATGCCCGATATGTTTACTGACACAGAGTCAAAGGAACAAATCCTGGCAGATCACAATCACATCTTTAAATGTCTGAAATATCCACAACTCATTCAATTCCAGTCAGTGTACCTTTCCCATCACCTCCAGTTCTGCATTAGTGGCACTGCTTCTGATGATTAGAATAGGATTACAATGATAATTTACATTCACAAAAATCGTTCAGTCAGCCATATTACATAGTGTTTATTTCCAATCTTTGTTTTGAATTTACAATTGGAGCCCATGCCCGCCTGTCACAGTTCCGGGGATCTCTCAGTGAGACCCAGAGTGATTCTCTATTGCCTCCTGCTGTACTGCAGGATAAACAATCCCAGCTGTTTGTAACTGAAGTACTGAGGATAACAAAATCCTTTAATATTTTCTCGACTTATATTCTCTGCACAAGTTGGAAACCAATAGGAGAAAAAGTACAAGGATAAATCTCTTCCATTTGTGTTCAGATACTTTACAAAAGTGTTTGGCGGCTCATTGCCTGTGGGTTAAGTCGCGTAATTATGATGCTAATAAATGCATTTCGTGGGATATTACCTGGTCAATGATAACTATTTATTTTAATTCAGTCCCTTCTTTGCAATGTTAATTTTGAAATCTTCCATTCAATGAGCGACAATTTGAGTATTTCAACAAAACTGTATAAAACTCAATCTTCAAAACAGTTCTTAAAGCAGTTATGTATATTACTGCAGTGCCCTTGTATTTATTATCTTAGCACTTCCATATTACAGCTGTACATTTTAAATAGAATTGCCCATAAATATTGCACGCCAAGATTGCAGTTTCTATCTTTTGCCGTTGCATTTATTTTCAGTTCTAAATAAAATGGTTACCTATCCAGGAGCAGGAATCCAAGCGCGGTTTCCCCCTCTCTAAGACAGGGGCACAGAACTGATTTGCACCGCTCCAAATGCTGACTGATCCCGGGACACGAAGGCATCTTTAGATGTTCTGGTCCTTTGTGTCCCTGTTACCTCGGGTGGAGCTTTTGTCTGCTGGGCTAAAGGTAGATCTATCATTTAATCTCTCATTGATCAAACATCTGCAAATTTCATGTTGTTTTTATCCCCGTTTCATTTATTAATTCCACAATGTATTCCCGATTACTCTTACAATAACCTCTGTATTTTGCTCCAGGGTAATAGAATGAGATTGCATCATTGAGTGTCGCTATTGAGTTGCAGATTTCTCCCCGAATTCCTTCAAACTGCTGCTCTTTCTCCCAGCCTGATGTATAATTTCCCTTTTTATTTCCCTTCCTCACAGTGAACTTAGTGACGATTGTGATCCTGTCTCGGGGAAAGTGCGGTCTCTCCAAATGTGTCACTCGCTACCTGGTGCCCATGGCAGCGGCGGATCAACTGGTCGTTATCCTCGACCTGAAATTGAGGCAGATTTCAATTGTTTATTGGAGTCCGTTTGTTTAAGCGCCGTCCATCCCCATGTGTAATATCCATGCCGTCCTGCTTTATGCCGTCGCAGACTGTTCTGTCTGGTTCACCGTCACTTTCACCTTTGATCGATTGTGGCCATTTGTCTCCAGTAGATGAAAACTAAATATTGCACTGAGAAAACGGCGGCTGTGGTTCTGGGAACAGTACTGTGCTCAGCAGTTTAACGGACATCACCTGGTATTTTATGTTCACAGATCAGTATAAGTATATGAACCTCCCCTGGTTTTGTGTTGTAACAGCCGAGTTTGAGTATTCATGGATCTGGGCAGCAATCGAGCCGCTTCATTATATTCTCACCCCGGGGGTCCCATTTGTTGTGATTCTGCTGCTCAATGCTGTCACCGTCAAAAACATTTTAGTGCCCAGCAGAGCCCGCAGGAGACTCCGGGGTCCCAGCAGTGGGGAGAGTCCCAGAGACCCAGAGATGGAGAGCCGCAAGAAATCCATCATTTTACTGCTTGTTATCTCCGGCAATTTCGTTCTGTTATGGGCAGTGTTTGTCGGGTTTTATATATGGCTCCGCATGTTGATTATGGGATCTGTGCCTGTAGATCCACCTCCTTTTCGAATGGAATTGGGATTGATGCTGCAGCTGCTGAGTTGCTGCACCGAAACTGGGATTTATGCCTTCATCCAGACTAAGTTCAGAGAGCAGTTGAAAAATGTGGGAAAAAATCCCTTTACTCTGATTGTAAACTTCATTAAAGGATGATGTGAAGTGGAGAGTTTGCAGCCTGAGAGCTCCCTGCATCTGATATTGTGGCGAGCCGCTCTCCCCTGGGCAGGGCCACCCGCCGGCGTTAACATTCACCTAACAATGTTGGCGGCCCAGTGCCCAGCACGAAGATGGTGGCCCCGCATCACTTACAAAGATGTTGGCTCTGCTGTTCTGCACAACGATGGCGTCCCTGGCACCATGCACATAATTGGCGGCTTTGGCACCATTAACATAGATGGCGCCGCTGGTGTCCCGCAGCATGTTGGCGGCGCCTGCCCCCCTAACAAAGATCGCGGCTCTGGAGCCCCGAACAAAGATGGCAGCTCTGGTGCCCCTAACTGATGGCGGCCGTGGTGCCCCTAACAAAGTTGGCGGCGCTGGTGCCCCGCACAAACATTGCAACTCTGGCACCCCGAACAAAGATGGTGGCTCTGGTGCCCCTAAAAACGATGGTGGCTTTGGCGCCCCTAACAAAAATGGCGGTGCTGGTGCCCCGCACAATGATGGCGGCTCTGGCGCCCCTAACAAAGATGGTGGCATAGTGGCCCCTAACAAAAATGGCATCACTGGCACCCCGCACTAAGCTGGTGTCTCGGGTTGCAACATTATAACCCTTTATAATTCATTGGCCCAGAAATTCCAAAACGGGGCTTGCAGCGCGTGCAAGCCCCGTATTTGCACTTACCCCGCGCTCATGCCGATCAGCTTCTGGGATGCCTGAACTTGCAGAAATAGAAAGCACATTCCCGGGCAGCGTATGACGTCACGCCGCCCAGGAGTGCAGCCAGCGCGAAGCCAGGAGCGTGCAGTGTAAGTGAGGCACGCCCCTTGAGGTCTCAGTTTCACTGGACACGCCCCCAATGTTTCTGTCAATCTGCTAAGGATTTTTACATGCAAAGCAGCAGTTTAAATAGGTTTTTGGAAGTTTTTTGAAGATTTTGGTAACTTTTATAAACTTTTTAAAATGTTTACATTATTGTGAGTAATCTGAAGTAGTTTTAAAGAGAATTAAACCAATTTAAAGACTTTTAAAAGCCTTAAAGAATTTTTTAATTCCATTTATTTATTTAGCAATGTCGTCGTCATACGTGTCTTCACACTGTTCCCTTTGGGGAACTGTATGAAGTGGTGGAAGGCTTTATGGCTATGATTAACGCTCATTCCGTGACCGTAACCATCTTTGAACCAGCCATTAGGGCGGTTAGTCATATGGCGGGAGGGTTTTACGGGCTCCCACAAGCTATACAAGGAGGGGGGGGGCCACCCACACCCACGGACGCAAATATCCCACTGGATGTCAACCCAGAATTTAGAGCCGGAGCTCCGACTCCACTTGCCGGGACTGTCTGGAGCGGGGTTCGAAACCCTACCCTGATCTGGCCCAGCGGCGGGGATCCTACCGCTATGACAAAGGCCCAATCCAATTAGCAACGTGAAATGGCAGCATAGGGCTGCAGTCACGGGGAGGGAAAAGGCGCAGGAAACGTATGGGTGTCACCTTTTGTGCGGAGTGGGCCTTTTGCATAGCAGTAAGCATCCCCGCCGCTGGGCCAGAAGGAGAAGAGTTTTGAACCCCACTCCAGACAGTCCCAGCAAGTGGAGTCGGAGCTCCAACTTTAAATTCTGGGTGGACATCCAGCGGGATACTTGCGTCCGTGGGTGTTGGTGGCCACCCCCCCTCAGATGGGTTGTGGGAGCCCGTAAAACCCTCCCGCCATAGGACTAACCACCCTAATGTCTGGTTCAAAGATGGTTACGGTCACGGAATGAGCGTTAATCACGGCCATAAATCCTTCCACCACTTCATACAGTTCCCCAAAGGGAACAGTGTGAGGATACGTACGATGATGACCTCTTGCGCAGATGCGAGGGGGCAAGTCGTGCAATTGTTAAATTTTTTATTTTATTGACATGTAAAATGTTGGCCCAGTAATTCCCTTCCAAATGCGCTAGTACGGTCGGGGTACTTACGCATCTGGCCGGATGAAATGCCGTTTTTCAGCATGCACAGTGTCCTCTGAACGAAGGGGTTCAGAGGCAGAATGCGTGCGACTGCACAGGCAGCGCGTGTGCAGTATAATTCGCCGCTTTCATTAATGCTTTCAGTGAGGTCCAGTCATTACAACTTACACATGAAAAAAGCATGGGTACAGTTGCTCCAGAGGCTGCGGAGGAAGATATTTCTTATCGTGGAGCTTCTGAAAGTATGTATGTCTGTATATATTCCTTTGCGTGTTATGTATATATTCCTTTACTTATGTGTATGAATGTATTGTTTAATTATGACTTTCAGAGAAAGTAACTTATTGGAAAATCATAATTATAAATATACATTCATACACATTAGTAAAGGAATATAAAACATACATACATATACGTAAAGGAATATATGTGGACATACATACATAACTCATTCTCACATTCCATTCACACAGCCACAATTGCTCCTTCTACCTACCGTTCTGAAAACACGTTTAAAAAAAAAAAATTAAGTTTAAAACTTACTTAAAATTTCTTAAAATAACTTCCCTCCCTTTCCCAAACCTAAATATTGCATTTCATAAGCTCCTCCATAAAATATATCTCCTTCCCCAGCCAATGAACAACTTTACACTTGCTTTTTTCAAGTGTAAGTTCTAGGGACTTACCCTCACTGAATCCATCAGTGAAATCTACAAAGTTCACTGCGCAAGCGCTGCCTGTGCAGTCGCACGCGCTGTGAATAGACCTCGGGTCTGGAAATGCCGGCGTTCCCCGCATGCGCTGTTACTGCTGAACGCCGGCATTTCCAATGGCCAGATGCGTGAGTAACCCGACCGTACTCACGCTTCTGGCCTGGAATTTCTGGCCCATTATGTTCATTAACAATCAATTTTTATTCATTCTTGGGAGGTGGTCGTCGCTAGCAAAGCCAACATTTTTTGCCCATCTGTAAGGGGTCTTCCTCGAGAGGTTTCCCTGAGGTTTCTCTCTCTAGAGGCCTCTCTCTCTTGCACAGTAAAACTTTGAGTGGTTCGACCCACTCACCCCTTAGATTCTATAATCTGGACTTAGGTGCAGGAACTGCAATGCAGAGAAGACTCTTGTAGACCAAGTTTGATGAATAAAAATGAACTTTTATTGCAAATGGAAAAATATCAAATCAAATGCAACAAAGACAAGAGTACGGTACATGGGAGGGAAAAACAAATACAAACAAATCATAACGACATTATACTAACGAAGGCAAATATAGGCATCTTATACTCTACAAAGATCATCATGAAATAAAGAAAAACATGGAACATCGAGGGACAACAACTCATGTTAATTGTACCCTTAAATCCACCTCCTTATTAAACCTAACTAGATCTGATTGTGAAGGGCCAGAAACATGCTCACCAATCCCACTAGGAAGTGCAAGGTTTTGAAAACGAGGCTGCTGGGGCTGCAACGACTGTCCGATTTTAAACTGTCCTTTTTCTCCGCTCTCTTTGTGACTGTCCGAGCTTGTTGATTCAAACTTCCTCCAACGTCTTCTCCCAAGCTGTGTCTTCCTCCTCAAGCTGCGTTCCGGGGTGCTGCGTCCTGGTCCTGTGTCTCAACTCGTCCAAGCTGTCCCTGGGGAAGTTGCCCCTGTCGAGTCGTGTCCCACTGCCGTGTCCTCCAAGCTGCTTGTTCAGCTTGCCTCGAGTGTCGCTTCCAACCCGGTGCTTCTACTTGTCTCAACTGCTGAAAAGTCTCTTCAGTTATACCTTTCTTCCTGAGGCTTCACTTCCCGCCCAAAATCAGGTGAGTCTTGGTTTTAACTTTTGGTGGGCTTTGAGCGCAGCGGGCAGTTATTATATTTAAAATGATTTTAAGCGGCTGGTAACAGGCCCATCTCTGGTTTGAAATGGCTTTCATTGTTGTTAATTTCGTGCTGATCCTGTTACCGAGCCCTTGGTGTTGTCCTCATGAATATGTTATTGTCTCTTTCATCTGTGTCAACATTTAGATGGCCTCTGTCTCCAAGCATCTAATCCACATGCATGCCTGTGGGTCTGGCTTTTTTTTTCCTCTCAGAAAACAGCTTCCAGAACTTGCTATGGGTTCAATCCACATAGTTGCCTAAGGTTGTGCAGGAACCATTTTAAAGTGTCCCAACAAGCTGGTCACATGATACGGCGGCCATTTTGTATGCCCCCTTTTCTGGGCTTCTTTTAAAACAGTCTTTAAAATCATGGCCTCTTCTGCCCATTGATCCTTATTAATATGAAATCCAATTTTGCAAATCCTACACATCCCTAATTGCCCTGGATAAGGTGGTGGTGATCTGCATCATACAACTGAGTTGTTTGATGGGCCATTTCAGCGGACAGTTAATAGGCAATGGCATTGCTGTGCATCTGCAGTCACATTCGTCCAGAATGGGTAAGGAGGGCAGATTTCCTTCCCTGAAAGACATGAGTGAACCAGATGTGTTTTTACGACAATATAGTAGTTTCATGGACACCACTACTGACACTAACTTTTTATTCCAGATTTGTTTAATTAATTGAATTTACATTCCCCTGCTGGTGGGATTTGAACTCAGGATCATTCGTCCAGGCATCTGGTTTACTAGTGCAGCACATAAGCACTAACCTATCGTAGTCTTCAAATATATTGCCATTCCTTCATCGTCACTCGGTCAAAAGCCTGAAATTCCTTCCATAATATTATTGTGGGAGCACCTTCACCACATGGACTGCAGCAGCTCAAGATGCAGTCCCACCATTTTACAATGGGTAATGTTGTGGAAATGGACCACTCGGTGTCATGGGTAGTCCGCAATATGAGAGAAACTTTATTACAAGCATGCCGAGTAGAGCCTTCAGCATACCGAAGTCTCTCAGATTTGCAATGGCCGTGGCAGTTTATTTATATATAATCAACCGTTAATTAATGGTTACGTAGGCTTTGGCAGATATTCCTGCTATCCCAACTGTCACAGACCCAAGATCATTATTTCTGCTTTGCTGCAGTTTTGTTTATCTTATCTGGCCTCCAGTTACCATTATCTTTGTCTATTGTTCCTGATTCAAGTTTTCGTGAAGAAACTTTATTACAACTACTGCCACTGTTAAATGCTGACACCGCGCTTTGATCTGGTTTAGGTCAAGCTTCCCATCATGCCTTGCAGTTAGAGTAACATTTTAATTGCATGGCCTCTAACGCAACTATAATATACATGTAAAGGTTATCCAAACCTACAGGTTACCCTATCAGTCCCTCCTGTTGGCCCCGGTCAGTCTTTGTCTGTTCCAGGTAGGATATACCTATGCACGGATGTGCTCCTGGGACAGGATTTCCAGAAACAACGCAAAAGACTCACTTTCGAGTTTGGAGGCTCAAAGCCGGAGCTTACTATTTCCAAAGTACCGTTTTGTGCGCTTTCCACGGCTTCGCTCGACAAGCCCTCCTTGTTTGCCAATCTTTCCCCCTGATGTAAGTCCATCGTCACTAAATCACTACGTTTCAGCCAAGATGATCTGCCCTTTATCGAGGTAGGGATCTCTCACCTTCTAGCTGATGGTATCTTTGAGCCATGTTTATCTTCCTGGCGGGCTCAAGTCATCGTTGGTAAAAATCCTCTGAAGCAACACAAGAAACGTCTTCGCATCGATTACTCGCAAACTATTAACCAGTATACCAACCTGGATGCCTACCGATTACCACGCATCGATGACATGGTCAAAAACCTTGCCAACTACAAGGTATTTTCAACTTTTGACTTAAAGAGCGCGTGCCATCAAGTACCGTTAAAGACTCTGACAAAAAGTATACGGCATTTGAGGCCATTGGTCAGCTTTACCAGTTTTCTCACCTTCCATTTGGTGTCACCAAAGGGATGGCCGTCTTTCAACGGGCACTGGATAGCCTAGTCAAACAGGAGAACTTAACTTTTTCCAGCATTTTCTGTTGTTATTTAGGAGAACTTAACGGACACTTTTCCATATCTGGGTAATATCACCATTGCTGGTCATGACCAGAAGGAGCACGATGCCAACCTCCAGAAAGTTTTTGACGTTTTCCGACGTCGCAAATTAACCTTAAATGAGTCAAAAGCTGTGAAATCTGTACCATCAGTCAACATCCTTGGCTACTGGGTGGGCAATGGTGTCATCAAACCGGATCTGGAGCGACTTTGTCCGCTTCAGGAGCTCCCTCCCCCTACGAATCTCGGCTCTCTTCGTCGGGCACTCGGCATGTTCGCCTATTATGCAAAGTGGATACCCCACTTCTCCGACAAGATCCAGCCCCTGCTTCACGAGACGTAGTTTCCGTTGGAGGCTACGGCTATTTCAGCATTCAACCTCCTCAAGTGACAACTGGAAAAAGCCACGCGTTGTTCCATCGATGAAAATCTCCCTTTCGTGGTCGAGTGCGATGCATCGGCGGTGGCGATCTTGGCTATCTTGAATCAAGGTGGTCAACCCGTTGCATTTCTTTCCAGAAATTTGCAGGGTAGCGAGCTCCATTATCCAACTGTCGAGAAGGAGGCTAAGGCTATCATCGAAGCAGTACGTAAATGTAGTCATTTTCTCGCTTGTCGCCATTTCAAACTCAGAACTGATCAGTGCTCTGTGGCCGTTATGCTGGATAACCGGAAATGCACCAAGGTCAACAATAACAAAATACAGCTCTGGAGGATGGAATTGGCCACCTTTGGCTACACCATACATTATCGACCTAGCAAAGAGAATGTGGCTCTGGATACCATCATGCGGGCATTCTGCTCTTCTATTTCAACTTTGACTCCTGCGGACCTTCATACTGACTTATGCCATCCCGGCATTACCCATATGTTGCACTTTGTGCAATCTAAAAATCTCCCATTTTCTACAGAAGACGTGAAAAGAACATGCTCCACTTGTAGAATTTGGGCGGAATTAAAACAGCAATTATTCTGTCCGTCGGATGGCTCACTCATACACTCTATACAGCCTATGCAACGACTCAGCATTGACTGTAAAGGGCCATTGCCTTCCTCAACGTGAAACACCAACTTATTCACGAATATTCACGCTTCCCCTTTGCTTTACCCTGGCCCAATATGCTTACATCCACAGTGATCAAATGCCTCGATAAGGCCTTTTCCCTTTGTGGTACAGCCAGTTTCATCCACCCTGATCGGGGGCCCTCCTTTATGTCAAGCAAGCTCAAAAGTTATCTTTCTCAATGGAGAATTGCCACAAGTAAAACGACACCGTGCCATCCCATCGGAAACGGACAGGTTGAGAGATACAACGCTATCATTTGGACCGCTGTTCGTCTTGCACTGAGGTCACACAACCTACCAGACCAGCAGTGGGAAACTGCTCCCTGACATGTTGCATTCCATCAGGTCTCTTCTTTCTGTGTCCACCAACGTTAATACTCATGTGCGATTCTCCGGTTTCCAGCATTGCTCCACTCATGGGACGTCCCTACCATCATGGTTGGCAGCTCCCGGCCCCGTGCTGCTCCGAGAATTCATTCCATCTTCCAAGAATGATCCCCTCATTGACGTGGTGGAACTAACAGATGTTAATCCCACATATTCGTAGGTGCGGTACCCTGATGGCCGGGAGTCCACCGTTTCACTCCGAGAACTGGCTCCCTGTCCAACCACTCCCACGGACCCACCGATAGGGGGACCCATAGTAATGATGCCAATACTGTGCGCTCCTTTGATGATGACGCCCTACCCGAGACATCAAGGGATTTGCCGGCTACTCCGTCGAATCAACTCGGGCATCAGAGCGCTCCCCAGGGGATGGCCACCCGAAGCCAGGCCATCGTTCAATCCCTGGCTACCAAACAAGATGAAGCCAGCTCTGCAACTGTGGGGACCCGCTCCCGGAGTATTGATCACTCCAGTCCCCCTCAGATCGATCAAGGTGACACGGGCCCTGTCAATCTACCAGCATGGACCAAGCGACCCAGGGACCAAGACACAGTCTGAGGAGCCTTGCCTTCCGGCCACAAACAGATATCGAAATGACTGCGGCTCTTCGTGCTCCGTCTAATCGCTAGATGCTAGTCGTCGGACTTCCAAATCTTTCAGTTTGGATGAATGTCATGAATGTTTCATGTAGAAATGACTCATGAGATAAAACTGGGCGGCCAGCTGGTGGCGCCGTCCAAGGAATGTATAAATACTCGGGCGTTGACCAGCTTGCTCAGCATGTTTTTGTAACCAGGAACTAGAGATGTAACTAGAGCTCATGGTTGTGAAACAGTTGAATAAAGCCATGTTTTATACTCAAACCAAGTGCTCAATAGTTTTCTTATGTCACTCTATCTCCCTGTATCTCTATCTATCTGTATCTATCTCTCGCTGTATGACTCTCACTCTCTGTACCACTCTCACTCACTGTACCTCTCTCTCTCTGTGTACCTCTCTATCTCTCTGTATCTCTCTCTCTCTGTATCTCTCTCACTCTCTGCACCTCTCTCTCTCTGTATCTCACTCACTCTCGCTCGCTCTCTGTCGGCCATCCTCTCTGTATCTCTTTCTTTCTGCCTCTCTCTCATTACATCTCTCTGTCTGTCTGTGTCTTTCTTTCTCTCTCAGCTGTATCAGTCTCTCTCTCTCTCTCTCTCCCTCTCTGTATCACCCCCTGTATCTCTCTGTATCCCTCTCTGTCTGTCTTTCTCGTTAACTCTCTCTCTCTGTATTTCTCTCTCTGTTTCGCTCTCGTATCTCTCCCTTTCTCCCTCTGTAACTCTCGCTCTCACTGCATCTGTCTCTCTCTATATATATCTATCTCTATCTCTCTTTATTTCTCTCTCTGTCTGTATGTGTGTCTCTCCCTCTGTCAGTTTCTGGTTCTCTGTGTGTGCATCTCTCTCTCTCTCTGTATCCGATTCTCTCTCTCTGTCTCTATCACTCTCTCTGACTCGCTCTCTCTATACCTGCCTCTCTCTCTCTGTTTCCATCTCACTCTGTATCCATCTCTCTCTGTCTCTCTCTCTCTCTCTCTGTATCCCTCTCTGTCTCTCTGTGTCTCTATTTCTACATGTGTCTCTCTCTCTTGCCCTCTCGCTGTCTCTCTCTCTGTATCTCCCTCACTGTATCTGTCTCTCTCTCTCTGTATCTCTCTATATTGCTCTGGATCTCTCTCTCTCTCTGTATATATCTCTCTCCCTCTCTATTTCTCTCTGTATCTCCCTCTGTATCTCTCTGTATCCCTCTCTCTGTATCTCTCTCTCCATCTCTCTCACTCTCTGTACGTCTCTCTCTCTGTATCTTGCTCTCTTTATCTATCTGTCTGTATCTCTGTCTCTCTCTGTATATTTCTCATTCTGTATTTGCCTTTCATTCTCTCTCTGCTCTATCTGCCCCTCTCTCTCTCTGTATCCCTCTCTCTATCTCTCTAGTTATCTCACTCTCTCTCTCTATCTCTTTCTTTGAATCCGTTTCTCTCTCTCTATGTCTGTCTGTAACTCTCTCTCTCTCACTGTGTATCTCTCTCTGTATATCTCGCTCGGTATCTCTCTCTGTATCGCTCTCTCTCACTCTGTCTAACTCTCTCTCGTTATCACTCTCTCTGTATATCTCTCTCCCTCTCTCTGTATGTCTCTCTCTCTCTCTGTATATTCCTCTGTATCTTTCTGTATCCCTCTCTCTCTCTCTCTCTCTCTGTCTCTCTCTCTCTTTATCGCTCTGTCTCTCTCTCTATATATGTCTCTCTCTATATATATATATATATATCTCTCTCATTTTCTAAATCTCTGTGTATCTCAATGTAACACTCTTATATACCCAAAACCACATGCTATAACACTCTTATATCACCCAAATCACCAACTGTAACACTCTGATATACTCCACACCACCCGCTGTAACACTCTTATATACACCACACCCATCGAAGCACTCTGGTATATTCCACACTCCTCACTGCAAATCTCTGATACGCTACACAGCCAACACTCTAACACCCTGAAATAACACATACACACCACACTGTAACACTCTGATAGAACCTACACCACTCACTGTAACACTCTGATATACCCAGACCACTCATTGTAATAATCTGATATAGACCACATCACTCACTGTAAAACCCTGATATACCGCAAACCCCTCTCTCTAACACTCTAATATACACCTCACCCTTCATTTCAACACTCTGATATATACCACGACTCTCACTGTAACAATCTGATACGCTTAACAACCCTCACTGTAACACACTGCTTGTCCCCACACTCCTCATTGTAAAACTCTGATATCCCACATCCAACTAAAGGGAACACTCTGATATACGCCACACCAATCACTGCAACGCTCTGATATACTCCACATCCCTCAAATTAAAATTATGAAATACCCCACACCCCTCAATTTAACACTATGATATAGCCAACACCCCTCACTGTAACACTCTGATATTCACCATATCCCTCGCTCTAATACTCTGATATACCACACACCCCTCTCTTTAACACTGATATTCCTCAAACCACTCACTGTAATCCTCTGATATACCTCAAACCTCTCACTGTAATACTGATATACCTCATAGCACTCCTATAAACTCCGGTCCCTCAATGTAACACTCTGATATACTCCAGCTCCATCGCTGTAACACATTCAAATATGTATCACACAGCACAATGTAACTGTGATATACCTCACACCCCTCACTGTAACACCGTGATAAACTCCTCAATGTAACACTTTTATATACCCCACACCCAACACTGTAAAACTGTGATATATTCCACAACACTTACTGTGACTCAGATACACCCATACCCCTCAATGTAACACTTTTATATACTCCACACTGCTCACTGTGACACTCTGATACACCCCATACCCCTCAATGTAACATTCTTATATACCCCACATCCCACAATAAAAAAATCTGATGTACCCCACACTATTCATTGTTACACGCTGATAAATCCCGCATCCTGCACTGTAAGACTGATATAACTCACACCAGGCTGATATTATCCGGTCCACTCACTGTAACACTGATATACTCCACCTCCATCAATGTAACACACTCTGCTGTACTCCACAACAATCACTGTAACACTCTGATATAGATCGCACCCTTACTGTAACACTCTATTACATGCCACACCACTCAATCTAACACTCTTATATAACCTATACACCAGACTGTAACATACTCTGATATACTTCAAACCCCTCAATGTAATACAATGATATAACCCACACCCTCACTGTATCAGTACGATATAGTACACATCCCTCACTGTTATACTCTGCCTTATCCCACATCCCTTGCTGCAATACTCTTATATACGCCACACTCAGTACTCTAACAATGATATACTCCACACTCCTCACTTTAAGCATCTGATATACCCACACCTCTCACTCTCTATTATATAACACACATCCCTCACTGTAATAATCTGATATGCCCCAGAACCTTCACTGTAACACAATCTGATATATCCCACACCACTCACTGAAACACTGTGATACATGACACTCTCGGGACGGTTACACCCCACACCAGTCATGGTAATACTGATATACCTCGCACCACTCACTGCCACTTTAGTCCCATGTTCTTCAGTTTTGGTAATAGGTGGTAAATTATCAAGCACATTTTGAAAATATAGGGAAATTGGAAAAGTGTGAGTAGTATCAACTATAAAACCATAGAATTGGAGAGACAAGATGTGTTGACAATTTGATTAGCGGAACATGGTGCTCCGCTCTGATCAGTAGCCTTGCCTGGTTTCAATAAGTGAATCTCATAATCAGTGATTTTATTCCCATTTTAATATTTATTTTTATTTATTCTCAGGATATGGGTGGCGCTGTCAAGGCCGGTATTATTTGCTGATCCCTAATTACCCGTGAGAAAATGGTGAGCCTTCATCTTGAGCCACTGCAGTCCATGAAGTGAAGGTGCTCTCAAAAAAGTGTTATGGAAGGAATTTCATGCTTTTGACTCAGTGAAAATAAAGGAATGGTGATATACTGAAGGGTTCCTGGACAAGTACACCAGATGAGTGGACGAATGATCCTCAGTTCAACTCCCAACAGCTGTGGAATTTAAATTCAATGAATTAAACAAATCTGGAACAAAAGTTAGTGTCAGTAGTGATGAACAGGAAACTACCGGATTGTCATAAAAACACAGCTGGTTCTCTAATGTCCTTCAGGGAAGGTAATCGGCTGTCATTACCCATCCTGCACGCAATGTGACTCTAAATGCCCAGAAATGTGTTTGAATATTATCTGCTCCTCTGAAATTGCTGAGCAAGCCATTCCATTGTAAAAGGCCTCACAACAGAACCGTCTCCAGGGCAATTACGGATGGGCTATAAATGCAGGCCTGGCCCGCTATGCCCACATTACAAGATTCAATTAAAAAAGATTTATTAATTATCGTAATGTTTTATAAAGAGTTATCATGTCGTAACCCATGCCGTGATCTTTGTTACAGGTGCCAGAGCCACCATTATTTCACAGGGGGCCAGAGCCGCCATCTTTGTGCATAGCGCTAGCACCACCCTTTTTGATAGGAGCACCAGAGGCACTATGTTTGTGTCGGGCACCGGATCCGCCATCTTTGTGCGGAAAGTGCATTCTGCCATTTGATGTGGGGCAACGGAACCACCATCTTTGTGCGGCGTGTTGGTGCCATTACCTTTGTGCGAGGCAATGTCGTTGCGATATTTGCGATTGGTGCCAGTTAAACCATCTTTGAGCCATGGGCTGGGTGTGCCATCTTTATGTGGGGCGCTGGGGCCGCCATCTTTGTTACGTGAATTTCCATGCCGGCAGAAGCTCATGCAGCCCGGGGGACTGCAGGTCGTCACAGTATTCGAAATGGCCCGGCATATCCTTCACTCTGCCATTACCACCATGCCAGGGGACCAACCCTGGTTCAGCAACGAGTGTAAAAGAGCATGCCAGGAGCTGCACCAGGCGTACCTAAAAATGAGGTGCCAATCAGGGGAAGCTGCAACACAACATGCATGCTAAAAAGTGGAAGCAGCATGGTATAGACAAGGCGAAGGGATTCCACAATTGATCAGAGCAAAGCTCTGCAGTCCTGCCATACCCAGTCATGAATGGTGGTGGACACTTAAACAACAAACAGGAGAAGGAGCCTCCAAGAATATCCCTATCTTCAATGATGGTCGAGCCCAGCACGTGAGTGCAAAATACAAGGCTGATGCGTTTGCAACCAACTTAAACCAGAACTGCCGAGTGGATGGAAAATATCGGCCTACACATGAGGCCCCCACCATCACAGAAGCCAGCATTTAGCTAATTGGATTCACTCCACGTGATATCAGGAAATGATTGAGTGCACTGGATACAGCAAAGGCTATGGGCCACGACAACATCCCGACTATTGTGCTCAAGACTTCTGCTCCAGAACAAGCCGTGCCTCTAGCTATGCTGTTCCAGTACAGCAACAACACTGGCCTCTATCCGACAATGTGGAAAGCTGCCAATATACATTACCTTTCCACAAAAAGCAGGACAAATCCAACCCGGCCAACTAACGCCCCATCTGCCTGCTCTCAATCCTCAGCAAAGTGATGGAAGGTGTCATCGACAGTGCTATCAAGTGGCACTTACTCACCAATAACCTGCACACTGAAGCCCATTTTCGGTTCCACCAAGACCACTCGGCTCCCGACCTCATTACAGACTTGGTCCAAACATGGACAAAGGAGCTGAATTCCAGAGGTGAGGGGTGAGTGACTGCACTTGACATCAAGGCAGCACTTGACCGAGTCTGGCATCAAGGCGCCCTAGTAAAACTGAAGTCAATCGGAATCATGGGGAAAACGCTCCACTGGCTGGAGTCATATCCAGCACAAAGGAAGATGTTTGTGGTGGTTGAAGGTCAAACATCACAGCCCCAGGACATAATTGCAGGTGTTCATCTGGGCAGTGTCCTAGGCCCAACCATCTTCAGCTACTCCATCAACGACCTTCTCTCCAACATAAGTTCAGAAATGGGGATGTTCGCTGGTGACTGCACAGTGTTCAGCGCCATTCACAACTCCACAGATAATGAAGTAGTCCATGTCCGCATGCAACAAGACCTGGACGACGTTCAAGCTTGTGCTGATAAGTGGCAGGTAACATTTTCACCACCGAAGTACCAGGCAATAACTATCTCCAACAAGCTAGGTTCTAAACTCCTCCCCTTGACATTCAATGGTAGAACCATCACCGAATCCCCCACTATCAATAGCCTGGGGGTCACCATTAACCAGAAACATTACAGGACCAGCCAAATAAATATTGTGGAGCAAGAGCAGGTCAGAGTCTAGGTATACTGCGGCGAGAGTTTCACATTTGACTCCCCAAAGCATTTCCACCATCACCAAGCCACAAATAAGGAGTGACGGAATACTCTCCACTTGCCTGGATGAGTGCATTCCCAACAACATTTAAGAATCTCGACACCATCCAGGACAAAGCAGCCCGCTTGATTGGCACCCCATCTACCACCTTAAATATTCACTCCCTCCAGCACCGGCTTACTGCGGCTGCAGTGTGTACCATCTGCAAGATGCACTGCAGCAACTCATCAAGACTTCTTCGGCAGCACCTCACAAACCAGCGAAATCTTCCACCTGGAAGGACAAGGGCAGCAGGCGTATGGGAACACCAACACGTCCATTCCCCCTCCAGGTCTATCACCATCCTGACTTAGAAGTACATCGCCGATCCTTCATCGTCGCTCTGTCAAAATCATGGAACTCCCTACCTAACAGCACTCTGGGAGTACCTTCACCACATGGACTGCAGCAGTTCAAGAAGGCGGCTCACTATCACATTTTCAACGGCAACTAGTAATGGGCAATTAATGCTGGCATTGCCAGGGACCGCCAGGTCCCATACACAAATTATATTTTTAAAATCACACCAAGGCAGCAGTCAGGCTGCAAAGTCTCTGCTTCACATCATCCTTTAATGAATTTTACAATAAGAGTAAAGGGATATTTGACCATATTCTTCAACTGCTCTCTGAATTTAGTCTGGGTCACGGCATAAATCCCAGTGTTGTTGCAGCAACTCAGCAGCTGCAGCATCAATCCCAATTCCTGTAAAAAAGGAGGAGAATTTGCAGACATATGCCGGATCGAACCTACCCGGCTCCATATATTAAACCACCATAAACGCTGCCCATAACAGGATGAAATTGCCGGAGATAACAAGCAGCAAAATGATGGATTTCCAGCGGCTCTCCATCTCTAGGTCTCTGTGACTCTCCGCACTGCTGGGACACCGGAGTCTCCTGCGGGCTCTGCTGGACACTAAAATGTGTCTGACGGTGACAGCATTGAGCAGCAGAATCACCACAAATGGGACCCCCGGGGTGAGAATATAATGAAGGAGCTCGATTGTCGCCCAGACCCGTGATTTCATAACACTGATTGTTACCTCACAAAACCAGGGCATGTTCCAAAGCCCATACCAAGCTGTAAACATAAAATACCAGAAAATGTTCTTTGAGCCGCTCAACACAGTCACTGTTCCCAGAACCACAGCTGCCGTTTTCTTGGTGCAATATTTAGTTTTCAGCTTCTGGCGACAAACGGCCACAAATCGATCAAAGGTGAATGTGACGGTGAACCAGACAGAACAGTCTGTGGCTGCATAAATTAAGACGGCATGTATATTACACACGGGGATGGACCGCACAAAATAAAAATGTTCGTAATAAAGAATCAGAATCTGCCTCAGTATCACGTCGAGGATAACGACCAGTAGTTCCGCCATTGCCATTGCCAGCAGATAGCGAGTGACACATGTGGAGAGACCGCACTTTCCCCGAGACAGGATCACAATCGTCATTACGTTCACTGTAAGCAAGGGAAATAAACAAGAACTTTATACATCAGGCTGGGAGGGGAGATAAACTGCGAAATTATACATCAGGCAGGGAGGGGAAATAAACAGGGAAATTATACATCAGGCAGGGAGGGGAAATAAACAGGGAAATTATACTTCAGGCTGGGAGCAAGAGTAGCAGTTTGAAGGAATTCGGGGCGAAATCTGCAACTCATTGGTGAAATTTACTGATATAATCTCATTCGATTACCAGTGGAGATGATTACAGTGTTTATTTTAAGAATAATCGGGAATACATTGAAGAATCAATCAAGGAAACGTCGCTAAATATAACAGGAAAGTAAAAGATGTTTGATCGATGAGAGATTAAATGATAGTGCTGCCTTTAGCCCAGCAGACAAAAGCACTGCCTTAGTTACCAGGGACACAAAGGACCAGAACCTCTGAGGAAGCCTTCGTGTCACGCGATCAGTTAGCATTTGGAGCGGTGCAATTTGTTTCTGTGCCCTTTATGTTAGGGAGGGGGAAATCCCGCTTGGATTCCAGCTCCTGGTTAGATATCCATTATATTTAGGACTGAAAATGAATGGAACCGCAAAATACAGAAGCTGCATTCTTGGCGTGCATTAATTACAGCCAACTGTATTTAAAATGTGCGGCTGCAATATGAAAATACTGAGCAAATAAATACAAGTGCACTGCAGTTGTAAAGATAACTGGGCTGTAAGAAGTGAGTTAAAGATTCAGCTTTCTGCAGTTCTGTTTAAGGACACAAATTGCAACTCACTGAAAGGAAGATTTTCCATATAACATTGAAAAAAAAACTCTGAATTAAAATAAATAGTTATAATTGACCAGGTAATAGCCCACTAAATGCATTTATTAGCATCATAATCACGTGACTTATCCCACAGGCAATGAGCCGCCGAACACTTTTGCAAAGTATCTGAACACAAATGGAAGTGATTTATCCTTATACTTTGTCACCTATTGGATTCCTAATTGAGCAGAAAATACTGGTCAAGAAAATATGAAAGGATTTTATTATCCTCAGTACTTCAGTTGCAATCCGCAGTGATTGTTTAACCTGCAGTGCAGCAGGAGGCAATAGAGAATCACTCTGGGTCTCACAGAGATTCACGGAACTGTGACAGGCGGGCATGGACTCCAATTGTAAATTCAAAACAAAGATTGGAAATAAACGCATTTAAATATGGCTGACTGAACGTGTTTTGAGCATGTAAATTATCCTTGTCATCCTTATCTAACCGTTAGAAGCAGGGCCACTAATGCAGAACTGGAGATGGTGGGAAAGGAGAAACTGACTGCAGCTGAATGATTCGCGGATATTTCAGACATTTAAAGATGAGTTTGTGATCTGCCAGGATTTGCTCCTGTAACTCTGTGTCAGTAAACATACCGAGCATTAGGTGAAAACTATTGCAAATTACTGCGGATGCTGGAAATCTGAAATAAGAACAAAAAATGTTTTCAATACTCAGCAGGTCAGGCAGAATCTGTCGAGAGAGAGTTAACGTTTCAGGTCGATGACCTTTCGCCATTAGGTGAAAATCTCCTCAACTAAGACAATATTTTCCTGATCTGTTACACATGTTCAGTATAGATAGCAGAACGGAATTCGTTAAGCAAATAATCTCGTCCAATATATTTTCTTGATTTGAATACAGAACAATTAAATCTTGTTAACGCTGTATCACCTTCAGAATCAATAGCCGACAGCAGTGTGAATGGGATGGGGAATGGCTTGGAGAGAAATACAGTTAAACATGATTAATAGAATTAATAGCTGGATACAGAGACTTACCAGGGAGACCAATAGTAGCGAGGGGGTGTGGAGAGAGTAATAGAAACGAAAACTAATGCAGTTAAATGTGATTCATAGAATAAATAGCTGGATACAGATAATTAGCAGGAACACCAACAGCAGCGAGGATGTGCCAATCTTTTTAAACAACAACTCTTGTATTTACAAAGATGCAACAACTTGAAACACAGGTTACCATTAATAACAGAGTATTCCACGGTGACTAGCGAGAATAATATTACAGTGTATCGTGGTTTCTCTTCTTAGGCAGTCCCTCGGAACCGAGGATGACTTGCTTGCACGTTAAAAATGAGTTCGCAGGAGACTGATGAGTCCGATGCGGGGCCCAAAGTTTCTGTCACAGGTGGGGCAGACGGTGGTAGAAGGGGCACGTGGATGGGGTGCTTGGGTTGACGTGCACTCCTTGCACTGCTTGTGCTTGCCTTCCGTTTGCTCCTGGCGGAGAGACTCGAGGTGTTCGGCGCCTTCCCGGATGCCTCTCCTGCACTTTGTGGGTCATGGGCAAGGGCTTCCCAGATGCCGGTGGGGATGTTGCACTTTTTCAAGGAGGCTTTGAGGGTGTCCTTGAAGCGTTTCCTCTGCCCACCTGGGGCTCTCCTGCCATGACCGATCTCCGAGCAGAGTGCTTGTTTTGGGAGTCTCGGCTCGGGCAAGAGAACGATGTGACCCCTCCGTCGGAGCTCATCGAGCGTGGTCAAAGCTTCGATGCTGGGGATGTTGGCCTGAGCGAGTACACTGTCATTGGTGCGCCTATCCTGCCAATGGATTTGCAGGATCTTGTGGAGGCAGCATTGGTGGCTGCTCTCCAGTGCTTTCAGGTGACTGTTGTACATGATCCATGTCTCTGAGGCATACAGGAGGGCGGGTATCCCTGCAGCTCTGTAGACTGTGGTTTATAGAATTAATAACTTGACATAGATACTTACTAGAAACATTAACAGCAGCGAGAAGGAGATAGTAAATATGTTGTATATCCTCCCCTTCCCTTTCAGCATTCCAAAGAAACCGCTCCCGCCACAATACCCTGGTTCACTCCTTAATCACCCCAAACAGCCGCTTCCATCCCCACGGAATCTTCCTGTGCAAGCGCGGGAGCTGCAACACCTTCCTTTTTACCTTCACCCTTCCCAATCTCCAGGGCCCCAAATATTCCTTCCAGGTGAAACAGCCATTTACTTTTACTTCTTGCAATTTAGCATACTGTATTCGCTGCTCACGATGCGGTCTCGTCTACGATGGGGAGATCAAATGCAGATTGGGTGATTGATTTGCGGAATACTTCCGTTCAGTCCGTAAGCGTAATGCCAAGCTTCCGGTCTCCTGTATCTTTAATTGTCTGCCCCCCTCCCACTCTGACCTCTCCGTCCTAGGCTTCTTATAGTTTTCCAATGAAGCTCAATTTAAGCTCAAGGAACAGCACTTCCTCTTTCTATTAGTCACTATACAGCCTTCTGGACTCAACATTGAGTTCCACGATTTCAGACCAGATCATCGGCCCCTATTTTTTCGGACGGCAGCTGTTGATGATTCTCCCATCCCCATTTGCAACATTTAACCAGTCCTGCCTTCCAAACTATCACAGACAATCCCTTTTGTTCTTCCCTCTCCTACCCACTTTCCCTGCCCCTACACCTGCTTAAAATCAGTTGCAGCTCGAAACCTTTTCAGTTCTGACGAAGTGTCACAGACCTGAAGCGGAAACCCATTCTCTCTCCACGGATGCTTCCTGACCTGCTGAGTGTTTTTCACATTTTCTGTTGTAATTCCAAAGTATTCAATTTAACTGCCACTGTTCAAGAAAACATTCCATAGAGACCCTCGAACCCATGACATCCAATCTATGAGAGGCTGGTGGTCTTTGTGCTGGAGGCAACACGCTGATTGTGTGAGGTCACTCAGTGAAGGGAGCTCCTTATTTAGAGCAGAGCGTAATCCCCGAGTGACATCATTAGGCCTCACAGTAACTGGCATTAATTACAGTCATTGAACAAACAGACACATTGAGCCATTATCACCCAACACTTCACTTCAATACAATCTAGCTCACACTATTGTACACAGCCTTAAATTAAAAGTGAGCGTATGCATCACATTTCACCCTCCCTCAGTCCAGGAATTTAACTCGCAGCACTGCCTAGATTAAACTGTTCCTGCCTCAGTCCAGGAATTTCATTCCCAAGGCCGCCTGTATTACACTGCTCCCGCCTCATAAAAGGAAGTTAATTTCTTGTGCTGCCTGGATTACACTGCTCCCACCTCACTCCAGAAATGTCATTCCCTGGGTCACCTGGATGACACTGCTCCTGCCTCAGTCCAGGAATTTCATTCCCAGGGCCGCCTGGATTACACAGCTCCCGCATCACTCTGGAAATGTTATTCCCACGGCTGCCTAGATTACACTGCTCACGCCTCAATCCAAGTATGTAATTCCCACGGCCACCCAGATTACACTGCTCCTGCCTCAGTCCAGGAATTTCATTACCAGGGCAGACTAGATTACACTGCTCGCACCTCTGTCCATGAATTTCATTCCCAGGGCTGCCTAGATTACACTGCTCCTGCCTTAGTCCAGGAATTTCATTCCCCTGGCTGCCAATGATATATGTTCCCGCCTTAGTCCAACAAGTTGATTACCAGGGCATTTTATTTGCCTGCATCTAGAAAAAGAACAACAAGGTGTTTCTAATGATTAACCTCAACCAGCCAATCTTGTCATGGTGATTTACAGAGGGGGAGAAAATAATAAAACGAGCAAAGCTTTTACACAAAGGAATAAAAGGAAAACGCTTTAAAGATGAAGTAATGAGATAAATACTCTGTAACAGTCTCAATACTCCATGAAACGCTCTGGAAATTTTAAATTCCTGCACAATCATAGTCAGAGAACCAATACTCTCAGTCAAACTTCAGGGACCTCCATCCCAGTGTATGCCCTGTTCCATCAACAGGACAGACTCACCAGAGGCGGCGGCTGGGAGAGATCATGCGTGTCCTCAACATTGCCTGAGGACAGAATGAATTCTCATGGCTTCCAGTCAGAGATAATATTGGGGCCAAGGTCTTGGGAAGAGATGAGTTAGAGAAAGAGATTTATTTTCAATACACTGTGAATGCAAGGTGGAGAAGCATGTAGGATGGAATTTCTAATGCTTAGGAGGAAAATTCAGAGGGGCATTGAACATACCAATATTATCTTTGATGCACGTGTCGTGTGGGGTGTCAATCCAAAGCAGGAATTTGGAGGAGTTGAGAGGTTTGGAACAGAGATATCAATCATAAAAAATGGACTCAGGATGCACAAAGGCTGTATCCCGCTTTAAAAACGTCGCCCCTGATGCGCTGTTGGGGGCAGTGAGGTGTAGGGAAGAGATACTCTTCCGCAGGAACAGGAATAAGGAAGCCGCTGCTACCACAAAGGCAATGTGGTCGAGGTGGTCAGCAGCAGAATCACTGCGTTAAGCTCCTGGATTCAGTACAGGAAGCACTTGAATGACCCAAACGGGTCAGGAATGGAGACTACAGTTGTACATTCATCTACATCCTGTTCTGCACACCACCCCACTCCCCAATCTGCAATGCCAAGCCTACTCCATCACATCACTCCTCACACCCACTTACCTTGCAAGTGCACCGATTGTTCTCTTGATATGCACTTCCTTACTCCATCTATGCATCCACCACTGCAACTCACCCTCATCCTTATGCAATTTTATGCCTCCCCCAATAGTCACCCTCACCAAATACACTCCATCAATCAGGTGAACAGATGCCATTACACTCACTCATTGGTCTGTTCTTTCCCCCTTTGAAGGAGAACAGAGCACTGAACACTAAGGCGAAGGAGGGAACTAGAAATGGTCATCCACAGACCTCACATCTGACAATTGCAGAGGAGTAAGTGCTGGAGATCAATGGCATTTTGGCATCCCTGGCCATCAGAGATGGAACCCTCCCAGCTACTTGATGACAGAATTAAATATCATTCACCCACATATCATACGACACTCAGTCATGCTGACTTGAATTCAGCAGCGAGTGAAATATGATCATCTTTGTAATAATAAGTTGCAACATTGTTACCTGACCAGTACTTGTTCATATCTTCAGTTCAGATCATTTCAAAGCTGTCATATCCTTTCCTGAATGGTAGTGAACAATATAGCCGTTGCCCCTTAGTCCTGAAAATGTCTCCTTTTCAATGATATGCCGAATTACCTTTTGAATGTTTCTATTAAGAAAGAAAGGCTTGCATTTATAGAACGCTTTAAACGACCTTGGGATGACCCAAAACACTTTGCAGTCAAATAAGTTATTTTGAAGAGAAGTCAGTGTTGTACTGTTGGAAACACGGCAGCCAGTTTGTAGACAGCAAGTTCCCATAACCAGCATTGCAATTACGACAATGTCATCTGTTTTAGTGATGTTGATTGAGATCAATATTGACCAGAATATTGGCGATATCTCCACTGCTCTTCTTAGAATACCGCCATGGGATCTTTTACATCCAGCTGAGAGGGAGCAGACAGAGCCTTGGTTTAACGTCGTATCCTAAAAATGGTCCCCCTGACAGGACAGTACTCCCTCATTAATGCAAATACAACTGTTCTGCGCTCCCTCTGTAATGCCCCTCCGCGAATACAGAGCTCCCGCAGTAATGACCATCTGACAGCGCATAGCTCCCTCAGTACAGCCCTGCGACAGTGTAGCTCTCCCTCAGAACTGCCCCTCCGACAGTATATCGCTCCCTCAGTACTGCCTATCTGACAGTGCAGCACTGCATCAATACTGCCCCTCTCACAATAGTATGCGCCCTGCCCATCCAACAGTGCAGCAGGCACTCAGTACCGCCACTCAGACAGTGCAGCGCTCACTTAGTACTGACCCTCCATCACTGCAATGTTCCCTCAGTACAGTCCCTCCGACAATGCAGCGCTCCCTCAGTACTGCCCCTCTGATAGTGCAGTGCACCCTCTGTACTAACCCTCAGACAATGCAGCGCCCCCTCAGAACTGACCCTCCTACTGAACAGTTGACCCTCAGTACTTTCCTCCGACTGTACAGCGATCCCGCAGTACTGCCCTTCCGACTGTTCAGCTCTCCCTCAGTACTGCCCCTCAGATAGTGCAGCGCTCCCTCTTCACTAACCCTCAAACAATGCAGCGCTCCCTCAGAACTGATCCTCCTACAGAACAGTTTACCCTCAGTACTTTCGTCCGACAGTACAGCGATCCCTTAGTACTGACCCTCTGACAGTGCAGCGCTCCCCATGTACTGCACTGGAGTGTCATCCTTGATTTTTGTACTCACGTCGCTGGAGTAGGAATTGAAGGCACAACCTTCTGACTCAGAGGCGGGTTTGTTGCCAACTGAGCCTATTGAATCTGCTTCCACCAGCCTTTCGGTGAGTTCATTCCAGATCATCTCACTGCGTGATCAAAGTTCGGCCATTTGCTAATGAAAATTTAGCCAGTGGAAAAAGTTTCCCGTACTTACTGTATCATAAGAACATAAGAAATAGGAGCAGGAATAGGCCACTTGGCCATTCGAGCCTACCCCGCCAGTCAATATGATCAAGGTTGATCTTGGGCTGAAAGCCCTTTCCCCGCCCGCTCCCCATAACCCTTCACTCCCTTATCTTGCAAAAATGTGTGTATCTCCACTTTAAATGGAGTTAATGACCCAGCCACCACAGCTCTCTGGGGCAGAGAATTCCACAAATTTACGACCCTCTGAGAGAAGAAGTTTCCCGTCATCTCAGTTCTAAAATGGCGACACATTATTCTGAGACTGTCCCCGAGTACTAAATTTCCCCAGGAGGGGAAACATTCTCTCTGCATCTACCCTGTCGAGCCCCCTCAGTATCTTATATGTTTCGATAAGTTCACCTCTCATTCATCTAAATTCCAATGATTATAGGCCCAGCCTGCTCAATCTTTCCTCATACGTCAACCCCCTCGTCTCTGGGATTAACCTAGTGAATGATTTCTGAACTGCCTCCAATGTAAGTATGTCCTTCCTTAAATAAGGAGAACAAAATTGTACGCAGTACTTCAGGTGTGGTCTCACCAATGCCTTGTACAGTTTTAGCGGGAAATCACTGCTTTTATAATGGAACCCCATTGAAATAAAGGCCAACATTCCATTTGATTTTTTGATTATTTGCTGTACCTGCATGCTAACTTTTTGCGTTTCATGGACAAGGACCCCAGGTCCCTCTGAACTGTAGCATTTTGCAATCTCTCCATTTAAAAAACATTTTGCTTTTTTATGTTTCCTGCCAAAGTTCATAACCTCGCACTTTCCCACATTCTACTCCATTTGGCAAATTTTTGCCCATTAACCTAACCTGTCTTATCCCTTTGCAGATTCTTTGAGTCCTGTGCACAATAGCTTTCCCACCCATCTTTGTATCATCCGCAAAAATGGCTACATTACAATCGATCCCTTCATCAAAGTCGTTAACGTAGATTATATATAGTTGGGGCACCAGCACCGGTCCTTGTGACACCCCACTAGTTACCAGTTGACAGCCAGAAAATGAACCATTTATTCCGAATCTCTGTTTTCTGTTAGTTAGCCAATTCTCTCTCCATGCTAAAATATTACCCCCAACTCTGTGAGCTCATATCATATGCAGTAAACTTTTATCTGGCAACTTATCGAATGCCTTCTGGAAATCCAAGTACACCACGCTCTCTGGCTCACCCTTGTCCACCCTGCATGTTACATCCTCAAATAAATCCAGCAAATTTGTTAAACATGATTTCCCTTTCCTAAAACCATGCTGACTCTGCTTGACTACTGTATGTTTTTCTAATGCCCTGCAACTGCTTCATTAATGAAGGACACCAGCATTTTCCCAACAGCAGATGTTAGGTTAACTGGCCTATAATTTCCTGCTTTCTGTCTCCCTCCTTTCTTAAATAGGCGTGTTACAGTAGCCGTTTTCCAATCTGCTGGGACCGCTCCAGAGTCCTGGGAATTTTGGTATATTGCAACCAATGCATCCATTATCACCGCAGCCACTTAGAAACATAAAAACATAGAAGATAGGAGCTGGAGTAGGCCATTCGGCCACTCGAGACTCTGCCACCATTTAATGAGAGCATGGCTGGTCATCCAAATTCACGACACTGTCCCTGCTTTCTCCACATCTCTGCATCCCAGTGTCATAAGAACATAAGAAGTAGGAGCAGGAGTAGGCCATACGGACCCTCGGGCCTGCTCCATCATTCAATAGGATCATGGCTGATCCGAACCTAGACTCATGTTCACTTCCCTGCCCGCTCCCCATAACCCTTAATTCCCTTATCAGCGAGGAAACTGTCTATCTCCGTTATAAATTTAGTTGATTTCGCAGCTTCCACAGCTCTCTGAGGTAGTAAATTCCATAGATTTACTACCCTCTGAGTGAAGAAGTTTCTCCTCATCTCAGTTTTGAAACGGCAGCCCCTTATTCTAAGTTTGTGCCCCCTAGTCCTAGTCTCACCCATCAGTGGAAACATCCTCCCGATCAAGCCCCCTCACAATCTTATATGTTTCGATAAGATCGCCTCTCATTCTTCTGAATTCTAGTGAGTAGAGGCCCAACCTATTCAACCTTTCCTCATAAGTCAACGCCCTCATCTCCAGAATCAACCGAGTGAACCTTCTCTGAACTGCCTCGAGAGCAATTATATATTTTCTTAAGTATGGAAAATAAAACTGTACGCAGTATTCCAGGTATGGCCTCACCAGTACCCTATATAACTGAAGCAAGACTTCCCTGCTTTTATACTCCACCCCGCTTGCAGTAAAAGCCAAGATTCCATTGGCCGTCCTGATCGTCTGCTGTACCTGCTTACTAACCTTCTGTGTTTCATGCACCAGATTCCGCAGATCCCTTTGTACTGTAGCACTTTGCAGTTTATTTCCATTTAGATAATAACTTGCTCTTTGATTTTTTCTGCCAAAGTGCATAACCTCACACTTTCCAACATTATATTCCATCTGCCATATTTCTGCCCACTCACTTAGCCGGTCTATGTCCTTTTGCAGGTTATTTATTTCCTCCTCACTCACTGCTTTCCCTCTTATCTTTGTGCCGTTGGCAAACTTGGATACGTTGCACTTGGTCCCCTCCTCCAAATTGTTAACATAGATTGTAAAGAGTTGGTGTCCCAGCACTGACCCCTGCGGAACAGCACTAGTTACTGATTGCCAACCCGAGAATGAACCATTTATCCCAACTCTCTGTTTTCTGTTAGATAGCCAATCATCCACCCATGCCATTATATTACCACCAGTTCCATGATTTTTTATCTTCTGCAGTAATCTTTTGTGTGGCACCTTGTCAAATGCCTTTTGGAAGTCCAAATACCCACATCCACTGGTTCCCCTTTATCCACCCTGTTTGTTACGTCCTCAAAGAATTCGAGCAAATTTGTCAATCATGACTTCCCCTTCATAAAACCATGCTGACTCTGTCCGATTAAATGATACTTATCCAAATGTCCTGTTACTGCTTCCTTAATGATGGACTCCAACATTTTACCAACCGCAGATGTTAGGCTAACTGGCCTATACTTTCCAGCCTTTTGTCTACCTCCCTTTTTAAATAAGGGCCTTACATTAGCAGTTTTCCAATCTGCTGGGACCTTTCCTGAATCCAGGGAGTTTTGGAAAATTACCACCAATGCATCCACAATCCCTACCGCTACTTCGCTCAAGACCCTAGGATGTAAGCCATCAGGTCCAGGGGATTTATCCGCCTTAAATCCCATTATCTTTCCGAGCACCATCTGCTCAGTGATTTTTATCGTGTTTAGCTCCTCCCCCCTATAGCCCCCTGTTTGTCCAGTGTTGGGATATTTTTAGTTTCCTCTACTGTTAAGACTGATACAAAATATTTGTTCAGCGTTTTTGCCATCTCCATGTTCCCCCACTACTAATTTCCCGGTCTCATCCTCTAAGTGACCAACCTTCACTTTAGCTATCCTCCTCCTTTTTATATACCTGAAGAAGTTCTTACTACCTGGTTTAATGCTTCTTGCCAGCTTACTCTCATAATTCATCTTCTCTCTCTTTATTGTTTTTTTGGACATCCTTTGCTGGTTTTTAAAGTTTCCCACTCCTCTGGTCTCCCATCAATCTTGGCAAAATTGTATGCCTTCGGTTTCAATTTGATACCATCCTTTACTTCCTTAGTTAACACGGATTGTGCACATTTCTCTTACAATCTTTCTTTCTCATTGGAATATATTTTAGTTGAGAGTAATGAAATATCTCCTTAAATGTCTGCCACTGCATTTCAACTTCCTTACCCTTTCATTTGTTTTTCCAGAACACTTTTGCCTTGTCTGCCCTCATGCCATTATATTTGCCATTGTTTAATTTCAGGACACTCGTTTGGGATTCAAATTTCTCACCCTCCAACTGTATTTCAATTTCAACCATGCTATGAACACTCTTTCCTGGAGGATCCTTTATTATGAGCTCATTTATTAATTCTGCCTCATTACATAGTACCAGATCAAAGATTGCCTGCTCCTGGTTGGTTCCATTGCATACTATTCAAAACAACATCACGTGGGCACTCTATGAACTCCTCCTCCAGGCTACCATGGCCAATTTGATTTGTCCAATCAATACGGAGATTAAAATCACCAATGATTATTACCGTACATTTATACAGGCTTCCATTATTTGTTTATTTATACTCTGTCCAACAGCATTGCTAATGTTCTGGGGCCTGTAGACTACGCCCACCAGAGACTTTTTCCCCTTATTGTTTTTTATCTCCACACAAACCGATTCTACTGATATACCTATCAATTCAGTCCATGAAAAGCGACGAGTTAAGGTAGTAACTATAGGTTTTTATTGGCTAAATAACAGAGCCCACCCTCGTGGGTGATCGGTTCCAACAAGGAAGAATACTAGCCAAGCGGTCACCTTTATACCTGGGCAAGCAGGCGGAGCCATGGGCGGAGTCAGCTGAGGTATGCCTAGGTATAACAGCGTGCGTGGCAAGAGGTAACCTTGTGTAGCGATAACAATAGTGTAAACAGTGATAACAACAGTGTAACAATAGTGAACGGTTTTGAACGGTAACAGTGGTTTGCCACATTCACCCCTTGTTTAAAATTTAGTGCGGCGGGGTGAAGTGTACTACCAGTTCGTGTATGTCAGTCTCTCAGGAGGCCTCGTAAGCCTTTCTGATCGGCGCAGCAGCGGCGGCGGTGGTGCAGTATCCGATGTTAATGCTGGTGTCTGCGTGGTCGACGAAGGCTCCTGGTGTTCCGGCATGCCGTCTACAGGAGCTGGATTTGGGGGAGTGGTGGGGGGTAACGGTGGTATCTCAGGGGTGCCCGAGGGTGCGAGGTCTCGCAAGGAGACAGTGTCCTCCCGCCTGTCTGGGTATGCCACATAGGCGTACTGGGGGTTGGCGTGCAGGAGGTCCACCCTCTCGACCAGGGGGTCCATTTTATGGGTCCTCACGTGCTTCCGCAGCAGGACGGGCCCCGGAGAAGTCAGCCATGTTGGTAGTGAGGTTCCCGTAGTCGACTTCCTGGGGAAAACAAACATTCGTTCATGGGGGGTGACGTTAATGGCAGTGCAAAGCAGTGGCCGGATGGAATGGAGCGCTGCCAGGAGGACTTCCTGCCAGCGAGAGGTTGGGAGGCCCTTAGGCTTTAGGGCTAAGAGGACGGCCTTCCAAACTGTCGCATTTTCTCTTTCCACCTGGCCGTTCCCCCGGGGGTTGTAGCTGGTGGCCTTGCTCGCAGCAATACCTCTCGCGAGCAGGAACTGGCGAAGTTCCTCGCTCATGAAGGATGCGCCCCGGTCGCTAAGTACATAGTTCGGGAACCCGAACAAGGCAAAGAGGTCGTTCAGGCATTTGATGATCGTGGTACTGGTCATGTCTGGGCAGGGGATGGCAAAGGGGAAACGGGAGTACTCGTCAATAATGTTGAGGAAGTACACATTACGGTCCGAGGATGGGAGGGGCCCCTTAAAATCGATGCTCAAGCGCTCGAAGGGGCGGGTGGCCTTGATCAGGCTTGCTCTGTCCGGCCTATAGAAATGCGGTTTGCATTCGGTACAGGTTTGGCAGTTCCTGGTCATGGTCCTGACCTCCTCGATGGAGTAGGGCAGGTTGTGGGCCTTAATGAAGTGGTAAAGTCTGGTGACCCCGGGGTGGCAGAGGTCGTTGTGGAGGGTCCGCAGTCTATCAACTTGCACGTTGGCGCATGTACTTCGTGAAAGAGCATCTGGGGGGTCGTTGAGTTTACCAGGCTGGTACAAGATATCGCAATCGTAGGTGGAGAGCTCAATTCTCCACCTCAAGATCTTGTCGTTCTTGATTTTGCCCTTCAGCTTGTTATTAAACATAAAAGCAACCGAACGCTGGTCGGTGAGGAGGGTAAATCGTTTGCCTGCCAGGTAGTGCCTCCAGTGTCGTACTGCCTCCACAATCGCCTGGGCCTCCTTCTCGACAGAAAAGTGTCGGATCTCAGGGCCCTGGAGGGTCCTTGAGAAGAAGGCCACAGGTCTCCCCGCCTGGTTAAGGGTTGCAGCTAGGGCGAAGTCGGATGCATCGCTTTCCACTTGGAAAGGGATGGACTCATCCACTGCGTGCATTGTGGCCTTCGCAATTTCTCCTTTTATGAGGGAGAAGGCTGCGCCTGCTTCTGCTGTCAGGGGGAAGGAGGTGGACTTCATGAGGGGTCTGGCTTTGTCCGCATAATTGGGCACCCATTGGGCATAGTAAGCGAAGAGCCCCAGGGTTCTCTTCAGCGCCTTTGGACAGTGGGAGAGGGGAAACTCCATGAGGGGGCACATTCTTTCGGGGTCGGGGCCGATGACTCCGTTCTCTACTACGCAGCCAAGGATGGCAAGGCGCGAGGAGTTAAACACACATTTCTCCTTATTGTAAGTGAGGTTCTGCCATTGGGCCGTAGGAAGGAATTTCTCCAGATTAACATCATGGTCCTGCTGGCCGTGGCCGCAGATGGTGACGTTATCTAGATAAGGGAACGTGGCCTGCAGCGCGTTCTGGTCGACCATCCGGTCCATCTCCCTTTGGAAGACCGAAACCCCGTTGGTGACGCCGAAGGGAACCCTAAGGAAGTGGTAGAGGCGGCCATTCACCTCGAAGGCGGTATACTGGCAGTCCTCAGGGTGGATAGGGGGTTGGTGATAGGCCGACTTGAGGTCGATGGTGGAGAATACCCGGTACTGTGCAATCTGGTTGACCATATCAGATATGCGGGGAAGGGGGTATGCGTCCAGCTGGGTGTACCCGTTTAAGGTTTGGCTGTAGTCGATGGCCAGGCGGTGTTTATCGCAGGTCTTAACGACAACGACCTGGGCACGCCAGGGGCTGGTGCTCCCCTCGATGATGCCCTCCTTCAGGAGTCGCTGCACCTCAGAGCTAATAAAAGCTCTGTCCCTGGCGCTGTACCGCCTGCTCTTGGTAGCGATGGATTTACAGTCACGGGTGAGGTTAGAGAACAAGGAGGGGGGCGGGACTTTGAGGGTGGAGAGGCCGCAGGTGGTACGCGGTGGGCGGTTAAAATTCTGCTGTTTGCAGACTGTGAGTGGGGGGAGGGGTCCACCGTAAGCCAAAGTGACACTTTGAAGGTGGCATTGGAAATTCAGCCCTAGTAGGACGGCAGCGCAGAGCTGGGGAAGGACGAGAAGTTTAAAGTTTTTATATTCCGTGCCCCTAACCGACAGGGTCACCACACATTAGCCGCTGATGTCTGTTGAATGGGACTTCGCCGCCATCGAGAACCGATGGCGCATTGGCCGGATAGTGAGGGAGTAGCAGCTTACCGTGTCTGGGTGAATAAAAATCTCCGTGCTTCCGCTGTCGAACAGGCAGGTCGTGGCGTGGCCGTTTACTTCGATGTCCATCATGGACTTGGACAGATGATGCGGGAGAGCTTGGTCAAGCGTGACGGAGGCCAGTGTATGGCTGAGTGAGCTGCTGTAGTCTGCAGGTGAGGCGGTGGTCGGGTCTGGAGACAAAACGGCGGCCGAGTGCGGCGAACAAAATGGCGGCGCTCATGATGCGGATCCCCACGAAGTTGGACAAAATGGCGGAGAAGATGGCCGCCCCCACAAATCACATGAGGCACTGCTGGCGTCTGTGGCCTTGATCAAAGATGGCCGCCCCCACGACTCACATGTGGCCTTGATCAAAGATGGCCGCCCCCACAACTCACATGAGGCACTGCTGGCGTCTGTGGCTTTCCCCCTGCAGGCGTTTATGAAGTGGCCTTTCTTTTTGCAGCCGGAGCAGGTCACGTTCCTTGCAGGGCAGCGCGCCCTTTGATGTCTCGCCTGGCCACAGAAGAAGCAGCAGGCGGCCCGATCGCGGAGGTCCGCTGCCGCAACAGGTCCCGGGGTGGCGGTCCCAATCGATTCCGGGACACCGACGCCATAGTAGGTCCCAGGGGAAGCGGTGCGAGGGGTATTGTGGCCGGAGTCGGGCCCAAGTCCCAGGGTCGCGCAGCGCTGTACCTGGAGTATGCCTCGATGTCCCAATGGGCCACTTCCAGGGACCGAGCGAGGGCTGCAGCTGTTTTCAAGTCGAGGTCCTTTGATTCGAGCAGTCTTTGCCATGAGTAGTCGGACCGAAGGCCTTTCACAAAGGCATCGTGCATATTTCCTTCAGTATGTTCTGCAGCCGTTACAGCTTTAAAGTCACAGCCCCTGCCGAGTGTTTGTAGCGCCCGTAAAAATTAAACTACAGACTCTCCTGGCTGTTGCGAGCGGGATCTTAGGAGATGTCTGGCATACATTGAATTTACTGGGCTCCGGTACTGCTCCTTTAGCAGGTTGAGGGCGTCCTCGTATGTAGCAAGGTCCCGGATGAGTGCAAATACTTTAGGGCTCACCTGGGCGGTCAGAACTCTTAGTTTGGATTCCGGAGGCATGCCGGAGGCTCCCAGATAGGATTCGAAACAACTCAGCCAGTGTTCGAAGTCGAGGGCTGAATTCGCTGCCTGTGGGTTTAGATCCAGTTAGGGCGGTCGGAGGGCTCGCAGCCAGGTCAGCTGCTGGGGCTGTTGTAGCTGGCCGTTTGGCTGGGGCTGTTGTAGCTGACCGTTTGGCTGGTCGTTTGGCTGCTCCGGTCCATACATTTCAAAATTTAGCCAATAAAATTGATATACCTATCAATTCAGTCCATGAAAAGCGACGAGTTAAGGTAGCAACTATAGGTTTTTATTGGCTAAATAACAGAGCCCACCCTCGTGGGTGATCGGTTCCAACAAGGAAGAATACTAGCCAAGCGGTCACCTTTATACCTGGGCAAGCAGGCGGAGCCATGGGCGGAGTCAGCTGAGGTATGCCTAGGTATAACAGCGTGCGTGGCAAGAGGTAACCTTGTGTAGTGATAACAACAGTGTAAACAGTGATAACAACAGTGTAACAATAGTGAACGGTTGTGAACGGTAACAGTGGTTTACCACATCTACATCTTGATCTTCTGAGGCAATATTACTTCTCACCACTGCACTGATCCAAACTTTTACCAACAAAGCCACCCCATCACCCTTTCCTTTCTTTCTATCGTTCTAAATGATCATATACACTGGAATATTCAGTTCCGAGCCCTGGTCGCCCCGCAACCTCGTCTCTGTAATGGCGATCAGATCATACCCATTTGTATCTATTTGAGCCGTCAACGCATTTATCTTGTTAGGAATGCTGTGTGCATTCAGATATAGAGCATTAACTTTGACTTTGTAACATTTTTCCTTGTTTTGGCCTTTTATTCTATTACACTCTTATTTTTATACATTCAGCCCCTTCCTGTCACACTCTGGTTATTATTTCCCCCATCTCTAACCTGCTGTATTGCTTTCTCATTTCTCATTGACATTTTATTTTCCAGCTCACCTTGATCCCCCCCCGCACCATCTATTTATTTTGAAGCCCTCTCTACAGCCCTACTTATTCGATTTGCCAGGGCTCTAGCATGGTGCAAGTGAAGCCAGTCCAAACGGAACAGCTCCCCCTTATCCCAGTACTGGTGCCAGTGTCCCACAAATAGAAACCCATTTCTCCCACACCAGTCCTTGAACCACTTGTTCATTTCTCTGATGTTATTTACCCTATGCAATCTCGCTCGTGGCTCAGGTAGTTATTCAGAGATTATTACCTTTGTGGTCCTGCTTTTTAGTTTAGCCCCTAGCTGCTCATACTCTGTCGCTGAACCCAATTTTTTGTCCTACATATGTCATTGGTACCTATGTGGAACATCACAACTGGATCTTCCACCTCTAACTCCAAGTTTCTCTCCAGCCCAGAGGAGATGTCCTTAAACCTGGCACCAGGCAGGCAACAGAGCCTTCGGGATTCAATCAATCACTGCAACATTTCTTTTTGCTCCCTCCACTTGAATGGCTCCCTGTACCACGGTGATGTGATCGGTTTGTTCGTCCTCCCTGCAGTCCCTGGCCTCGTCCAGGCAGGGAGCAATAATCTCGTATATGCTGGACAAGGTCAAGGGCTGTTGCTCCTCCACCACTACTTCTTGGATCCCAAAACCTGCCTCGCTTTTAGTCACACACTCCTGTCCCAGACCATGTGCCAAATTGGAAGCAATTATTAAGTGGGTGTGGCTGCCTCCAGGAGCATAGTGTCCAGGTAACGCTCCCCCTCCCTAATGTGTCGCAGTGTCTGAAGCTCGGACTGCAGCTAATCAACTTCGAGCCGAAGTTCCTCGAGCAACCAACATTTGCTGCAGATGTGTTCGTCTTGGACCTCAATGTTGTCCGCCGGCTCGCACATGCAACAACAACAAAACATTGTCTTGTCTCCCATCTCAATTCATTAATTAGTTTAAAAATCTGGCACACTTTTATCTTTTAATCTACAGCAAGGCACTTAAATTTAGACGCTCAAGTTTGGAAAAAAGGTGAGAAATAGAGAAATACTCACCAACCAATCACTTACCAGCTTTCTGGTGACTGGACACTTCGATTAGTTTTTACTTCGTTGCACTCACTTTGTAACTCAGCATCTCCCAATGCTTTTGAACTCTCCCGGGTTTTGGCGCTCTCGCTCTGCTCCCGCTGCTTTTGAAGCCTCCGGGATTTGGCGCTCTCGCTCTGCTCCCACTGCTTTTGAAGTCTCCGGGATTTGGCACTCTCGCTCTGCTCCCACTGCTTTTGAAGTCTCCGGGATTTGGCGCTCTCGCTCTGCTCCCACTGCTTTTGAACTCTCCCGGGTTTTCCCGCTCTCACTCTGCTCCCGCTGCTTTTGAAGTCTCCTGGGTTTTGGCGCTCTGGCTCTGCTCCCGCTGCTTTTGAAGTCTCCGGGATTTGGCGCTCTCGCTCTGCTCCCACTGCTTTTGAAGTCTCCTGGGGTTTGGCGCTCTCGCTCTGCTCCCGCTGCTTTTGAACTCTCCCGGGTTTTGGCGCTCTCGCTCTGCTCCCGCTGCTTTTGAACTCTCCCGGGTTTTGGCGCTCTCGCTCTGCTCCCGCTGCTTTTGAAGTCTCCGGGGTTTTGGCGCTCTCGCTCTGCTCCCGCTGCTTTTGAAGTCTCCTGGGTTTTGGCGCTCTCGCTCTGCTCCCGCTGCTTTTGAAGTCTCCGGGGTTTTGGCGCTCGCGCTCTGCTCCCGCTGCTTTTGAACTCCCCCAGTTTATCAGAATCCTCAACAATTTGAACACTTCTATTCAATCTCCCCCTAACCTTCTCTGCTCTAAAGCGAAGAATCCCTGCTTCGCCTGTCTCGCCACATATTTCAAGTCCCTCACTCCTAGTGTCATTATTGTAAATTCTCTCAAGCAACAGGCGATGACCACCTCCAGCAAGAGACATTCTAATTTCTGCCATTTGACAGTCAATTGCCTTTCCATCACCGAATCCTCCTGCATCAGTGTCCTAGGGGTCGCCATTAATCAAAAAATCAACTGGACAAGCCACATAAATGATTGTAAAAGCCCGTCAGAGGCTAGGGATTCTGCGGTGTGTAACTCACCTACTGACTCCTCAAAGCCTTTCCAAAACCTAAAATGCATAAGTCAAAAGTGTTATGAATTACTAGCCATAGACACCGAATACATTAGCATAGTGGTTGTTTTACTGGACCAGCATTCCAGTGGCCTAGACTGATAGTCCATGAGACGTGACTTAAAAAACCCACCAAGGCAGCTGGGGAATTTAAATTCAGTTAATTAAATACATTTGGAATTATAAAGCTGGTATCAGTAATGGAGTCCCTGAATCTAACGGATTGTTGCAAACACGCAGCTGGATCAATGACGTCCTTTAAGGAAGAAGATCTGCCATCCTCACCTGGGCTGCCTATATGTGGTTGACACTTAACTGCTGTCCGAAATGGCCCAGCAAGCCACACAGTTGTACCAAAGTCAAACACTGTGAGGGAATCTTAAACTCAAGGACTGAAGTGGTTCAAGAATGTGGATCACCAGCACCTTCTCGCGGACCATTACGGATTGGCTTGACTTCCCAGCAATGCCTACAGTCCGTGAATGAATTAATGAATAAAAAACAACGAAACTTCCTAAAAATTAAGTAAAATTATACATATTAAAACTAAGAGTCTGCAAAATAATCAGGTTCAAAGGGGTCATATTCAGGACAAGATTATAATTGGTGAATGAACATTTATCGTCTAATAATCTGTAAGGGCAAATATGGGTGCCTAGAATTTGTGGTCTGAAAACTTCTGTTTAGGACCTTCGCTCGAGAGAAATTTCTAGACCCCTGAGCTATCACCGTTGTTCCTCTTTAAAACGCCTGTGTGACTGGTTCTTTCTCTTCAAAAATCTATGTGACTGGCCCTGTTTCTTGAAGAAGCCGTTCTCATGTTTCTGGTTCATTAAAAAGCCATTAAGACTTGTCCTGTCTCTTTAAAAATGCCTCCATGTCTGGTGCTGGCTCTTTAAAAAGCCTGTGTGACTGGTCCTCTCTCTTTAAAATGTCTGTTTGACTGGAACTGTCTCTTTAAAAAACCTATGTGACTGGACTTGCTGTGATGAAATATTCCATTCATCACTGCCTGTGACTGTGGTCGGTTTCAGTATCATTTCCCTTCCCCCAGTCCTCATTGTATTGTTTATTGGAATGTGCTGGAATGTGCCGTGTGTGTAGGGCTCCGCCCATACCTGGCCCCTTTTGTAAGCTAGCTCAGTCTGGCCTCAGTCTCCAGAAGGAAGATACCTCTCTCTTACGTGTTACTTTCTAAGTTAATGAAAGCCTTGTTTTGTTTCGCTAACATCGAGTCTCGGAATTATTGAGGCACATCAATTTTATTAACTTATTTTTCAACACTATGGATCAACTCCTGAAACCAGAACGTTCGGATTTGGATCAACATGCTCCGGACGCATCAGCACGCTTCGGACACTGGTTTGAGTGTATGGAATTCTTCCTGGACAATTCCGCAGCCGTCAAAGATGCTACGGACGCTGCGAGGCTGAGACTCGGAATTCTGCGGAATTGGGTAAGCCACCGGGTTTACCCCCTCATCCAAGATGCCGATACGTACCTGGCCGCCTGCGACATCTTAAAGGCGCATTACCAGCAGCATACGAATGAGGTGTATGCTAGGCATCTGCTCGCTACTCGCGCACAGCGACCTGGGGACTCGGTGGAGGAGTTCCTAAGCACCCTGAAAATGCTTGGCAAAGACTGCAAGTGCCGAGATGTAAAAGCCGCAGTGTACACTGACGAGCTTGTTCGCGATGCCTTTATCACAGGCCTCAGCTCCACTTACATCCGGCAAAGACTGCTGGAAAAAACGGGGTTGGACCTGAAACAGGCTGCGGACACCGCGCGATCCCTGGATGTGGCCCAGAGAAACTCGGACGCCTACTCTTCAGCCCGCGCCGTCCACGCCGGCACGTGTGCACCGAGGGCGCCGCCATCTTGGAAGGCATCTTCCCCGCCCGGCAGCCCGACACCGGCAGGGCCCCGCTCTCCCCCCAGAAGCCCTACGACAGCCTCGACGCGTCAGGGACCCAACTGCTACTTCTGCGGGCAGCCAAAACACACCAGAAACCTGTGCCCGGCGAAAGGCACCACCTGATTTAAGTGCGGTAAGAAGGGGCACTTCGGGAAGGTGTGCAGAGGGAACCCCGCCGGAAAACCAACCACCGGAAAACCCGCCACCGCCGCGTGTGTGCCGTGGGAGCGGCCATCTTGGACGCCATCTTGCCCGACCTCGTGGGGTCCGCCATCTTATGAGCAGACAGCGTAGACGCCATCTTGTATCGATCAGGGCCCTACAGTGGCATCGGTCACAGTGGTCCAGACCAGGCCGCACCCGCAATCCAAATCAATGGTGGACATCGAGGTAAACGGGTGCCGGGTTAAATGTTTAATTGACAGTGGAAGCAGGGAGAGCTTTATCCACCCTGAACTGGCACAGCAACTCTCCCTAAAGGTGGTCCCTGCTCAGGGTACCATCTCTATGGCTGATAAAACCCAGACATCGACCATTCTGGGTTACTGCACGGTACAATTGGGAGTTAACGGAACTTTATACGATAATTTTAAAGTATTAATCATGAAGAACCTATGTGCGAGCGTGATCTTGGGCCTGGATTTCCAGTGCAACCACCAAAGCGTCACGCTCAAGTACGGTGGGTCCCAGCCGCCCCTCACAGTGTGCGGTCTGGCTACCCTGAAGGTAAAGCTGCCTTCGCTATTCGCGAACCTTACCCCTAACTGCCGGCCATTAGCGACCAAAAGCAGGAGGTACAGCTGGGAGGACAGGCGGTTTATCGCGACCGAGGTAGACAGGCTCCTGAAAGAGCGCTTTATTGAACGCAGCAACAGCCCGTGGCGCGCCCAAGTGGTAGTGGTAAGGGGTAGCGAGAAGAAACGGATGGCGATCGACTATAGTCAAACGATCAACAGGTACACCCAACTAGATGCCTACCCGCTACCCCGCATATCAGAAATGGTGAACCAAATCGCCCAATACCGGGTGCTCTCCACCATCGAAATCAAGTCAGCGTACCACCAGCTCCCTATCAGACCAGAGGACCGCCCATACACCACCTTCGAGGCGAACGGACGCCTCTACCAATTCCTCAGAGTCCCCTTTGGGGTGACGAATGGGGTCTCGGTTTTTCAGAGGGAGATGGACCGCATGGTCGATGACCACCACTTGCAGGCAACCTTCCCCTACCTCGACAACGTCACCATCTGCGGCCACAATCAGCAGGATCATGACTCGCACCTCGAGAGGTTCCTGGAAACCGCACAAAAACTCAACCTCACCTACAACGAGGACAAGTGCGTTTTCAACACCACGCGCCTCTGCATACTAGGCAGCGTGGTGGAGAATTGGAAAATCGGACCAGACCCCGACGGATTGCGCCCCCTACGGGAGCTGCCCCTGCCCAACACTCCCAAAGCCCTGAAAAGGTGCCTGGGGTTATTTTCTTATTATTCCCAATGGGTCCCCAACTAATCCGACAAAGCCCGCCCCCTCTTGAAAGCATCCTCTTTTCTGCCCCCTGCTGAGGCCCACGCCGCCTTCAAAAGCATTAAGCGGGAAATTGAGCGGGCCACGCTACAGGCAGTGGACGAGAACACTCCATTTCAAGTGGAAAGTGATGCATCTGAATTCGCCTTGGCGGCCACCCTCAACCAGACGGGGCGGCCCGTTGCTTTCTTCTCGAGGACCCTCCAAGGGCCCGAGATCAGACACTCCTCCGTGGAAAAGGAGGCCCAAGCCATCGTGGAGGCAGTGCACCACTGGCGCCACTACCTAGCCGGCAAACGCTTCACCCTACTTACCAACCAGCGGTCGGTAGCGTTTATGTTCAATAATAAACAGAGGGGGAAGATTAAAAATGATAAGATTCTTCGGTGGCGGATCGAGCTCTCCACCTTCAAGTACGACATCATTTACCGGCCAGGGGCCCTTAACGAATCCCCTGATGCCCTCTCACGAGGGATGTGTGCCAGCGCCACCGGGGATCGGCTGCAGAACCTCCACAACGACCTCTGCCACCCAGGGGTCACGCGGCTGTTCGACTTCATAACGTCCCGTAACTTACCCTACTCGATTGAGGAAGTTCAGTCTCTGACCAGGAACTGCCGCACTTGCGCTGAGTGCAAGCCTCGGTTCTACCACCCAGATAGAGCCCACTTAATCAAAGCTACACGGCCCTTTGAGCGGCTCAGCTTAGATTTCAAGGGCCCCCACCCGTCCGTCGACCGCAATGTTTACTTCCTGAACATTGTGGACGAATACTCCTGGTTCCCATTCGCCTTCCCCTGCCCAGACATGACCAGCGCCACGGTCATTAAATGCCTCAACAGCCTGTTCTGCCTGTTCGGTATGCCGAGCTACATCCATACGGATAGGGGGCGTCCTTCATGAGTGAAGAGCTACGCCAGTACATGCTGTCCAAGGGGATCGCCACGAGCCGTATCACCAGCTACAACCCCCGGGGTAACGGCCAAGTGGAGCGAGAGAACGGGACAGTATGGAAAGCAATCACTCTAGCTCTAAGGACCAAGTGCCTCCCTATCTCCCGCTGGCAGGAAGTCCACTCGGATGAGCTCCATTCGATACGGTCGCTATTGTGTACGGCCACTAATGCCATGCCTCATGAACGAATGTTTGTCTTTCCCCGGAAATCCACCTCAGGCGTATCCATGCCATCATGGCTCTCCACCCCAGGTCCGGTACTCGTGCGAAGGCATGTGAGGGGCCACAAGACGGACCCTCTCATGGAGCCAGTACACCTACTCCACGCCAACCCCCAATACGCATATGTCCGGCACGCCGACGGAAGGGAGGACACCGTGTCCATAAAAGACGTCGCCCCAGCCAGCATCGACAACAACCATGGCAATAGCAGCAACAACGATCACAGCAACTCTTACCCACCCACTACTCTTTCATTACCCCCGGAAGAACATCGACCAACGGCACCCCCACCAATTACCCCATCAACAACCCTGTCGGCACCCCCGGCAGAGACCCAGGAGACTACCGGGGACACCCAGCCAACACCCGCGGCACCACAACAGCCACGTCGGTCGCAGAGGACCATCAAACCCCCGAACAGACTAAATCTATAGAAGCGGTGAATGTGATGAAATATTCCATTAATCACTGCCTGTGACTGTGGTCGGTTTCAGTGTCATTTCCCTTCCCCCAGTCCTCATTTCATTGTTTATTGGAATGTGCTGGAATGTGCTGTGTGTGTAGGGCTCCGCCCATACCTGGCCCCTTTTGTAAGCTAGCTCAGTCTGGCCTCAGTCTCCAGAAGGAAGATACCTCTCTCTCTTACGTGTTACTTTCTAAGTTAATAAAAGCCTTGTTTTGTTTCGCTAACATCGAGTCTCGGAATTATTGAGGCACATCACTTGCCTCTTTATAAAGACTGTGTGACCAGTCTGTTATCTGTTAAAACACACTGTGACCAGTCCTGTCTTTTTAAAAATCCTTCATGAATGGTCCTGTCTCCTTAAAAAGGTTGTGTGACTCGTTTATGCCCGTTAAATCGCCATGCGATTGTCCCTGCTCCATTATGAAGGGTCTGGAACTGGTCCTGTCCTTTTAAAAGGACTCTGTGATTGGTCCTGTCTCTTTAAAAAGGCACTGTCAGTTGTCCTGTCTCTTAAAGAAGTCTGTGTGACTGGCCCTGTCTTTTTAATAAACTTTGTGACTGGTTCAGTCTCTTTAAAAAGCCTGTGTGGCTGGTGCTGTCACTTTAAAAAGCCTGTATGACTGATCCGCTCTCTTTAAAAAGCCTGAGTAATTGGTCATGTCTCTTAAAGGACCTATGTGATTGGTGTGTCTTTACCTGGTGTGACATAATTCATTTTCGGATCCTGCTCTCATCTGCAGTAGAGAATTTCAAAGTTTTGTCATGCTCTGTGTGAAGAAACGTCTTCTGATCTCAGTCCTGAATGTCCTACCCTTTATCCTGTGGCTGTGGATGCTGGTTCTATTAGCCCCAGCAAAGGAAAACATTGTCCAAGCACCCAGCCTATCAAGCCCTGTAATTATTTTGTATGCTTCAATGAGATCCCCTCTCATTCTTCTGATTTCAAGTGAATACAGACATAGTGAACTCCATCTCTTCTCATGCAACAGTCCTGCCACCCCAAAAATCAATATCGTGATCCTTCGTGGCACACCCTCTCTGACAAGTATATCGTTCCTTCGGTAAGGAGACCAAATTGAACACAGTGCTCCACGTGCGGTCTCATCAATGCCCTATATAATTGGAGTAATACTTCTTTACTCCGGCACTCAAATGCCCTTGAAATGAAGTCCAGCATACCATTTGCCTTCCTAATGGCTGCACCTGCACGTTCACTTTTTGTGACTCATGTACAAGGACACCCAGGTCCCTTTGAGCAAATGCATTCCCCAATCTTTCACCATTTAGGAAATACACTGCATTTATGTTTTTTCTAACAATGTGGATAACTTCACGCTTTTCTACGTTATATTCCTTCTGCAATGCCCTCGCCAAATCACTGAGCCTGTCGAGATCTCCCTGAAGCCTTTTCATACGCTCTTCACAACTGACAATGTCACCTAGCATTTATATCATCAGCAAATTTGGAAATATTACATTTAGTCCCCTCATGCAAATCATTCATATAGATTGTGATTAACTGGGGCCCAAGAACCGATCCTTGTGGTACCCAACTAGTCACAGCCTGCCAACCTGAAAAGGACCCGTTTATCCCTATTCTTTGTTTTCTGTCTGTTAATCAATTCTCAATCCATGCTAGCATATTACCCACACCCCAATTCCGACTCAACTCACATCTTTCTCCAGTTTGTCTCTGTTCTCCGCTCATGATCACTCCGCTCTCATCTTGTCCATGTTAGCCACTTCCTCCTCCCTGTACCCTATTCCTAGCAAACTGCTGACCACCCAACCTCCTTTTCAGGCTCCCATGTTAGCTGACGTTGTTAACCGTTCTCTCTCCTCAGGTACTATCCCCCTCTCATTCAAAACTGCCATCAACACCCCTCTCTTCAATAAACAACTCTTGACCCTTGCAAGCTACCACCCAATCTCAGCCCTTCCTTTCCTCTCCAAAGTAATTGAATGTGTGCAAATCCGTGCCCATGTTTCCCGCAATTCCTTGTTTGAATCACTGCAATCAGGCTTCAGCCCTTGCCTCAGTGCCGACAATCACTCATCAAAGTCACAAATGACATCCTTTGTGACTGAGCCTAAGGGATACTATCCCTCCTCACCCTTCATGACTTGTCTGCAGCCTTTGACAAGGTTGACCACTTCATCCATCTCCAACGCCTCTCCACAATCGTCCAGCTGTGTGGGAATGCACTCACCTGGTTCCATTCTTATCTATCTAATCGTAGCCTGAGAATCACATGACACGGTTTTCTCTTCCTGCTCCTGCACCATTACCTCTGGTGTCCCCCAAGGAACTATCGTTGGCCCTCTCCTAATGCTGATAAATGTTACCCCTTGGCGCCACCATCGGAAAACAGCATTAGTTTTCACATGTCGGCTGACGACACCCAGCTCTACCCCACAAGCTTTTCTCTCAACTGTTTGTCATACATAAAGTTCGGATGAGCAGAAATTTTCTCGATATCATTATTGGTTGGAACGATGCCATTGCTTTTGGCCCCTGCCACTAACTCCATTCCCTAGCAATTACCTCCATCCCTCTCTCTAACATCTTTCTGAGGCTGAACCACACTGTTCGCAACCTTGGTGTCATATTTGCCCCTGAAATGAGCTTCTGAACACATATCTGCAGCATAACTAATACCGCCGGTTTCCACCTCCCTAACTTCGACCATCTCCACACCTGCCTGAGCACATCCGCTGGTGAAACCCTCATCCATGTCTTTGTTACCTCTAGACTTGAATATTACTGAGCAATCCTGGCTGGCCTCCCATTTTCTACCCTACAGAACTTGAGGTCGTCCAAAGCTCGGCTGCACATATCCTAAATCAACCAAGTTCCTTTCGCCCATCACACATGCTCTCGCTGAACTACATTGGCTCCCGGTTAAGCAGTGCCTCGATATAAAATTTCTGATCCTTTTTTTAAAATCCCTCCATGGCCTCGCCCCTACCTATCTCTGTAATCTCCTTCATCCCGAACCCTCCTCGAGTTATCTGCGCTTCCCGATTTCAGCCCTCTTGAGCATTCCTGATGATAATCACTCAATCATTTGTGGCTGTGTCTTCTTTTGCCTCGGCCCTAACCTGTGGAATTCCCTGCCTAAAACTCTCTAGCTCGTTACCTCTCTTTCCCCCTTAAAGATGCACTTTGAAATCTATCTCTTTGACCAAGCTTTTGGTCACCTGCCCTAATTTCTCCTTACGTGGCTTGGTGTCAAATTTTGTCTCGTAATATTCCTGTGCAGCGCCTTGGGACGTTTTAATACGTTAAAGGTGCTATATATATACAGGTTGCTCCTGTTGTTGTTGTTGTTAAAGAAGGCCAGATGGGTTTTTACTACAATGTGCTAGTTTCATGGTCTCCGTTACTTACACTAGCTTTTTATTCCAGATGTGTTTAATTAATTGAGCTTAATTTCCCCAGCTGTTGGGATTAGAACATAGGGTCATTCGTCCAGGCATGTAGTTTATTAGTCCAGCAACATAACCACGATGCTACCACACCCATCAAATATATGGCCATTCCTTTATCGTCACTGGGTCAAAAGCCTGAAATTCCTTCCATAAGTGCATTGTGGGAGCACCTTCACCTCACGGACTGCAGTGGCTCAAGATGAAGACCTGCCATTTTAACATGGGTAAATAGGGATGGGCAAATAATACCGGCCTTGACAGCGGCACCCATATCCTGAAAACAAGTACATATAAATAATGAAATGGGAATAAAATCAATGATTTTGTAATTTATTGATTGAAACCAGGCGTGACTTATGATCAATTCTATGGTTTTATGTTTGATACTTCAAACACTGTCCCAATTTCCCTATCCATTCCAAAGATTTTTGAAAAATTACCACATGATACAAAAATTGAAGCTCATGGGATTAAAAGGGCCAGTGGCAACAGGGCTCGGAAATTGGCTAAGAGACAAAGGCCTAGAAATTCAGTATAGCCACTTTTGGGGCGGAAAAGTCGGGCGGCCAGTAAAGTTTGCGCCCGGCGCAAAGTCGAGGCCACTTCGCCGATATTCAGTAGCTTCGCCCTAAGAGTTTGCTCGAGCGCTAAAACTGGCGTTACACAACTATCTTTAGGCGCAAAGCCGGCGGTGCTGAGCTAAACCGCCGAGGCCGGGTGCAGCGCAGGTGCGGTCATTTCTTGATTGACAGCAGACACCCTGGCGCCGGCCAGCTCTTAAAGGGGGAAGGGTCGAGTTCGTCTGCTGCCACGCCCTGGACACTGCAGCCCTCCAGCTAGGCCTAAACACTGCTGCTGAACAGAAATAGTGCCGGGAAAGGTGCAGAAGGCCCGTGAACGAGCGCAGCGCTTCACTGGCCATGATTTGAGGGTGCTGGTTAGGGCTTTGGAGAGGAGACGCAAACTCTTGTTCCCGGACAGCGTCTACAGGAAAGCCTGGAGGGAGGTCACCCACAGGGTCACATCCAACAGCGAGGTCCCCAGGACTGGTGTCCAATGCCGGAAAAAGTTCAATGACCTCACAAGGATTGTCAGGGTGAGTCCCCTTTCCAGTGTCCTCCTCATCCTTGCATGTGCACCTCACATTATGGGCAAAGGGACCTAAAAGCCCTAATGGCCAGCCCTCATCCAGCAGCTATGGGACTGGCATGAACATCAATTGCACATTCTGCACTTTACACACTGGCCAAGCTATTCGACCATGGGAGGCAGTGCACACAAGATCACGGCACCACACTGGCCAAGCTATTCGACCATGGGAGGCAGTGCACACAAGATGTGGGCACCACACTGTACTTAGAGACCATCCTTTCTCTTGCAGGCCAAGCTGGCACACAATCAGAAGAGCCGGACTGTGACCGGGGGAGGCAGTCCCCAGATCCAGCAGCTCAGTGACCTTGAAGAACGCGTGGGTAGCCTCATGGGTGCCCGGGTGATTGGCCCCGTTGCATCTGGAGATGCCGACCCTGTTCTGGGCACCAATGGTAAGGACATCACCTTTTGGACCTCTCTCGTCCCACTTGCGCTTCAGATCTACATCCTTTGCCACTGTCCGACCAATGCGCTGAATGACACCACTCATGCCTCCCTCGCTGACGCCCTCTCCTCACTCTAAAGCTACTCTTGTGCCTTCCTGCTTTCAGATGGCGAGGAGGAGGTCCCTGAAGCTGCCAGTGACAGCCCCTCGGAAGAGGAGGAGGAGGAGGAGGAAGAGGAAGAGCAAGGCGGCCCATCAGGGGAACCCTCAGCCGCGCCAGTGGATGCCAATGGAGGGGACACGTCTTCCCTGGAGAACAGCCAGGCGGAAGAGTCACAGGGGAGTGTAGCTCCTGTGCCCAGTGGCGTGCAGCAATGCGGGAAGGGTCGGCCAGATCGGCGGCCTTCTTCCCAGAGGGGGGAAGGGTCGCAGGGGAGTGTAGTTTCTGGGCCCAGTGGCATCCAGCAACGCGGGAAGGGTCGGCCAGCTCGGCCGCCTTCTCCCCAGAGGGGGAGTCCGGCCTCCAGTCCGGAGATGGTCCTCGCCAAGGAGGTGCGCCTCCTCGATCAAATGTCCGTGGACTCGGATCGCCGGTACACCGAGTTCATGGGGGTTGTGGCACGGTTGCCTGAGGCCATCGAGTCCCTGGCTCAGTGTGGCCGATTTCGGCGCCTCACAGGCCAGGAGTTTCGAGCAATTCGAAGCAGCACAGGCCGCGAGTCGGGCCGAATTCGGGGCAGAACAGTCCGCGAGTCGGGCAGAATTTGGGGCAGAACAGTCCGCGAGTCGGTCCGATTTCGGGGCAGAGCAGTCCGCGAGTCGCCAGGTGATCAGTGGTGCCATGCAATCACTGGCTGGTCTGATGCGGGCACAGACCAGGGCAGTACGGGCACTCACTGCTGCCACACTTGCTGTGTCAGCCAGGCATTGCCAGGGCACCCGCCGCGCTGCAGCAGCACAGCGGTCTGTCCTTCAGCAGATTGCTGCGCATGCTGCAGTGCTGGCCCGGGCGAGTGCCAGTGTCTCAGGCGAGCAGCGAGCACCTGCCATCAGCCAGTTTGCCCCCATTCCTGCAGCCGCCACTGCCACTCCCCCAGTGGAGCTGCGACGAGCTGCTGGAGAGACTGCTGCTGCCCAGCCACAGCTGCAGCAGTCACCAGCCGGCCCCTCGAGGGCCAGAGCTCATCTAGGCCGACCCCCAAGGGCATCTCCCGTCACGCCATGTGCCCCTCAGGAGCCTTCCCCCAGCCTTGCAGCAGCCACTGGGCACACTTTGAGGAGGAGCAGCAGGGCGGCCAGGGGCCGCAAAATGCTGGTCAAGGAATCGTCCTCGCGGGCCACAAAGTAGAGGGTGTGGGCAAATGTGTTTTTATATGGGGATGGTTGTTTTGTTTATGGGGATGGTTGTTTTTGTAAGGCCGAGGATGAAGGCCATTTTTGTGGAAATGTTTTGTTATTCCTCCCCAGGTTGTGGGAGTGAGTCATGTGTCTGACAGTTTTTTGGGTGTGTTGTCTGTTTTTGGGTTTCATGTGGGAAGGGCCCTGAGTTTGTTCAATAAAGCATTTTATTTATTCAGCTTGTCCATGTTTGATGTTTGAAGTGTTTGTTGCCTTAACCGGCTGAGGGCTTGCGGAGCGGCTGCATTCATGTCCCTTCATTGCCACAAGCCATTCCCTGACAGGGGGCCTAGAAGTGACGTTCAATAAGCCGCCGACGGGCGGCCCTTGGACCTTGTGCCTCCCTCCTGGGCTGGTACTCCTCCTCCTCCTCCTCCTCCTCCTCATGCTCCTCCTGCTCCTCCTCCTGAGGTGGTGCTCCAGCATGAGGTGGCAGTGCCTGAGTCCTGCGGATAGCCAGGTTGTGCAGCATGCAGCAGACGACCACGACCTGGGAGACTCTCTCAGGCGAATACTGCAGAAATCCTCCGGAACGATCCAGGCAGCGGAACCGTTACTTGAGGGCGCCAATCGTTTGTTCTATGATGTTCCTAGTGGCTTGATGGCTTTCGTTGTATGCCTCCTCAGCAGGGGTCCTGGGCGCACGGAGCGGCGTCATGAGCCAGGTACACAAAGGATAGCCTTTGTCCCCGATAAACCATCCTCTTGGGGGAGGCTGTGCCTGGAACATGTCAGCCACAGTAGTCTGTCGCAGGATAAATGCATCGTGGCAGCTGCCTGGAAAGCGGGCATTGACAGCTAGGATGCGCTGCCTGTGGTCACACACCAGCTGTACATTGAGGGAATGGTAGCTCTTCCGGTTGCAGTAATCCTCGGCATTGTGGATAGGTGCCCGCAAAGCCACATGCGTGCAGTCAATGGCGCCCTGCACCATGGGGAATCCCGCTGTTCTCGCAAATCCCACTGCACACTGCTGCTGCTTCTCCAGAGTCATGGGGAAGGACATGAATTGGTGTCTCCTTCTGAAAAGGGCATTGGTCACCTGGCGGATGCAGCAATGCACGGCGAACTGGGATATGTTAGCAATGTCCCCAATAGCGGCTTGGAAGGAACGGCTTGCATAGAAGTTCAGAGCCACCGTGACCTTCACTTCCACCGACAGCGACGTCCTGCACCTCAGCTGTGGACGCAGATCTCTGTGAAGCAGCTGGCAGATCTCTGCAACCACCTCCCTTCTGAAGCGCAGCCTCCTAACACACTGCGCGGCAGGCATGGTGAGATAGGACACCTGCTGGCGGTATTTCCTGAGTGGGTAAGGCCTATGTTGCCGACGCCTGTTGCCCCCTCTGCGTCTAGCCAGGGCTGCCCCTCTCACACAGCGTCTGCGAGCCCTTCGCACATAATGCTGAAACTGAGGGTTGGCACCCCATGCAGCCCCCATAATATACTGGCAAGCAATGACCTCACAATGAAGGCGAATTGCCAAGCTCTGGCCTGAAGCCAAAAATATCTCTCCTATGTTGGGCCAAAGCAGTAAGCTCTCTTCCTTGGTCTCTGTCCAGAAATCCGTTGCACAAGAGTGATTGCTGCAAAATGGCTGGCCTTTATAGTTCAGGGTAAGTGCCCTTTAATTAGCGCTCCCCGAGGCCCGCATGGCCTCTGCTGCGTTCCAGTTCACAGTTCTTAGGAGCGCCACGCCCACATTGGGTGGGCGCGACTGAAGTTCCGGATTGGGGCGCACAAAGGGCGTTGCACGAGGAAATGACGTCATAATCTGCGCGCGCAGCTGAGCGCGTGCAAACACTTTGCGCCAGCGCTAAATGTCTACTGAAGTTGGGCGTAGGCGCAGATCGCCCTGCGCCCGGCCGCTAAGTGCCTAGCGCTCGAGATCTACTCCTCCTAAGGCGCTAACGGCTGGCGCACGCAACTGAATTTCTAGGCCAGAGAGTGGTGGTAAACGTTTTTTTTTCAGACTGGAGGGAAGTATACAGTGGTCCTCCCCAGGGGTCGGTGTTGGCACCTTTGCTGTTTTCATGTATATCGTATATCAATGCCATGGAATTGGGTATAGAGCACATAATTTCAAAGCTTGCAGATAATAGAAAACTCGGAAATGTTAATTAACAGTGCAAAGTGTAGTTACAGACTTCAGGAGCATATAGACGGACTGGTGAAATGGGCAGATAAATGGCAGAAATGATTTAACACCGAGAAGTGTGAAGTGATACATTTTTGCAGGAACTACGAGCAGAGGCAATATAAACTAAACGGTACCATTTTAAAGTCGGTGCACGATCAGACAGAGCTGGGGAGTATGATACAAGTTTTTGAAGGCGGCAGGACAAGTTGCGACAGATGCTAATAAATCATACGGAGTCCTTGGCTTTATAAACAGAGACACAGAGTAATAAAATCCAGGGAGAAATGCTAACGTTTTCTAAATCAGTGGTTAGGTCCCAGCTGGAGAATTGTGTCCAATTCTGGGCACCACAATTTGCCAAGCATGTCAAGGATTAGAGAAGGTCTAGGGATTTATAAGGATGGCACCAGGGATCTGTGACTTCAGTTACGTGGAGAGGCTGGAAAAGCTGGGATTGTTCTTTTTAGAGCAGCGAATGTAAAGGACCCTAGAATTATAGAATCATAGAAATGTGCGGCAGAGAAGGAGGCTATTCAACCCAATATCTTTGTGCTGGTCACAAAAGAGCTATCCAGACTGATCCGACTTTCCAGCACTTGGTCCGTTTCCTTGCAGGTTTTGGCAATTCATGTGAACATCCAAGTACTTTTTAATGTGATGATGGTTTCTGCCTCCACCACCCTTTCAGGCAGTGAGTTTTAGACACCCACCACACACTGGGTGAAAGGATTTCACAACTCCCCTCGATTCCTTCTACCAATTATGATAAATCTATGCCCCTCGTTATTGACCTCTCTGCTGATGGAAATAGGTGCTTCCCATTAACTCCATCCAAGCCCCTCATAATTTTATGGACTTTAATTAAATCTTGCCTCAGCCTTCTCTGCTCCAAAGGAAGCAACCTCAGCCTGTCCAATATTTACTCATAGGTAAAGTTCGCCAGTCCTGGCAACATCCTCGTAAAGCCGTCCCCACTTCCTCGGATTGAATTCCTTCTGCCACTTTTCTACCCACCTGACTAGTTCATTGATATCTTCCTGCAGTCTACAGATGTCTTCCTCACTGCCAACCACACGGCCAATTTTAGTATCATCTGCAAACTTTTTAATCATGCCCCCTATATTGAGGTGTAAATCATTGCTTTATACAACAAATAACAAGGCACCTGGTACTAAACCCTGCAGAATTCCACCGGAAACAGCCTTCCAGTCACAAAAACACCCATCAATCATTGCCCTTTGCTTCCTGCCACTGAGCCAATTTTGGATCCAACTTGCCACTTTCCTTGGATCCCTTTGACCAACCAGTTATTTGGAATTTTTTCAAACGACTTGCTAATGTCTATGTGGACTACATCAAATGCACTACACTCATCGACCCTCCTCGTTACATCCTCATAACATTCAATGAAGTCACTCAGAAACAACCTTCTCTTGCCTCTCTTAATAGCCTCGGATACATTTCATTCAGGCCGGGCAATTTATGTGCTTTGAAAGAAGCAAAACATCTTAATACTTCTTCTCTCTCTATGCTAATCTCATGTAATATCTCACACACTTCCTCTTTAACTACAATATCTGCATTATACCTCTTCTCAGTGATAACATGTCTTCTGCCTCGACACACATGTTACCTTTTGGGTCTCTGATAGTCCCTAGACTTTCCTTAGTTATCTTCTTCCTCTTTATTTATTTATTACATATATTTGGGTTTTCCTTGATTTAATTTGTTAATACTGTTTTCATTCACTCCATTTGCTTTCACTGAGACATGGCTACCGAAAAATAAGGCCTGGGAATTAAACATTGCTGGTTGTAACGTATTTAGAAACGATAGAAGATGGTAAAAGGGGAGGGTGAGTAGCTCTACTCATTATGGATAACATAATGGCAGTAGATAAAAGTGACAGGTATCATCAAGACAGAAATATATATAACGTGGATGTAGATGAAAAATTATAAAGTATCAATCACACTAATAGGGGTCGTCAACATACCAACTAATATTGGAAGAGAGGTGGAGGAAGAAATATGAAGAAAAATTAGGTAACTTTGTAAAAAAACATAGAATAATAATCATGGGGGCTTTCAAATACCCAGATATTAATTGGACAAATGAGGCAGGTTAAGGCAATAAGGGAATGGAGTTACAACAATGTGTACAAGACTCCTTTCTAACCAATATGTAAAAAGCCCAAGGGAGGATTCACTATTGGATCTGGTAATGGGGAATTAAACAGAGAAGGTAAGAGAAGTAAAAGTAGGGGAACCTCTAGGCAATAGCGACTATAAAATAATATGCTTTAAGATAATAATTGAGAAGGAAATATGTATGACAAAGACAAGGTTAATAGATTGGAGAACAGCTGATTTTGAGGGGCTGAGAATAGCACTTGGGAAAATAAAATGGACAACATTGGAAAGCAACGATGTAGAACAGCAGTGGGAAACATTAAAAACAGTGTTCAACAGAATCCAGGAAATATATAATCTGCCAATAAAGAAGAATAAGCTAAACATTAATGAAAGACCATGGATGAAGAAAGGCATAAGGGAAAAATTGAGACTAAGGAAAGCGGCATACAATAAGACCATGGTCAGCAGGGGAGAGTGATAAGGGAGAGTATGAAGGGATTAGAAGAGGAGTCAAAGAAACAAGTTGGAAGGCAAACAGGAGCAAATAAATTAAATTATCAAGGAACATAAAACAAAATATTGAACTAATTTACAGGCATATCATTAAAAAAGCAAGGTCGCAGTGGGAATAGAGCAACTAAGCGATGGGGAGGGTAATGCCACAAGAAGCAATAGAGAATTGGCAGAGACATTAAATAATTCCTTTGCTTCAGTATTTACCAGGGAGTTAGAAGAGATGGAGAAGACGTCGGATGATGAGATTAGTAATGAGTTAACTGCATTTAATATAAAATGAAGAGATATACTAAGTAAACTAATCAAAATAAAAGAGGATAAAACCGCTGCTGTGGGCAGATTATATCCACGCATTTAAGAGAATCTAGTGAAGAGATAGCAGAGGCATCACTACACATATTTAATAACTCGTCAGAAAAAGGTGTAGTGCCAGAGGACGAGTGGATAGCTAACGTAATACTTACATCTAAGATGGGAGCTAGAACATGTCCACGGAACTATAGGCCAATCAGATTATTATCGGTGGCTGGAAATATATTGGAATCCCTTCTAAAGGATAGCATTTAAAAAAATCTAGCAATGAAAAACATAAGAATGAATAGTCAGCATGGATTTCAAAAGGGAAAATCTTGCTTGACCAGACTAATGGTATTTATTGAAGCAGTAACAGAGAGAGTAGACAATCAAAATGCAGTAGATGGAATCTACCTAGATTTTCATAAGGGTTTCGATAATGGATACCCCATAATAGACTAATCAATAAGGTCAGGGAATGCAGATTCGGGGACAAGTAGCAGAATGGATAGCTAGCTGGCATCAAGACAGAAAGCAAAGAGTAGGTTTAAAGGGTAGTTATTCAGAGTGGCAGAAGGTGGGTGGTCGTGTTCTACAAGGATCAGTGCTACTATCACTGTTTTTCACAATTTATAGCATTGAATTAGACTTTGGAATCTAAAACACAATTTGTACATTTGTGGACGACACTAAATTGGAGGGGATGGCCAATACTGAGGATGACTGCAACAAATTACAAGAACACGTTAAAAAACTTGCAGAATGGGCATATAATTAGCAAATGAAATTACACACACATAAATGTGAGGTATCATAATTTGGTTAGACAAATAGGGAAGTCACATATTACTTGGAAAATAAGAACCAACAATGAGGTAGAGGAATAAAGGGATCTAGGAGTACAAATACACAAATCATTGAAAAGTATTGGCACAGGTTAACAAGGACTTACAAAAAGCAAACCAAACAATAGGGTTTATTTCTGGAAAGATAGAATTGTAAAGTAGTGAAGTTAAGCTAAACTTGTATCGAACCTTGGTGTGGACTTGGTTAGACCACACTTGGATTATTGTGTGCAGTTCTGGTCACAATATTAGAAAAATGGATATAAAGGCACTGGAGAGAGGGCAGAGAAGATTTACAAAGAATATAGCTGAAATGCGAGGGAACACCAATCTGGAAAAGATGAAGATTCTGGTTCTTTTCTCTTGAATAGAGAAGGCTGAGTGGTGAACGGAGAGAGGTCTTTAAAATCATGAAAGGTAAAGATAGATTAGATACAGAGAGAATGAGTTCACTTCTGGGGGAGAGCAAACTAGAGGTCAGCAATGTGAGATAGTCTCCAAAAAATCAAATCATGAATTCAGAATAAACGCCTTTACCCAGAGAGTGGTGAGAATGTGAAACTCGCTACCACAGGGAGAGGTTGAAGCAAATAGTTTAGATGCATTTAATGGGCGGTTAGATAAGCATATGAGGGAGGTTTGAATATAGGGTTATGCTGAGAGAGTTAGATGAGGAAAGACTGGAGGAATCCCGATTTGCTATGTAATCCTATGTAATAATTTTTACCCCCTGTAATTTCTATACTGCTCTAGACATTCTGTAGTTTTGAGCTCTCAGTATCTGAGAAAAGCTTCCCTTATTTCCCGTATACTTCCTTGGAAGCTCCTTGGCATTCAGTGGGCTCTAGTTTGTTGAGACCCATTATTTTTGTCAGATGTGGCTCAGTTGGTCGCACACCCACATCTGAGTCAGAAGGTTCTGGGTTTAAGACCGAACCCAGGGACCTGAGTATATAAAGCTAGGTTGACACTCCAGTGCAGTGCTGAGGGAATGCTGCAAATTCGTAGGTGCCGTCCTTTGAATGAGACGTTAAACCGAGGACCCATCTGCTCTCTCAGGTGGACGTAAAGGCCCCGTGGCAACATTTCAAAGAGGAGCAGGGGAATTATCCCCGGTGTCCTGGCTATTATTTGTCCCTCAATCAACATAACAAAACACATTATCTGGCGATTATCACATTGCTGTTTGTGGGACATTGCTGTGCGCAAATTGGCTGCCGCATTTCTCACATTACAAAAGTGACTATTCTTCAAAAGTACTTCATTGGCTGTAAAGCGCTTTGAGATGTCCGCTGGACTTGAGAGGCGCTATATTAATGAAAGGCTTTCCTTTCCTTTTTTCTTTGTGGGAACATATTTGCTCTGAAACGTCACTGTCTCACCCTGGAAAGACCCCATTGCTCTAACACTGATTTACCTCCAGGTAGCTGTTTCCAGTACACTTTTGCTGAATCACATCTCAGCTTAGTAAAATTGGCCTTTCCCAAATTGAAAGATTTTACACGTTGTTTATCTGTGTCCTTTTTCATAAAGAGAGATTTAACATAGATTTCAATACTTTGATGGGATTTGTTAGAGTGCATTTGTCATTTTTTCCAGTGACAGAAAGGTGGGTAACCAGAGGACACAGTTTTAAGGTAATAGGCAAAAGAACCAGAGGAGCGTTGAGGAGAATTTTCTTTTTGCATTGAGTTGTGGTGATCTGGAATGAACTGTTTGAGAACGTGGTGGAAGTCGAGTCAATAGTAACTTTTGAAAGGGAATGGGATAATTAGTTGAAGGGGATTTTTTTATAGGGCTCTGGCTAAAGAGTAGGAATAATGAGACTGCTCTTTCAAAGAGCCGGCATGGACACGATGGGCCGAATGGCCTCCTTCTGAGCTATACCATGTCATGATTCTATGAGCAAGAAACAGAGAGAGAGAGGAGGGAGAGTGAGAGACAGAGAGAAAGAAAAATAGATACACAAAGACTGGGAGAGGAACAGCAGGGAAGAAATTAAATTAGAAAGGGGAACTGGATAAATACTTGAAGGGTAACAATCAGCAAGACTATGGGAAATGAACTGGGAAATGGGACTGATTCGAGGGGTGAGGCCATGGTGGGATTTGATCTTAATGATGAGAATATAAAGATCGAGCCTTTTCTCACTCGGAAGCAAATGTTGGTCAGCGAGCAAAGTGGTGATGGGTGAACAGGACATGATGCATGTTTGGTAATGGTAGCAGAGTTTTGGATGAGCTCTAGTTTATGGCGGTCAGCCAGGAGATTATTGGAATAGTCGAGTCAGGTTTAACAAAGGCACGGCTGAGGTTTTATGCAGTGGAAGGGCTGAGGAGAGGCGGACACGGTAGATATTATGGAGGTGATTTTAGGCAGCACTGGGGAATCCGTGGATATGAGGTAGGTACTCAGCTCAGGATCAAAGAGAACGACCTGGTTGCAAACAGTCTGGGGCATCCTGACACGTTGGGCAGGGAGGGGGATTGAATTGGTAGATTAAAAAAATGGAGTTCGTGACGAGGACCGAAGACACTCGTTTTGGTGTCCCCAAGATTTAAAGAACAAACACAGTCGTACAGAGAGACGTGGTGTACAGATCTAATTGCTGGATGTAGAGACTTAACAGGAACAGCAACAGCAGCAAATATGAGAGAGTAACATACGAGAATAGTGATACAGTATGCAAAGGTTTGCCGAATTAATAGCTGGATACAGAGACTTACCCATTTTACGACAGTGGCTCGACTTCAAAAAGTACTTAATTGGCTGTAAAGCACTTTGAGATGTACGGCGGCCTTGGAAGGTGCTACATAAATGCGTTTTACCAGGAATAACAACCGCAGCAATGGAGGTGAGAATAAAAAATAAGAAAAGTAATGCTGTTAAACACAGTTTATAGAATTAATAATAATATAGAGAGCCTTACCAGGAACACCAACAACAGCAAGGAGGGGATACTAAATGGATTGAATCGTCTGATTTGCGTAAAGGATCCGACTTTTTAATGATAGCAAATCATAATATTCAGAAAGAGCGTCAAACGCCCAGGAAAAACTCCTGCCCATTGCTGTAACATTCCAATCTACTGTTTTCCGATTCTGATCCATTGTTGTAACATTCCAATCTATTCTTCTCAGATTCTGACTCCCTCTCAGTGGAGCAGCGCATTGATCCCTGCCAGTGCCAGAGGTAATGCTGTCACTGATACTTTGGGATAACACATTGAAAGGAGTCCCTTATTAATAGAAGATGGAAACCCTGCACTGATGCAATTAGGATCAATGGGGACTGACATTAATTACAATCACTGAACAAACAGTGACAGTTAACCCGTGGAGACTGACATTAATTACAATCACTGAACAAACAGCTTCAGTTAACCCCTTTCAATCCAGCACTTTTTCTACCATCGTAAATTAGAACTTGTTCGTGGTCCAGATGGGATGTATGAGGGTTGCTGAGGGAAGGAATGGTGGAAATAGCTCAGGATCCAGCCAGAATCATTCATTCATCCTTGGATATGGGAGTGTTGCCAGAGGATTGTAGGTTTGCAAATGTTACACAAAGATTTAAAAAAGGAGAGAGGGATAAACAATGTAACTACAGGCCAGTCAGGTTAACGTCGGTGGTGGGGAAATTTCTAGAGTCCATTTTCCCGGAGAAGATTATCTGTCACTTGGAAAGAAACATGATTAATAAATGACAACCAGCACAGACATGTTAATGGAAAAGTGTGTTTGACAATCTTGATTAAGTTTTTTGATGAAGTAATGGAGCAGATTGTTGAGTTTGGTGTGGTTGACGTTGTTTATATGGACTTGGTAAGAACAAAGGCGCAGTGGCAGTGGGGATCGTACTTTGGCTAAGGGACAGAAAACAAAAGGTTGTGGTGAGTGGTTGTTGTTCAGACTGGAGGGAAGTAACGTGTGTTATCCCGAAGGGGTCCGTATTCGAACGATCGATCTTTTTGACAAAAATTAATGATATAGGCTTATATATATATATATATACTACATGGGGAGGCCCCGCGTTGCCAGGGCTGTTTTGGGCCAGGCGGTTTAAATCGAGTCCCAGGCTTTGGGCCCTGTCTCTCTGTCCCTCTGTGAATCTGCTGCTGGGCAGCATTTGTACCTTTTAATACCTTCACAGATGAAAGTGAAAGTACTTATAAAACGTTTCTGGTAAATCTTATGTTATTTTTAAAAGAGATACTAACTTTTTCGAAGCTGGATTAGCAGATTTTGAGCTAGAAGTAGTTGAAGTAATGGCTTCCCGATGCCTGAGTTCAAAATCATTAGTCCTGCCCACACACACACCAATTGGTCAACTATCAGGTGACTGAACTGTAGGATTGGCCAATCATGACGGCACAGGATTGGTGGACCTTGACGTCAGTCAATCAAAGCCAGGGCTCTTTTGGGCCGGGCGGTTTAAATCGAGTCATTGGCTTTCGGCCCTGTCTCTGTGTCTCTCTGTGAATCTGCTGCCGGGCAACATTTCTACCTTTTAATACCTTCAAAGATGAAAGTGAAAGTACTTATAAAACGTTTTTGGTAAATCTTATGTTATTTTTAAAAGAGATACTAACTTTTTCGAAGCTGGATTAGCAGATTTTGAGCTGGAAGTAGTTGAAGCAATGGCTGCCCGATGCCCGAGTTCAAAATGATTAGTCCGGCCCACAGACGCAGTGATTGGCCAACTATCAGGTGACTGAACTGTAGGATTGGTCACTCATGACGGCACAGGATTGGTCGACATTGATGTCAGTCAATCAATGCTAATGAACGGATAATGAGTGTAATTTTGAAGCTTTTTTGTATAACGCGCGAACAATTTTTGTCCAAGCGAAAAGTAAATACGCTTACGACCGTTCTGGAATGGTAAGCTTTCTTTGGGCGTAATGCACATCTAGGTATGCTCTATAACTTTCGAGTGTATAGCCGGACAGTCAAAACGGAAGGAACCACTTTATATAGATATACTAGCTGGGGTGCCCGGTGGTGCCGAGGCTTTTTTGAGGGCATGTTGTTGTTGGAAGAGAGAGAGAGAGCGACTGGGGGGAAGAGAGAGAGCAACTGGGGGGAAGAGAGAGAGCGACTGGGGGGAAGAGAGAGAGCGACTGGGGGGAAGAGAGAGAGCGACTGGGGGGAAGAGAGAGAGCGACTGGGGGGAAGAGAGAGAGCGACTGGGAGTAAGAGAGAGAGCGACTGGGGGGAAGAGAGAGAGCGACTGGGGGGAAGAGAGAGAGCGACTGGGGGGAAGAGAGCGAGCGACTGGGGGAAGAGAGAGAGCGACTGGGGGGAAGAGAGAGAGCGACTGGGGGGAAGAGAGAGAGCGACTGGGGGGAAGAGAGAGAGCGACTGGGGGAAGAGAGAGAGCGACTGGGGGGAAGAGAGAGAGCGACTGGGGGGAAGAGAGAGAGCGACTGGGGGGAAGAGAGAGAGCGATTGGGGGGAAGAGAGAGCGCGACTGGGGGGGAAGAGAGACCGCGACTGGGGGGATGAGAGAGAGCGACTGGGGGGAAGAGAGATAGCGACAGGGGGGAAGAGAGAGAGCGACTGGGGGGAAGAGAGAGAGCGACTGGGGGAAAGAGAGAGAGCGACTGGGGGAAAGACAGAGAGCGACTGGGGGGAAGAGAGAGCGAGACTGGGGGGAAGAGAGAGAGCGACTGGGGGGAAGAGAGAGCCACTGGGGGGAAGAGAGAGAGGGAGCGACTGGGGAAGAGAGAGAGGGAGTGTCAGGTGGGAAGAGAGAGAGGGAGCGACAGCGGGAAGAGAGAGAGGGAGCGACAGGGGGAAGAGAGAGAGGGAGCGACTGGGGTGAAGAGAGAGAGGGAGCGACTGGGGGGAAGAGAGAGAGGGAGCAACTGGGGGGAAGAGAGAGAGGGAGCGACTGGGGGGAAGAGAGAGAGGGAGCAACTGGGGGGAAGAGAGAGAGGGAGCAACTGGGGGGAAGAGAGAGAGGGAGCGACTGGGGGGAAGAGAGAGAGGGAAAGACTGGGGGAAAGAGAGAGAGCGACTGGGGGGAAGGGAGAGAGCGACTGGGGGGAAGAGAGAGAGCGACTGGGGGGAAGAGAGAGCGCGACTGGGGGGAAGAGAGAGAGCGACTGGGGGGAAGAGAGAGAGCGACTGGGGGGAAGAGAGAGAGTGACTGGGGGGAAGAGAGAGAGAGAGCGACTGGGGGTGAAGAGAGAGAGAGAGCGACTGGGGGGAAGAGAGAGAGAGAGAGCGACTGGGGGAAAGAGAGAGAGCGACTGGGGGGGAAGAGAGAGAGCGACTGGGGGGAAGAGAGAGTGACTGGGGGGAAGAGAGTGAGCGACTGATGGGAAGAGAGAGGGCGACTGGGGGAAGAGAGAGAGCGACTGGGGAAGAGAGAGAGCGACTGGGGGAAGAGAGAGAGCGACTGGGGGAAGAGAGAGAGCGACTGGGGGAAGAGAGAGAGCGACTGGGGGAAGAGAGAGCAACTGGGGGGAAGAGAGAGCAACTGGGGGGAAGAGAGAGCAACTGGGGAGAAGAGCGAGCGACTGGGGGGAAGAGAGAGAGCGACGGGGGGAAGGGGGGGAAGGAGGATGTGGGGAGGAAAGGGGGAGGGGGTAAGAAGGGGGAGGGGGCAGGAAGGCGGGGAGGGGGGAGGAAGGGGGAGGGGGGAAGAAGGGGGAGGGGGAAGAAGGTGGTGGAAGAAGGGGTGGGGGAAGGGGGAAGAAGGGGGAGAGGGTAGAAGGAGGAGGGGGGGAAGGGTGTAGAAGTGGGCAGGGGTAGATGGGGGAGGGGTTGAGGGGGTAGAAGCGGGAGGGGCTGAGGGGGGAAGAAGGGGGAGGGGGGAAGAAGGGGGGAGGGGGGAGAAGTGGGAGAGGGGGAAGGGGGGAGGGGGAGAAGGGGAGGGGGGAAGAAGGGGAAGGGTGGAGGGGGAGGGGGAAAGGAGTGGGGAGGGGATTGCCCTGTCAGCCCGAGCCCCGCCTCCCGAGCCCCACGTCCCCGAGCACCGCCACCGATATCCCGAGCCCCGCCCCTCGATCTCCTGAGCCCCGCCCCCCAAGCCCTGCCCCCCAATCTCCCGAGCCCCGCCCTCCCCGATCTCCCGAGGCTTGCCCCCCCGCCCGATTTCCAAGGACCCCCGATCTCCCGAGGCTGCCCCCCCCAAACTCCCGAGGCTGGCCCCCCCCCCCGATCTCCCGAGGCCCGCCCCCCCAATCTCCCGAGGCCCGCCCCCCTCCTGATCTCCCGTGGCCCGCCACCCCGCCAATCTCCCGAGGCCCGCCCCCCCCGATCTCACGAGGCCCGCCCCCCCGCCCTCGATCTCCCGAGGCCCGCCCCCACCGATCTCCCGATGCCCGCCCCCCCACAATGTCCCGATTCCCATCCCCCCATCTCCCGAGGCCCGCCCCCCCCGATCTCCCGAGGCCCGCCACCCCCCCCGTTCTCCTGAGGCCCGCCCCCCCGATCTCCCGAGGCCCGCCCCTCCACGATCTCCCGAGCCCCACCACCCCCGATCTCCCGAGCCCCGCCCCGCGCCCGAGCCGGCTTCAAGAGCAGAGAGAGAGATGCCGCCACGCAACCTACCACGTGAGACTGGGCTGGACTCAAGTCGCGCGCGCTGACTCCTGCCCCACCCGCCTTTACTAAGATGGCGGCGGTAGCGATGCTCGGCTGAGGCCAGCCCCTCCAGCCTTTACAAAGATGGCGGCGATCGGTGGCCACTTGTTGACTGGGGCCGAGGTGCCTAGCTCGGGCGTGGGTGCGGAAGAGAGGCCGAGGCTTCGAGGCCTGCAAAAACGGTGAAAGGTAGGAAAATTATAGAGGTTAGAGAAAAGATGTACAAATTAATTAACTTTTTTTAAAAACAATTTGTGTTTTAAAACCAACTTTTTTTTTTGCTGGAAATGTATATTTCAAAAGAAAGACGCAGAAAGCGGGAAAAAGAATGGAAGCAAGATGATGGCTACTCACCTCGGTTCAGAACGATAAGGCCTGCCCACACACGCACCGATTGGTCGACTGTCAGGTCACCCAAGCGTAGGATTGGTCAATCGTCCCGTCACTCGACTGTAGGAGGGCCCACCCGCACGCGCCAGGAATCCGGCGTAGGATTGGTCGACCTCGAGGTCACTCTGTTGCTAATGAGCGGATAATGAGATGCTAATGAGGGGAAATTTGAACGTTTTTTGGATACCGCGGGCGCAATTTTTGTCCGGCCAAAACGTAAATACGCTTACGACCGTTTTGGAATCTTAAGCTTTCTTTTGATGTAACGCACGTGTAGGTACGCACTATAACTTTAACGTGTATAGCTGGACAGACGCACACCAAAGGACAGACAGGCAGACAGATAGACAGACAGACAGACAGACAGATGTATCCGTTTATATATATAGATATAGATAAAGGGCATAATTTGAACGTATGCAGATGAAACGAAACTAGGAAATGTTGTAAACACTGAGTGGGATAGTAGCAGGCTTCTGGAGACAGAGACAGACTGGTGAAAAGAGAAAAGTGATAAAAAGTGTCATCGACACTGCTTTGAAGAGGTCCTTTCAAACCAATAACCTACTCACCGACGCTCAGTTTGGGTTCAGCCAGGACCGCTCGGCTCCAGACTACATTACAGCCTTTATTGAAACATGGACAAAGAGCTGAATTCCAGTGGTGAGGTGAGAGTGACTGCCCTGGACATCAGGGCAGCATTTAACCAAGTGTGGCATCAAGGAGCCACCGTACAATTGAAGTCATTGGGAATGAGGGGGAAAACGCTCCATTGGCTGGAGTCACAACTAGCACAAAGGAAGATGGCTGTGGTTGCTGGAAGTCAATAATCTCAGCCCAAGGATATCGTTGCAGGAGTTGCTCAATCCTAGACTTAGGTCCAACCATCTTCAGATGTTTCATCAATGACCATCCCTTTATCATAAGCTCAGAAATGGGGAATTTCGCTTAAGTTCCATTCGAAACTCGTCAGATAATGAAGCAGTCGGTGTCCGCATGCAGCAAAGCCTGGACGACTTTCAGGCTAGGGCTGATAAGTGGGAACTAACACTCTCACCATATAAGTGCCAGGCAATGATGATCTCTAACAAGAGCCACCTGCCCGTGACATTCTGTGGCATTGCCATCGCCAAATCCCCCACCATCAATATCCTGAGCATTACCATTCAACAGAAACGTAACTGGATTGGGACCAGCCACATAGCAATTGTGGCTACTTAAACAGGTCAGAGCCTGGGTATTCTGTGGCGATTGTCTCACATCCTTACACCCCAAATTTTTTCCACAATCGACAAGGCACGAGTCAGGAGTGTTATGGAATACATTCCAAATGTCTGGATGAGTACAGCCCCAACTACACTCAAGATTCTCGACATCACCCAGTATAAAGCAGCCCATTTGATTGGCACCAAGACCATCACCTTAAACATTCACTCCCTCCATCGCTGGCGCACCGTGGCTGAAATGAGTACCCTCTACAGGATGCATTGCAGTAACTGGCCAACGCTTCTTCGACAATACCTGGCAAACCCGCCAACTCTACCACCTAGAAGGACAACGGCTTCAGGCGTATGGAAACGCATCCACCTTTAAGTTCCCTTCCAAGTCACACACCTTCTTGGTTTGGATGTATATCGCCGTTACTTCTTCGTCGCTGGGTCAAATTCCACAACTCCCTCCCAGCACTGTGGGAGAACCTGCACCTCACGGACTGCAGCTGTTCAAGAAGGTGGTTCAACTCCAACTTCTCAAGGGCAATTAGTGATGGGCAATAATTACTGATCGTGTCAGCCATGGCCACAGCCCATGAATTAATAAAAATGTATTAAAGACTAATGAAATTTAATGCAGCGAAATGTATAGGATAAATCTGGGAGGACAACGTGGAGAGAAAATATGAACTAAACTGAACAATGTTAAGCCCCGGCTGGAGTATTGCGACCAACCCTTGGCAACACACTTCAGGAAAGATGCCAAGGTCTTGGAGTAGGCACAGAGGAGATTTACTGGAATGGTACCAAGGATGAGGGACAAGCGAAGCTGGAGTTGTTCTCCAGAGGACACGCAATATAAAAGGGAGATATACTGGATATGTTCAAAATGACGACAGGTTTGATAGAATAAATAAGGAGAAAATATCTGGTCAGTTACCAGAAGACAAGTATACAAGATAATTCGGAAAATAACCAGAGGGCTGATGAGGAGAATCTGTTCTAAGAAGCGAGTTGTTAGGATCTGTAATGCACTGCCATAAAAGATGACAGAAGAAGGTACAATAATGATTTTCAAAAGGGAAAGGGATCACTTATGGAAGTGAGGGATTTGCACGACTATGGGAAAAGGACAGGGGAGGGGAACTAATTTACTAGCTCTTTCAAAGAGCTGGCATTGACTCGATGGACTGAATGGCCTCCTTCTGTGCTGTATGATTCTATGTAATTTATTTAGATGAGCATGATGCCACACTCTGATCACAGGTATTGCCAGGTTTCAATCAGTGAAATGAAAATCATTGATTATATTTCTATTACATTATTTCTATCTATTTGTTCTCAGGACATCATGTCTAGAGGTAACCAAGGCATGGGTGATGGTTGCAGCAGAAGATTAGCTCAAGCAGGGGTGGAGACGGTCGATGATATCGGAGCATAAATCACGATGGAGGCAGACCGTGATGCCACCCAGGGTTCAATAGCAACACTCAGCACTGACCAAGAATGAACTGCCAGAGGAACTGGGACGACAGCGATAGACTGAACGTAACAGGCTGAAAAGAAGGAGTTTTGTAATAACAGGATTGACCAACAAAAGCACAGTCTCAGATTAATGGTCAGGGATGTGAGGCTTGATTAATGACAGCCAGCTTAATTTAATCTGCTCCCCCGGCTGGTACAGCATGGTGTTAGATACAGAGTAATGCTCCCTCTGCAATGTCCCATCAATCATTCCCAGGGTAGATATAACTAGGGTTAGATACAGAGTAAAGCTCCATCTACACTGTCCAATCAAACTCTTCGACGCAGGTATAACAAGGATGAGATACAGAGTAAAGCTCCCTTAACACTGTCCCATCAAACATTCCCAGGGCAGGTATAGCAAATGTTCGATTGAGAATAAAGCTTCCTCTACACTCTCCCATCAAACATTCCCAGGGCATGTACAGCACGTGACAGATACAAAGTAAAACTCCATCTACACTCTCCTATAAAACACTCCCACGGCAGGTATAACAAGTGTTATATACAGTGTAAAGTTCCCTTTACACTGCTCCAGCAAACACTCCTAGGAAAGGTAAAGTAAGGGTTGATACAGAGTAAAGCTACCTGTACACTGTCCTATCTAACACTCCCAAGGCAGGTATAACAAGGGTACAATTGAGAGTAAAGCTCCCTGTACACTGTCCCATCAAACACTCCAAGGGCGTGAACAGCACGTGATTGATACAAAGTAAAGCTCTCCCTACACTGTCCCAAGAAGCATTCCAAGGGCAGATAAAGAACGAATTTGATACAAAGTAAATCTGCCTCTACATTGCCCATCAACACTCACCGGACAAATACAGCTCATATCAGCTAGAGAGTAAAGCTCGCTGTAAACTTTCACATCAACACTACCAGTGCAGGTACAGCACAGATTAGATACAGAGTAAAGCTCTCGCTACACTATTCCATCAGACTCTCACAGGGCAGGCACAGCTCGTGTTAGATACAGCGTGAAGCTCTCTCTACACGTCCCCATCAAACACATCTAGGGCAGATATAGCATGGGTTAAGATACAGCGTAAAGCGCCCTCTACACTGTCCCATTATCTGTGCATGTGAGGCCCAGTACCACACGGGGTGTGAGTTCAGGCTAACTCACTCCAGGCCGGGGATAGAGCCTGGGCATTTCCTGATCTGTGTGTGTGGGGCTCAGTACCACAGCGGGTGAGGTAAAGCACAGACCGGGGATTGAGCCTGGGCCTCTCCTGCTCTGTGTGTGGGGGGTACTCAGTACCACAGCGGATGAGATAAGGCTAACTCAGCATAGGCCGGGGATGGAGCCTGAGCCTGAGTCCCACACCGGGTGTGAGATCAGGCCAACCCAGAACAGGCCGGGGATGGAGCCTGGCCCTCTCCCAATAATCACTGCCTCCTCACACTCTCAGTGATGCCCCTCACTGGGATGCCATGCTCCAGTCTCTGTTGGATCAGTTTCGAGACATCAATCCCTGCTTGTCACCCCAGTCTGTTTAAATGCTTCCACTTTCTTCCTGGAACAACTCTACTGCCCTTCCAATAAGTGGCTTCTGTTGAACTGGCAAAACTTAGCTCATTGCCATTTTTGGATATAAAAATCTATGATCACACCCAGTAATAAATCACGTTATGTCAAAGGATAATTAACAGCTCAAAGGGCCCACAGCACACTTGATTTTACACTACCAAGAGGTAACCACATCTTCATCTGTCTATAATCTGCTTCTCAATCCGCATTTGTCTGCGATAATCTATCTCTCCTCTATCTCTCTTACCCTCTAACTCACCGTCTCCCTATCGCTATGTAATATTTCACATTGCTCTACCTATCCATTATCCATTATCTCCGTTAGCCTCTCTCTTCCTATCTATACCTAATAATCTCTCCTCTCTATCTCCATCTATGTGTAAGTTTCGCAAAATTCTGCAGATTTCCCCAAACAAAGGAGATTAACCCAAAGCAGAGATTTTTGGACTGTTTAAAGAATATTGTGCCAAAAATGGGCTAAAAGTTAAAACTGCAGGATTTTGGTTATTTTAAAGGGGCATGTCCAGGCCTGTGGAAGGCTGTGACAAAGTGGTTGTGATGGGCCCCTGTAAAACGAGCAGTTTGGGTATTGGCATAAGCAAAACTGTCTCGGAATGTCCTGGGTATTCTCAGTTATTTTACATAATGACAATAGGCCTACGGAAGATAAGTTCCCGCCAAAATTACAGAGCCATCAAGAGTATGCATAATGCAGTACATGCCACTGACCAACAAAAGGGGCCCTGGCCCCAGCAGGAAAAGACAAAACTTAATAATCGGACCAAAGATTATACAGTCATTTAAAGCCAATTTAGGATTCGATGGACCATCCCAAAACTAGTTCACACCAGCTTAAATCAATTAAGATAGATGGGAACAGCTCAAAGCCCATTAAGGAATTCGAGAAATATTCATGTTAATGAGGCCGCCAAAAATGACAATGGGCCAGAGAAGTTTTGGCGGGCAGATAAACAAGGCCTCATACGGTATATTTGGGGCTTGCTTTTTCAGTTGAAGCAATCGGAGAAACGGGAAAAAAACAGAAGGAAAATGGAAGGAAAAGAGAGAAGAATCAGTTCTTTTGATCAAGGAGTTCGGTTCGGAGAAGAAATACAAAAGTATCTGGAGCCGAGTCAGGAGAAGACATCATCAAACACCTCGTGGCAAACAAAGGCCCCGAAACACAAACAAACGAAATATTACCAGCAACTAGGTAATATTGGACCACCACGACCAACAAGAAGCTAACCTGGAAGAAACCGAAGATTCACAAGTTTATATCCACTCTACAAACTATTCTGACTTACCCCTGGGTAAGATTTGATTAAAAGACTCTAGGCACCCGACCGCAGCAGCGGACACACAGTGACTGTAGCAGCAACGCAGGTGAAATCATCTACCCCATCCGGTGTGTGGCAGGCCCCAATCGCCACATCTAGAGAACCCCGAAATCGTGACCCTCTACAACTGTCAAAAGAGGTCGTTTGCTGAGCACTATTCCTGGTCCTTTGGAGTCCAACTTAGTTAGTGTAGTGGGATTGGGAGGGTTGAAATATTCTGCCTACTGTTATTCTCCCTCGTATATACCGAAGTGTTCCCCCTTTTAGAGTGATAAGATTGTTGTGTTGTGTATATTCTCCTGTCTCAAATAAAATCCAAGTTATTTTTCACCAACTCAGCTGTCTGCTGCAATTTCATTACAACCCCCAAATAAGTCCAACGCCTAGAACCAAGGGAGTGGAAGCGATTCGATCCGCTCAGGAGTCAGTGGCAAATCTGACCACACACATCACCCCTTACAGATAATGGCGACCGTGGCAGGATCTTGGCAAAAGGATGTAATGAAATGGACCCTGTGTTTGACGAAAGAACGAAGATGGAAGAGAGGATTTCCTCTTATGTGTTTGAGAAGGTGATTATCACCAAGAATTGGGTGACCATTCTGTTGTGCGCTGAGCGTCCCATGGACACTGCAGCCAAATGGACTGAGAGCAAGGATCATAAAAAGTCGGAGGAAAAGGCCATCTGGTTATTCTGCGCCCTGCGACAGATCCAGCTTTTAGATCAGCACATCAAGATCTGAACAAAAGAGCTCCGGGAGGCAGCCAAACTGTCCCAAGCAAGAGTTATAGCAGGGGACGGATTACTGCAGGAATTACAGGCCCAAAGTCAGGAGAAGTTACAGATAGCAGAGAAACACAGGAACAGACATGAGTATTTTCGATGTCAAGTCACCGAGGCTAAAAGCAATGAGTTAGTGTTAAGAGAGGGAAACGCTCGCCTAACTAAACAGTTACAAAGAACAGGATGAGCGGTTAAGAGATGTGCAGGCAGCTTATAAGGTAGAAAGCACGAGGGATTTTGAAGCGAGAGATCACGGCCCTTGCGAAAAGCTGATCGACAGTTTAAAACTTACTCTGTCCAGGGCAAAAGGCCTGGAATGCCTCTTGAGCCGGGGTGTGGCCCAGGTGGACCTGGAAGTAGAAGGAGAAACTGTTCAGACGTCACCTGTGTTGCTGAGCAACAACCCGTTTGGGCAGCAGGAGGGACAAGCAATCTGTAGTGAGGGCAGGGAGGTGTGCAAACCATCACCACCTGTGACGCCGGGTTTTAACTCGGTTTGGCAGCAGGCAGCAGGGGGCAAGCCAATGCAGGAAAGGTCGGAGCCAGGGCCGATGTGCCCGGCTCGGCAGCAAAAGTTTGGCCCGCCCGGCGGTGGTGGGGGTCAGGGACACCTTGAAAGCCAATTCGTGATTCCCCACAGTACCCAACAGCTTAGGGCTATGGTAAGCCAACTGAACAAACTTACCCACAGGAGAGACCCCTCAGTCCACTTCATGGAAGTTGAACAAGCAGCAGGCATCAAAGAGCGCGACGACTTTGAGATGGCCAAAATGCTTCTGTTCTCCCTTGATGGCAAACTGTACCAGTCCTTCTCTGCTGAGAGCAAGAACGGACAGGGCGGGTACGCTGCCATCCAGGAGCAAGTTCTGGAGGCGATGGGGATGAATGATGGTAGTCCATTCTCCCGGGTGGAGAAGACTACAGAATTAGCGGGGGAGACCCCACAGGCTTTCGCAGACAGGCTGTGGCCTGTGTAGAAACTGCCTGTAATGGGAATCTCGACAGGACTAACTTGAACCAGGACGAGCTGGCCCACTGACTCCGGAGTCTGGTGCCAAACAGTTTGCCATGGATCAGGGCCAAGGCCGAGCTGTGGTTTGACCCAAAAGGCCCACAAGTCACCGAGGAGGCAGTGGTCAGTCAACTGACCCTGACTTAGCGCAACGGTAGAGGGGTAGAAGAACCACAAATCAAAGGAAAGATTCACGAATTTAAGCCAATCCAAAGTGAGAAAGAATGGCACCAGGAAGGGGGTAACCCTTCCGATACAATGTGTAACTGCTTCACGGGCAAGGAAGTGGGCATTGGATAAGGACTGTAGGAATCCATAGAAGGAGAATGTAGGGAAATACTCCCCAGCTCCTGCCGCAAAGACAGGAACACCGACCTCTTCCCCACAGTTGTTTCATTAGTAGCTGCATTTCCAGTTTTGTTGGCTGGCCCAGGGAAGGTAGCCACAGCCACTGCTGCTTTAACTCCATCTGCCCCAATTAACACAGACTTATGACTAGAGCCAGTGCAGCCTGTCTACCTGTGTCCCCTTGAGTACGATGTATGGAAGAGACCGCTTGTTAAGGTGGAGGTGGAAAACGTGAAAGGGGCCTATCTGTTGGGCATGGGAGCATCGATCACCCCGCCATCTCACCTCTGTCTAACGGGTTCCCGTACAGCTTAGAGAGGTTTACAGGTAACGAGCAGGCTGGATCGTTCTCCATCACGCTGTCAATTCATTTAGGAGCACTCCACACCAATTGGACTTGTGTATTAATAAAATGGTAGCAGGAAGAGAAAGGTATCCTGGCGGCTGATTTTATTATCGGCCACAGGATTCTAGTGGATCTGAGGTACCACTGTCTGTGGGGAGCATGCACCAGCAAAGAAAACAAAGTAGCAGTTATCCCAGAGAAACAAGGCAACGGGACCTTGTGTACCCTAAAACCAAAGGAGGGTTACGACCTCGAGGAAATGGTCAGTAACACGCCAGTGGAGTAGCAGGCATTTGTGCGAGCACACCTTAGTGCATTTGCCACTCATAAGCGTGATTGTGGGAGGGTGAACGGGGTCGAAATAATGTAGACGGGGACTCCATGACCAGACCACAAGAGCTTCATTATTTCCCTAAGGAGGCAAAGGCAGACATGAAAACTGCCATGACCTCTCTGGTCAAACAGCGGGTATTGAGACCGACAGCCACCCACGTAAACTCTCCAATGTGGCTGGTTAGGAAATCGGACAACTCCTGTAGAGCTACAGTGGACTATCGGGTACTCTTTCGAAATATCCCCGCCTGTGCACCCACGGTCGCAGCTGTCGTCAAACTCATTGGAAGTATCCCAGACTCCGCAACCACCTTCACGGTGCTGGATATAACCAACGGGTTTTGGTCCATCCCTCTACGGAGAGAGGACCAGTACAAGTTCGCCTTCACTTTTAAAGGCCAACAATACACCTGGAACTTCCTACCTCAGGGTTTCCACAATAGGCCCAGCATTTTTCACCCGTGTATAGCAGATTGTTTAAAGGGCTTCAGCCGGCCCCGACTGTTAGTTAATTATCTGGATGAGCTGCTCCTATTCACCGATGAAGGAGAGGAACACGGTCCACTACTGGCTGAACTGCTGGAGTTGCTCAGGCAGGAAGGCTTTAAAGTAGACCCTAAGAAAGTACAGATCGGCCGATTGGAAGTAACGTTCCTAGGGCTGGCTGTGCAGGCAGGGGAAAGGGCCAATGATAAATCCAGAACGGAAGCAGTGCAGGAGTTCCCAGCACCCAATACAGTAATAGGAGTGAGATCCTTTCTAGGGCTAACCGGGTACAGCAGAGATTTTATTGAGGATTACACAGCCACAGCAGCCCCTCTGCTCCAACTCCTATATAAGGGAGTGGAGTGGGTTTGGGGTAAGGGTTGCGAAGCAGCATTTGTTAAACTCAATTAAGATCTGCATACCGCGCCGTCTCTAGGGGCCATTGATGGGGGAAAAGAGTTTTTCTTGGAAGTAGCAGCCAGCGGGGTCAGTCTGAGTGCAGTGCTGCTCCAGGAGCGGCACGGTCAGCTGGGACCAGTGGTTTACTCCTCCAGGATTCTTACAGATGTGGAAAAGCGCTACTCCAACTGTGAGAGGCACCTCCTCGCCACTCACTGGGCTGTGAAAAGATCATTGATCTTCAAAGGCAGATCTCCCATCACCCTCCTCACCCATCACACGCCCACACAAATGCTCCTAGATCGGAGAATTACAGATGGGACAGTGAGCAGTGCCTGCATTACTCGCTGGACTCTGCTTCTCTCCCAGATGGACCTAAGGATAAATGGTCTCTGCGAGCCTAAGCTCACAGCCAACATGATCTATCCAGGGATAGCCAACAGGTGTTCTGTTGAAGGGGTATGGGAAGTCCACATGTTTTCGGGCCGGGGTACACCCCACGGGCAGCGAGATCTATGTGGATGGTTCCAGCACAGTATCTGCTGGGGAACGACTAACAGCATGTGGAGTTTATGACCCAGGGGCAGGCATTGCCCTGGCAATAATACTCCCCAGCACCATGAGCGCCCAGCAGGCTGAACTGTCCGTGGTAGTGTATGTGGTTACACACACCGAGAAATCCCCTACCCCGTAAACGATTTGCTCGGACAGCATTTTCACATGCAATTCGTGTACAGAATACCTGGCCATCTGGCCCCATCGCTGACGGGAGACCCCAGGCAATGAAGCCGCTGCTGGAGAAAATCACGACAGCCATAGGGGAGGAAGGTAAGGTCTAGATCAATAAGGTTAAAGCACATTCAAAAACATAAGCCATGTGGGAGGGCCACCAAATGGCAGATGAATTGGCTAATCAGGCTGCCAATGAAGGAGCGTTTAGGGACCCCTACCAGAAAGGTTCCATAGCCACAATCCAGGACAAGGGTGGTACACAAGGGGTAGATTTGGTCCCGGACCTAAAGCAGGCCCAGATACGCGATCCCGTCCTCAGAGTCGTCCTGAACATGCTCTCGAAAGGGGAGGAAGTAGAGGTCCCGTACGGTAGAGCTGCTATCACCGTCAAGGAAGGCATGCTGTTCAGGGGGGAGCAATGGGTGGTGCTGCACCAGCAGCAAAGGGAATTTCTCCAACTGGCCCATGAGGGTCCACGAGCAGGGCATCCCGGGCCTGAGGCCATCTGGCAAATGTTGGAACAGGCAGGATGGTGGCCAGAACTGAGGGAACAGGTCCGCGAATTCTGTGCCGGCTGCCTGCTGTGTGCTGCGAATAACCCTGAGCCCTAGAAAAGGAAGGTATCTTTGGGAAACATCAGGAGGGTAGTGGGACCATGGCAGTCGATCCAGATAGATAACATCGGGCACGTACCCACTGCCCAGGGAGGCTACAAGTATTGCCTAGTCCTCCTGGTGGATGTGTTCTCAAATTGGGTGGAAGCATTTCCATGCAGAACTGCTACCGCATTGGGTACAGCTAAGATCCTGGTCAGGGAAGTGTTCTCACGATGGGAACTACCGCAGTATGTGGAGTCCAACCAAGGGTGTCACTTTACAGGACAGTTGATGCAAGAGACCCTCATGGTACTCAGCATCAAAGGGAAATGGCACGTCGCCTACAACCCGCAGCCATCGGGTCCTGTTGAACAATTAAACTGCACTATAAAAGAAAGGCTGCACAAGGAGACGGGAGAATCACCCAAGAAGTGGGTAGAAGTCTTACCGTTGGTCCTAATGTGGATCCGAGCCAGCCAGTCAAAAAGCACGGGGTATTCCCCACACGAGCTTATGACTGGCAGGGTTATGCGGAACACCACCCATGTGCAAGCCCCATTGCTCACGGAAGGTCAGCTCAGGGAGGTGAACTGGGACAGCTTCGTCAGGAATCTTTTTGAAAAACTTAAACAGAATCACTGGCAGGCTGCTAGCAACATGGTAAAACAGCACCGGAGTAACCAACTGCTGCTAGAACCCAACAGGCACCACGAGTGGGAGATAGGGGATCAGGTCATGGTAAGGAACATTGCTCGGTTGGGGAGTTTCGAACCATTGCATATGGGGCCGTACAGCATTGACGATAAGGCAAGCCCCATTGTCTATGCCATAAAGATGCCCCACCGCACAAAGTGGTTCCACATTTACCAGTGCAAGCTGTTGAAAACAGAGTGGGGAACGGCCAGCAAGGGCGAACCACGTTAAAGCTAGAGATCATCATCCTGCAGCTGTGACAGACTCACAGACCGCAAAGGTGGGGGCAGTGACGTTTCTGACTGGAGAGGCCCTCGCACCGATTATGTGCGACTCAGGTACATCCCCAGTAGCCGGACACTTTAGAAGGTCTCCTCGCACACCACAACCAAATCTTCCGTTACACCTGAGTATCAGTTTAAACGGTCCAGCCCCAGGAGAGCCCTTAACAGAAAGGGGAAAACCAAGGTCAGCGACCAGTCTGAGTACACAGATCCCCAGCCTGCTGCCTTCAAATGCGAGGGACTCACAGGAGAAATAGCATTGGAAAGAGAGAGAGGGAAGGGTCCCCAGCCTGTGGCATCAGGCTGCGTGGATTCCACAGGACAGGATAGGGGCTCGGCAGCCACACAGAAGGGGGTAGTGTGCTGCAGCACAGGAGGGCACACTCCCCCGGTCAGTTGGGAAACTGAAAACCCCCCAGTTCTTTTAAGAATTACTCTCCGGATCTGGTGGCACAGGCCACCTTACGCCCAATCGTACAAGCTGCACAGATTCTACAAAAGACAGAGGCCTAACAGGGATTAGCCTGATCGTTCGGAGATGGGCGGCGGATGTATATCGCTTTTAGTTTTAAGTGTGTTTCTACAGTTTCTTAGGATTTGGTATTATTAATGATCTAATTTTTAGTTTAGGATAAGTTTAACTTTTTGAAAATTTCTTTAGCTCGGTCAGGCCAGAGAATCTACTCAGGACATGGCTACCTCTTTTATGTGTCCTTACAGAAAGGAAATCGGCATGACAAAGTTTCTGCTCCTGCTCCAACTGGTAGGGGTGAGCATCGGTGGCCGAGGAGACATGGAGAACTCCCACATCTATGGGTGCTCGGGAGAGAGAGCTCCGATCGTTACCGCTGGGGGTGGCGAACGGGGTGTGGAGGAGCTCACTAATAATTCTATGAGGGAAGGTGGCCAGGGTGGCTGGGGTCTAACTCGACCCAATACTACAGCCAGACCGAGTTCACGTACGGAGAGGACTCCATCCCGTGCCCCACCGTACAGGTCGTTGCTACAAGGGTCAGCGTCACTGAGGGGAAACTTCTGTGTTTGACATGTAAGGGATAGATTCCTTTGGAAAGGTGGCGGTGGCTCAGAAAGCTGAGCAGGGAGAAAGGGAACTCTGCGGTCGATTGGGAACGAGCCAGGGACAATACCCATTGGACGATTACAGGGACCCGAGGGGCAGTGAGTATGTGCTGGCACAAGTGGTGGGAGCCAGATCAGGGAGTTTATGTTTGTATGTGGGGGTCAGAGAAAGTCTACCCCGCAGGCATATACTTCATTTTCCACAGGCAATGGCAAGATGCCGGGGAGGGGATGGAGTGGGATTCAACCTGCATGCGTGCACGATCCCACACTCTCCATTTCCAGTCAACCCCACCAAACTCGTTATCCGCCCCTGAAATTCCCTGCCCACGACAAAGACATCACGGACTATAGTACATAGAAACATAGAAACATTGAAGATAGGATGAGGAGTAGACCATTCGGCCCCTCAAGCCTGCTCCACCATTCAATGCGATCATGGCTGATCATTCAATTTTAGTACCCGGTCCCTGCTTTCTCCCCATACCCTGGATCCCTTTAGCCTTAAGAAATATATCCAACTCCATCTTGAATATATTTAATGAATTGGCTTCTACTGACTTATGTGGTAGAGAATTCCACAGGTTCTCCGCTCTAATGGTGAAGAAACTCCTCCTCATTTCTGTCCTAAATGGCCTGCCCCTTATCCTTAGACTATGATCCCTGGTTCTGGACTCCCCGACCATCGGGTACATCCTTCCTGCATCTAGTCTGTCCAGTCCTGTCAGAATTTTATACGTTTCAATTATACTACCACTCATTCTTCTAAACTCCAGCGAGTACAAGCCCAATCTTCCCAACCTCTCCTCATACATCATTCCTGCCATCCCAGGTATCAGCCTGTTGAATCTTCGTTGAACTCCTTCCATGGCAAGAACATCCTTCCTCAGATAAGGCGACCAAAACTGCGCACAATACTCAAGATGTGGTCTCACCAAGGCCCTGTACACCTGCAGCAAGACATCCTTGTTCCTGTGCTCAAGCCCTCTCGCTGCGAAGGCCAACATATCATTTGCCTTCTTAACCGCCTGCTGCACCTGCATGCTTACTTTCAGCGACTGGTGCACAAGGACACCCAGGTCTCGTTGCACTTCTCCTTCTCCCAAGCTATTGTGATTCAGATAATAATCTGCCTTCCTGTTTTTGCCACCAATGTGGATAACCTCACATTTATCCACGTTATATTGCATCTGCCATGTTTTTGCCCAATCACCCAACCTGTCCAAATCATCCTGGAGTTTCTTGGCATTCTCCTCACAGCACACACGCCCACCCAGCTTTGTGTCATCTGCAAATTTGGAGATATTACATCTAGTTCCTTGTCAAGATCATAAATATATATTGTGAATAGCTGGGGTCCAAGGGCCGATCCCTGCGGTACCCCACTAGTCACTGCCTGCAACTTGGAGAAAAACCCGTTTATTCGAACTCTGCTTTCTGTCTGCCAAACAGTTCTCTATCCAAGTCAAAACCTTGCCCCAATCCCATCTGCCTTAACTTTACATGCTCATCTCTTATGCGGGACCATATCAAAAGCCTTCTGAAAATCCAAATACACCACATCCACTGGTTCACCCTTATCTATTTTAGCAGTTACATCCTCAAAAAATTCCAGAAGATTAGTCAAGCACGATTTCCCTTTTGTAAATCCATGTTGAATTTGTCCGATCCTGTCATTGTTTTCCAAGTGCTCTGCTATTACATCTTTTATGATGGACTCTAGCATTTTCCCCACTACCGATGTCAGGCTTATCAGTCTGTAATTCCCCGTTTTCTCTCTACCACATTTTATGAATAGTGGGGTAACATTAGTTACCCTCCAAACAATGGGTACTGTTCCAGATTCCATCGAATGTTGGAAGATGATCAGCAATGCATCTATTATTTCTATGCCCATTTCCTTAAGTACCCTAGGATGTAGATTATCAGGCCCTGGGGGTTTTTCGGCCTTTAATCCCCTCAATTTCCCTAACACCTTTTCCCTACAAATACTGATTTGTTTCAGTTCCTCCCTTTCATCAGATCCTATGTTCCCCGGCATCTCTGGGAGGTTATTTGTGACCTCCTTTGTGAAGACAGAACCAAAATATGAATGTTATTAGCCTGCCATTTCTTTGTTCCCCATTATAAATTCCCCTGATTCTGACTGCAAGGGACCTACGCATGTGTTCACCAATCTTTTTCTCGTCACTTATCTATAAAAGATTTTACAGTCAGTTTTTATGTTCCTTGCATGCTTACTCTCACATTCAATTTTCCCGTTCTTAATTAATCCTAAACTGCTCCCAATCCTCAGGTTTACTGCTTTTTCTGGCCAATTTATATGTCCTCTCCTTGGATCTTATGCTATCCCTAATTTCCCTTGTTAGTCACGGTTGAGTCACCTTTTTTGTTCTATTTTTATGCCAAACTCGGATGAACAAATTCTGTAGTTCATCCATGCAGTCTTTGAATGTTTGCCATTGCCTATCCACCGTCAACACTTTGAGTGACATTCCCCAATCAATCCTACCCAACTCGCACTTCAGACCAACGTAGTTTCCTTAATTTAAATTCAGGACCCTAGCATCTGAGTCAACTACTTCATTCTCCATCTTAATGAACAATTCAATGATGTTATGATTGCTCCGAACCAAAGGGCCTCTACAACAAGATTGTTAATTAATCCTTTCTCATTACATAATACCCAGTCTAAGATGGCCTGATCTCTGGTTGGTTCCCTGACATATTGGTCCAGGAAACCATCCCGTAAACACTCCAGGAATTCTTCCTCCACAGTATTGTTACTAATTTGGTTAGCCCAATCTATATGTACATTAAAGTCACCAATGATGACTGCTGTGCATTTATTTCACGCTTCTCTCATTTCCCTTTTAATGCCATCCCCAACATGCACATTACTGTTTGGAGGTCTATATACCACTCCCACTAACGTTTTCTTTCCCTTGGTTTTTCTCAGTTCTACCCATACAGATTCCACATCATCAGAGCTAATATCCTTCCTTACAATTGTGTTAATCCCTTCTTTAACCAGCAACGCTACCCAACCTCCCTTTCCATTTTGCCTATCTTTCCGGAATATTGAATACTCCTGGATGTTGAGTACCCAACCTTGGCCACCCTGGAGTCATGTTTCCGTAATCCCAATCAAATCATATTCGTTTACCTCTATTTGCGCAGCTAAGTCATCCACATTATTACGAATGCTCCTCACATTAAGACACATGGCCTTCAGATTTGCTTTTTGAATGCTCTTAGGCCTATTTCAATTATTATTTACTGTGGCCATGTTTGATTTAAATCGTTGATTTGTCTGACTGTACTTTTGTTTTTCTGCTTCCTATCTTTTGCTTGTATCCTTGTTTCGCTTTCCTCTATCCCCCTGCTTAGGTTCCCAACCCCCTGCCATTTTAGTTTAAACCCACCCCCAGAGAACTAGCAAACACTCCACCTAGGACATCGGTCCCGGCCTTGCCCAGGTGAAACCATCCGCTTTGAATTGGTCCCAGCTCCCCCAGAACCGGTTGCAATGTCCAAGGAATTTGAATCCCTCCCTCTGGCACCATTCCTCTAGCCATGTATTCATCTCAAATATCCTTCTATTTCTACTCTGTCTAGCACGTGGCACTGGTAGCAATCCTGAGATTACTACCTCTGAGTTCCTATTTTTTAATTTACCTCCTACCTCCCTATATTCAGCTTTTAGGAAGTCATCCCGTTTTTTACCTATATCTTTGGTACCAAAATGCACCACAACAACAGGCTGTTCACCCTCCCCTTCCAAGATGTTCTGCACCCTTGGCCCTGGCACCAGGGTGGCAACACATCATCCTGGAGTCTCGTTTGCAGCCGCAGAAACGCCTATCTATTCCCCTTACAATAGAATCCCCTATTACTAAAGTTCTACACCTCCTTTTCCTCCCGTCCTGTGCAGCAGAGCCACCCCTGGTGCCAGGAAGTTGGCTGCTGCTGCCTTCCTCTGATAAGCCATCCCTACCAACAGCACTCAAAGCGGTATATCTGTTTGAGAGTGGGTTGTCCACAGGGGACCCATTGCACTTCCTGCCTGCACCTAGTACTCTGTCTGTTTGTCACCCATTCCCTTTCTGCCTGTCCAACCTGTCGTGTAAGTACCTTTAAGAGGAACTATGTTTTTTTGAGGCCCCTGTGTACTGTAGTACCGGTAGTGACCACTCGGGTATATAAGCCTGTGTAGCGTCTTGTATAGTTAGTTCACCTCCAGACTTTGTTCAGTAAACACTTGTTAAATCAACTCCTGCATTCCGTGTCTCCATTAACACACGGATTCAACAGTGGTGACGAGTTAGAAACGAACTTACCTGCAATTCGGCAGCACCTCAAGGAGATCGATTCCTCAGATGAAGGTAGAAGAAAGAAAAAAAAAACTGTGGTTTCACCAGCTAAACGGGCTGGTGGCAGGTAGTGCACTGATCCTTCCTCAGCGGCAGGCTGGGGCTCGATCGGGTGGCTCTGCAGCGGGGCCGGGCAGCGAGTCGGAAAGCAGAAGCAAACAGAGTCAGAGGCTGGAGCACTCAGGAGATGGCCGGCACTGCAAACCAGGTCGGCGTTCGGACCGAGCAGAGGGAGGGGAAAGTCCCAGAGGGTCCGGCGGGAACGATTCTCCAAGTGACGGAGAAACTGTTTAAAATATATGTGCAAATAAAAAAAATAAAAAAATTGAAATACCGCGAAAAGCTGCAGGTCGCAATGGGAACCGCGGAGAACAACATTGGCAGCAGCGGCAGCGGCGGGAAAGCACGGGAGGCGCCATCTTGACTCGGCAGGGAAGAAGAAAAAGTGCGGGAGGGACCATTTTTGATTTTCAGGATGCCTAAGACTGGCAATACTACTGCTTTCGATAGTGATATAGAGGATTGGACCACATATGTGGAAAGTGTGGAGGTATATTGCAAGGTGAATGAAGTAGCGGATGATAAAAAGGCATCGGTACTTCTCAATCTGATGGGTGCAAGGACATACGGGCTGTTACGAAACTTGATCGCTCCAGCCAAACCGATGGACAAGAATTTTAAAGAGATTGTTGATACCCTACAGGAGCACTTAAACCCAACACCGCTGCTGATAGCAGAACGATTCAAATTCTTCAGGAGGAATCAGCACAAGAATGAAAGTAATGCTGATTACCTCACCGAATTACGAAAGCCAATTCGGGGCAGGACTGGCAGATTCTCTACGAGACAAATTCGTCTGCGATCTCCTAAGCAAAGGAACACAGAAAAGACTACTTTCTGAGAAAGATTTGACACTGGACAAGGCTTTCAGTGTGGCTGTATCATACAAAGCAGCAGCAAGAGGAGCTGCAGAGATACAGCAAAAGCCACAGGACTTCGGCACCCATGAAATGACACGGGGTTTCGAGAGATGTTATCGCTGCAGCGGATCAACCCATGACCAGAGGGACTGCTGGTTCAAGGACAAAGCATGCAGGCAATGCGGAAAGATGGGAGACATTGCACGTGTATGCAGATCTGGAAAAAAATCCGCTGACAGTAAAAAGGTCAATAAGGAAAAGTACAGAAAGGTACAAATGATGACAGACAGTAGCTCCGAAGACCAGAAGAGCAATACCCACTCCGGAAACAAGAGACTAAGCTGTCTCAAATGACATAATGTAATTGCCAAAGGAGATTACCAGACCATTTGGGTTAACCTCACGATAGCGGGGTCCCCAGTTAAAATGGAGCTAGATACAGGATCACCTCTGACCATCATAAGTCGACGGGATTACGAGCGGCTATTTCCACATATACCTTTGAAAGACACATCCATTATCTTGAAGACATATACAGGGCAGAAAGTATACCCCAGAGGGAACATAAGGGGGCCTGTTGTATACAACGGCAAGGAAATACAGAAGTTGTATTTATACGTTCTGCAAGATGGTGGTCCACCGTTGTTGGGACGTGAATGGATCAGAAAGATACGTTTAGACTGGCACTCCTTTCAGGCACTGACGGTGACCAGTAAGAAAAGAAATGATGATGACGTCATACCTGGACGATTAAAAGAAATCTTGGCTAACGCCAAAGAAGTGTTTCAACAGGAACTAGGAACCCTGAAAGGCGCCACCGCCTCAATAAAAGTGAAAGATGCGGCAATTCCCAAGTTTTTTAAGGCAAGACCGATGCCTTACGCAATTCGTCCAGCAGTCGAGGCAGAGCTGGAGAAGATGGAAAAAGCATGCGTGTTATCCACCCATCGTCCCGGTCATGAAGAAAACGTTGAATAATGATAAATCTGAAGAACAGAGAAAAATTCGCATCTGTGGGGGCTTCAAGGTGACTGTAAACCCGGTTCTTCACACGGTACATTATCCTCTTCCGAGGATAGAAGATATTTTCGCCTCACTATCCGGAGGGAAACGTTTCACCAAAATTGACTTGGCACAGGCATATCTACAGAGGGAGGTTGAGGAGGCCTCTAAAAAGTATCTCACGATAAACACACACAAAGGCCTATACCAGTACAATCGACTGGTTTTCGATGTGGCATCAGCTTCAGCTATCTGGCAAAGAGCTATGGAGCAAGTCCTGCAAGGGATTCCGGGGACTCAATGCTACCTAGACGACATCCTTGTAACAGGAGAAAACGACAACGAGCACCTTGCCAATTTGGAGCAGGTGCTCACGAGGCTGAGCAAACGGGGCTGATGAGCAAATCGCCCCAAGTGCGAATTTTTTAGAAACAATTATCATATTGTGGCCATGTCATTAACGAAGAAGGGTTGCATAAGTCACCTGAAAAAATTGAAGCGGTCGTAAAAGCCTACGCGCCTGAAAATGTCTCACAATTAAGGTCGTTCCTGGGATTAATAAATTACTATCATAAATTTTTACCGAACTTGTCAACGGTTCTGCACCCTCTTAACGCACTGCTACAAATGGGAGTAATTTGGAAATGGAGCGAAGACTGTAAACGTGCCTTCCATAAATGCAAAAGCTTGATCACGTTCAAGGAAGTTTTGGCTCATTACAACCCATCACTGCCAATCAGACTGGCGTGCGATGCATCCCCTTACGGCGTGGGAGTGGTATTATCGCATAGATTCCCTGATGGCTCGGAGCGGCCGATAGCTTTTGCGTCACGCTCATTGAATTCAGCTGGGCGTAACTATGCCCAGATTGACAGGGAAGCACTCAGCCTGGTGTGGGGCGTGAAGAAATTCAACCATTACCTACACGGACAAAAATTTACCTTGTTGACTGACCATCAACCCCTTGTCTCCATATTCAACCCTAAAAAGGACGTTCCCATTATGACAGCGCAAAGGCTACAGAGGTGGTCCCTTTTCCTAGGGACACAGCAGTATGACATAGAATACAAAGGAACAAAACAGCATGGGAATGCTGACGGGTTATTGCGCCTACCGTTGCCAATGGTAGAAGAGGCGCCTACAGTGGACCCGGTAGAGATGTTCCACTCGACCACAGTGGAATGTCTACCAGTGACAAATGCTACCATTGAAAAGGAAACGAGAAATGGCCCGACTCTCTCACGAGTCTACGATTTAATGGTGAAGGGATGGCCAGCACATGGCGAACCACTGTTACCAGCATTCTCGCAAAGAAGAGAACAGCTGTCAGTCTGCCGAGGAACCTTGATGTATGGATCCAGAGTGGTGATTCCACCCAAACTCCAAGATAAAGTGCTAAAGGAGCTTCACGAAGGGCATCTGGGTGGAGTGAAAATGAAGAACTTAGCCAGAGCGTTTGTGTGGTGGCCAGGTATCGATGGAAACATCGAAGAAATGACCAAGAGCTGTCTAGGATGCCAGAAGGTCCAAAACGCCCCACCACAAGCCCCTCTACATCCATGGGAGTGGCCCTCATCTCCATGGCAAATGGTACATATCGACTTTGCTGGTCCATTTATGGACTCAATGTTCTTAATCGCGGTGGATGCACACTCCAAGTGGCTGGAGGTAATAAAGATGTCCTCCACCACCTCAGAAAAAACCATCACAATATAAAGGACCATATTCGCCAGGAATGGGCTGCCTGAACAGATCTGTTCTGATGATGGACCGCAATTTGTATCCGAAGAATTCAGGAAGTTCTTAAAAAACAATGGGGTTAAGCACTACACGTCTGCCCCATACCATCCCGCCACCAATGGATTAGCTGAAAGGTTTGTCCAGACCTTCAAGAAGGCCATAAAGGCCATGGGTAATGAAGACATTAATCTACAACATAAGGTAGATAAATTCTTGTTTGCGTACAGGAATGCAACAAGTGGTTGCAAACCAAACCCCCGCCATGATGTTTTTCAATAGAAGACTGAGACGCCGGCTGGATTTGATCAAGCCAAACATCAGAAGGGACGTAGAGAACCGGCAATTTCAAAGCATGAATGAAAGGCCAACTAGAACCTTCCAGATAGGTCAACACGTTTTGGCCCGGGACTACAGTACCGAGAAAAGACAGCCTGGAACTACTTGCACACGAATAGGACCACTGATGTATACCGTGGGCATTGGAGACAGCATAATAAGGCGCCATGCTGACCAGATCATAGAGTCATCCAAAAAGGGACAACCTACACCACAACTCTATACGCCTAGTGATGAAGCAGAGATACCCATAGTATCTACCTCCGATCCGGTGATACTGGAACCAGATGAACCCGACACTGGCATTCAAGCTGAATCGACCTTGCCAAAAGAACCTACTACACCAGCGAAACCTACTACACCACCGAGGCGTTATCCGGACCGAGTTAGGAAGCCTCCAGAGAGACTGAATTTGTAATTGATTAACTTCAGCAAATGTGTAGACTACTGTTCTTGTAAAAATGTTATTTAATGATTACTTAAAATGTTATGTACTATTTATCTAAAAGGGGAGGAATTGTAGTGTATGTACCTTTAAGAGGAACTATGTTTTTTTGAGGCCCCTGTGTACTGTAGTACCGGTAGTGACCACTCGGGTATTTAAGCCTGTATAGCGCCTGGTATATTTAGTTCTCCTACAGACTTTGTTCAGTAAACACTTGTTAAATCAACTCCTGCATTCCGTGTCTCCATTAACACACGGATTCAACACAACCTTTGCCTGTGGTGTGACCAACTGATTAAACGTGCTATTCACGACGTCCTAACAACATCAAGGAACCAGGCAATGGGTTATTATTCGTGCCAACCGATAAGTTACTTTATCAGGGGGTACAATATGCAGTGACCTCAGTGATCCTGAACCTGACCGAGGTACACTTACGTGATTGGTGCCCTAAGAAGACAGAATACTTGTACCAGGCCCTGCTTTAGGAAATGATTAGAAAATTACATGAATTTAACTTTGCCAATATAGACAAAGCAAAACTGTACAGTTTACACCCTGAGAATATGGGCACGGGGAGACAAAGAAGGGGAACCTGGAATTATATTTTAAAATCTATAATACAGGATCCCCAGTAATAAATACCCTGGATGATATAGAGTTACAAACAGAGATAAATGGGTTAAAGACCCAATTCAGTGAAATCCTTACAGAGGAGAACACAGTGTTAGGCTCAGAGTTACACGAGGACCAAGCTATGATGGTCCTTTTAAAAGAAATAATTGCAGAGCTGGAGAGACACGCTAGTACAATAAATGCACACATACGGGAAGATAGAAATGCTTCAGATCAGGCTGCACAGAATAAAGTGTGGGTGCTATATGGGGCATGGTTGCTGGGCGAGGGCCACAGAAAACTGGAGGATTTAAAACAGGGTTCAGTCCTGTAAGGATAACCGTAGCTGTTATAATGACAGCGAGGGTTTGATTGACAGCTGGTTGACGGTCGATGTCATATCCGGGGGCGGGATCCGACGCCATCTTGGTCTTGCTTTCAGACTGCGATGGGAGACACAGAAGCAGGACTGAATAAAATGGTTCTCCTCAACAACTGCTTGTGAGACTCGTAATTACGTTACTAAGATAACATTACATTGTACCAGGATTTATAGAACTCACGATAAGGACATACTACAACAATGGAAGGAATTAAACCTCCAGCTAATCTGCAACTAGAAGGAAATGTGGATGAAAATTGGCTAGTCTTCAAGCAACGCTTTCCTCTCTACCTCACAGCGATTGACGCTTCGACTAGCACTGGAACACATAAAAGAGCTTTGTTGCTAACAGTGGCTGGCTCGCAGGCAATCGAGCTGTTTAACACATTTACGTTTGCAGCCAAAGATGATAAAAATGAGCTGGACAAGGTGATAGAATGGTTCGATGAATACTGCACTCCAAAAAAGAATGAAACGTTGAGAGATTCGTGTTTCGCTCCCGTGTGCAAAAGCAAGTAGAATGCTTTGATGTTTTTTTGATGGACTTGAAAATAAAAGCACAAACATGCAACTTTAAGGACCTGAAGGAATCGATGATACGCGATCAAGTCGTTTTTGGAATGCTAGACAAGAAGATGAGGGAGAGAATGCTTGCAGATAATGACCTAAATTTGGATGCAGCAGTGAAAATTTGTCATGCTAGTGAACCCTCAGCCATGCACACGAAAACGTTAGAAGGGCGCAGCATAGCAGAAGAGAGCGCCCTGGGGATAAAAAACCTGCCAGTGGATGTTATACACAAAAGGGACACAAGAGGGCCCATGGATTTCAAGACGAATACACCTTATGAATGCAGATGGTGCGATTATAAACATGTGGCCAGACAGTGTCCTGCTTATGGGAAGAACTGTGCAAAATGTAAAGGCAGGAATCACTTTGCCAAGATGTGTTTTTTAGAAGAGAAAACTGAAGCTAAAAAGACAGTGCATGCTATTGCGACTAAAGAGGCAGCAATGGAGACTTTGTTTGTTGGAATGGTGCAAAATGAGTCAAATCAGGGCAACAATGCTGATGAAGTGCAGTCTGTAGGACCACAGACTGAAGTTTGGATAGCTCCCTTGCTGGTAAATGGCACCATTGTTCCCTTTAAGCTAGATACAGGTGCTAAGGCAAACCTCCTAAGTTTGGGTGATGCATGGAATCTGTAAGTGCGACCTAAAATACTGAACATGACTGTGTCTTGGAAGGCATACAATGGACAAAGCATTGAAACAAAAGGAACGTGTAGGCTGTATGTTAAGGTAAAAAATCACATTCACCCTCTGACCTTTGTTATAGTGCCTGAAGGACATGAGTCACTGTTGGGGGACAAAGCCTGTGTGTATTTGGGCTTGGTAAAACGAATCTATACTAGCAATGAACAGAACTGTGTGCAGAGTGCCCCCCCAAGATACTACAAATCTGACTCATGAGACTATAGCACACAAATATGTAAATGTCTTTCAGGGTTATGGAGCACTGCCCTTTACATACTCCATCAATCTGAGAGAGGATGCACAACCTGCGATTCACGCACCCAGGAGAGTTCCAGTGGCTCTCCGTGAAAAACTGAGGAAAGAGTTGGACCACATGGAGGGACCAGCTGTCATAAAGAAGATTGAGGAACCGACTGACTGGGTAAATTCCATGGTCTGCATCAATTCAAAGAAAACTGATAAATTGTGTGTCCACATGGATCCCAAGGACCTTAACGCCAATATCAAAAGAGAGCACTACCAAATTCCAAAGAGAGAGGAAATAGTAAGCCAAATGACAGAAGCGAAAGTCTTCTCCAAAATGGACGCCTCACATGGTTTCTGGCAGTTGAAACTTGATGAAGAAAGTGCTAAGCTGTACACTTTTAACACCCCGTTTGGTCAATACTCCTACTAACGCCTGCCCTTTGGTATTTGCTCCGCCCCAGAAACATTTCACAGAGCAATGGAGCAAATCATCGAGGGCCTGGAGGGAGTGCGGGTGTACGTTGATGATCTGATAGTATTGGGCTCCACTCAAGGGGAGCACAACACCAGACTGGAGAAAACACTTCAGAGAATACAGCATTATGGACGCAAAATAAATAAAGACAAATGTCAGTTCGTTATCAATGAAATCACATTTTTCGGAGACAAGATCTCTGCAGAGGGGGTTTAGCCAGACAATTCAAAGGTAAAAGCTGTACATGACATGGAGAAACCAAAGGACAAGAAAGGAGTTCAGCGGGCCCTTGGCATGGTTAACTACCTATGAAAATTAATTCCGAATCTAGCTGAGAAAACTGTTCATCTGAGAAAACTGCTGCACCAAGAGACGAAATTCCAAAGGGGACATGAACATGAGAGAGAATGGAAGGGGCTGCTACAAATTCTAGCAAGTGAACCCCTACTGAAGTTCTTCTGCCCTAAAAAGAGGACAAAAGTGTCCACAGATGCCTCTAAGAACAGATTAGGGGCTGTCTTTCTACAGGAAGTTGAATGAGAATGGCGACCAGTGGCGTATGCGTCATGCTCCATGATGGTTACAGAGTGCCGGTACACGCAGATTGAGAAGGAGTGCCTTGGCTTGGCATTTGGGTGTGAAAAATTTCATACCTACATCTATGGTCTTCCCAAGGTTATCCAAAAGTGGACCATAAGCCACTGCTAGGGATCGCAATGAAGAATCTGTGTGACATGTCACCACAGATACAACGCCTGATGATGAGACTACAACGTTACAATTTCGAGCAAACTTACGTGCCAGGGACACAAATGTTCATTGCAGACACACTATTCAGGGCTGCGCCATATGCCACACAAAACAGTGAAACAGAAGAGGATGTGGCTCTTCATGTGGATATGGTCTATGCAGCATTGCCCGCCACACAGGAGAAACTAGCAGTGATAACCACAGAGATCTTTCAGCCTCAGGAGGATGGAGCGGATGACGAGATGAGGGAAATGCCACAAAGAGACGAGATGAGGGAAATGCCACAAAGAGACGAAGGACACAATAGTGATAATGTGGATACAACTGGGGTGGTTCACCAAACACCCGTCCAGTCACGCAGGTCACAGCGCACCAGAAAGCCTGTACTTAAACTTGACCGTTAGACAGGGATTGTTAAGACTGTAAACAGTTAATGGACTCATGGGTGTGGGTAAGGTTTATACCTACCTGCAATTAGTTACACTGATTGGTTCTATATGATGTTAACAAGTTCTATGTGTTATGTTATGTTGTGTTGTTACTGTGTTATGTCTTCATTGAAGGGGGAAGATGTAAGAATAACCGTAGCTGTTGTAAGGAGAGCGGGGGTTTGATTGACAGCTGGTTGACGGCTGATGTCATATCCGGGGCCGTGATCCGACGCCATCTTGGCCATGCTTTCAGACTGCACTGGGAGACACAGAAGCAGGACTGAAAAAAATGGTTCTCCTCAACAACTGCTTGTAAGACTCGTAATTACGTTACTAAGATAAAATTACAAGTCCCCTCCTGGATTAGCAACAAGCACCTCGCAGCACTCCACCCGTTTAGTAATTCACTGAGCCCGTGTCAGCTCCGCCCAGCCTCTGAAGCCTAACCTGTCCCAGTGGATTGTGGATGATCCAACCATAGTATCATGGGGATAGTAGTGAGGGTGCAGGTCATGGGTGGGACAGCCCGACCCGCACCGGTATACAGGGTGGAGAACATTGGAATCTTTCAAGGGGGTGCACACGTCCGTTTTGCAGAGGTCCCACATTATGTCATAATGTGGGAGCACGCTATGACAGGTACAGACCTCTCCGGGTGCCGGAGCCGGGGAGCACAGATAATACTGTGTCCTCAGCTCTTGAATGTCTACTCGAGATACAGCGCGGGTTTAAAGCTGCTGGAGCACAACCTGTGAACTGTAGCATGGAGGTAATGGCACAAGACCATGTTCCCCTGCAGGTAGCATTCGTAGTGGGTGGGACAAATTGTGTCATCACAAGTGCGCCCCACTACCAGCATGGACAGCACATCTGGTGTCCAGTGAGTGACAGCAGTTTCTGCTTTAAACCCGAGGCAGATTTTCAAGTAGCCCAGGAACGGATTGTCCCAATTGCTAAACCCTCCACTGTTCACCCAACTGAAAACATCAACAACCTGCAAGATTTCGTCACACATTTCGGCTATGAAATTCCCCCTCTACCCGAACATCTTTTCGCCCTATTTAAAGCAGTGGCAATCTCACAGAAACATTTCTATACTTTAGAAGAAGATAGTCGTGATAGAGGCCAAGATCTTGGATATAGTAGATCCACCCTTGTGGGAAATTTCTGAAAATATAGATGTCCCTTCTTGGATCAGACTGGCTTCACACATTTTAGTGGTCTGGCAGTTCGGTATATTTTTCTACTTACTCTGCAGGAAGTGCAAGTGAAGGGTCACGATGCTCTGATCTCAACATGAGGGAGCATGGGACAAACATTAAAATGAAGTCTATGACCAGGTACAAAACCAGCCATAACCGTTATTAAAACTAAAGGTGATGAGTTTGTGTGTCGTTATTTTTCCTATGTGTGTGTAATTTTTTTTTAAAGTGGTGCAGGGGTGTTGGACCCCTTTCATTCTTGGATGTGAATGTAACATTGCCTTGCATGTATATCTGTTAAACACTACACCTAAAGGGGAACGGGAGAGTGTTTTGTTATTTGGTTTTAGTTTGATAATACAGGGGAAGGTTGGCTCCCAGGGATCAGGAATTTTCGCTCACCCAGGATGATACTATAGTATCACAGGACTGGGTGTTATGTTCGCAAAATTCTGCAGATTCCCCTAAACCAAGAAGATTGCCCAAAAGATGAGATTTTTGGACTGTTTAAATAATATTGGTCCAAAAAGGGGCTTAAAATCAAAACCCCACGATTTTGGTTATTTTAAAGGGCATGTGCAGGCCTGTGGAAGGCTGCGGCATACTGGTTGGGATGGGCCTCTGTAATACAAGCAGTTTGGGTATTGGTATAAGCTAAACTGTCTGGGAATGTTCTGGGCTGTCTCAGTCATTTTACATAATGACAATAGGGTTACAGAAGAGCAGTTCCTGCCAAAATTACGGAGCCATCAAGAGTATGCATAATGCAGTACATGTTACTGACCAAGAAAAGGGGCCCCGACCCCAGCAGAAAAATACAAAAGTTACTAATCGGACGAGAGATTAAACAATCATTTAAACCAAAGTTAGGTTTCGATGGACCATCCCGAAACTAGTAAACACCAACTTAAATCAATTAAGATAGATGGGCCAATACGAAATCCGTTAAAAAATTCAAAAAATATTCATGTTAACGAGCCCGCCAAAAAACCTCAATGGGCCAGAGAAGATTTGGCAGGCAGATAAGCAAGGCCTCAAACAGTATAATTGAGGCCTGCTTTTTCAGTTGAAACAATCGGAGAAACGGGAAGATAACAGAAGGAAAATGGAAGGAGAACGGAAGGAAAAGATAGAGGAATTGACTCTTTCGGTCAAGGAGTTTGGTTCGGAGAAGAAGCACAAAAGCATCTGGAGTCCGAGCCAGGTGAAGGCATTATCGAATGCCTCATGGCAACCAAAGGCCCCAAGAAACAAACAACCAAAATATTACCAGCAACTAGGTAGTATTGGGCCACCGCGAACAAGAAGAAACCAACCTGGAAGAAACCGAAGATTCGCAAGTTTGTTTCCAATCTACACACTATTCTGGCTGACCCCTGGGTAAGACTTGATTAAAAGCCTCTAGGCCCTATTTCTAACCAAAAGAAATTGGGTACTTAAGCATAGATCCAATACGCACATGAACGCATCAGCGGACATGCGGAGACTGAAACAGCAACGCAGCTGAAGTGTTCTACCATGTCCGTCGTACAGCAGGCCCCAACAGCCACACATGGAGAACCACGAAATCATGAACCACTACAACTGTCAAAAGAGGTCGTTTGGTGAGCATTATCACTGGTCAACTGGAGTCCAACTTAGTTAGTGTCGTGGGATTGGGAAGGGTGAACTATTTTGTCTAATGTTATTTTCCCTCGTATATTCCGAAGTGTTCCCCGATTTAGTGATAAGATTGTTGTGTTGTGTATATTTTCTTGACTCAAATAAAATCCAAGTTCATTTTTGCCAACTCAGTTGTCTGTTGCTCTTTCATTACAGCCCCCAAATAATTCAATGGTCTAGAAACAACGGAGTGGGAGCGATTCGAACCGTTCAGGTGTCAGAGGCAAAGCTGACCACACACACCATCCCTTACATATGCCTCCTCTCTATTTCTGTCACTCTGTCCATCGTCCTCTCTCTCTGTCACGCTCCCTCTCTCAGTCTCGGTCTCAATCTCTGTCTCAGTCTCACTCCCTCTCATTCTGGCCTCACTCTCTCTCAGTCTCGGTCTCACTCCCTCTCAGTCTTGGACTCACCCTGTCTCAGTCTCGGTCTCACTCTCTCTTAGTCGCGGTCTCTCTCTCAGTCTCGGTCTCACTCTCTCTCAGTCTCGGTCTCACTCTCTCTCGGTCTCACTCTCTCTCAGTCTCGGTCTCACTCTCTCTCAGTCTCAGTCTCACTCTCTCTCTGTCTCACTCTCTCTCTGTCTCACTCTCTCTCTGTCTCACTCTCTCTCTGTCTCACTCTCTCTCTGTCTCGGTCTCACTCTCCCTCAGTCTCGGTCTCATCCTCTTTCAGTCTCGGTCTTACTTTCTTTGAGTCTCAGTCTCACACTCTTTCAGTCTCGGTCTCACTCTCGGCCTCTCTCTCTCTCTCAGTCTCGGTCTCACTCTCTCTCAATCTCAGTCTCACTCTCATTCTCGGTCTCACTCTCTCTCAGTCTCAGTCTCACTCTCCCTCAGTCTCGATCTCACACTCTCTCAGTCTCGGTCTCACTCTCTCTCAGTCTCGGTCTCACTCTCTCTCAGTCTCGGTCTTACTCTCTCTCAGTATCGGTCTTACTCTCTCTCAGTCTCGGTCTCCCTATCTCTCAGTCTCGGTCTCCCTATCTCTCAGTCTCGGTCTCACTCTCTCAGTCTCGGTCTCCCTCTCTCAGTCTCGGTCTCACTCTCTCAGTCTCACTCTCACTCTCTCTCAGTCTCTGTCTCACTCTCAGCCTCGGTCTCACTCTCTCTCAGTCTCGGTCTCACTCTCTCAGTCTCGGTCTCACTCTCTCTCAGTCTCTATCAATCTCTCATTCTCTGTCACACTCTCTCAGTCTCTATCTCACGCTCTCTAAGTCTCGGTCTCACTCTCTGTCAGTCGCGGTCCCACTGCCTCTCATTCTCACTCTCACTCAGTCTCTGTCACACTCTCTCTCAGTCTCTGTCTCACCATCTCAGTTTCTTTCACACTCTCTCCATAAGTCTCTGTGTCATTATCTCTCATTCTCTGACAATCTCTCTCACTTTCTGCTACACTTTCTCTTAGTCTCTATTTCACTTTCCCGTAGGGGAAAGATAGGGAGGTAGGTAGAGAGAGAGAGATACTGGGGAAGAAACTGTTAGATAGAGAGGGAAATACTGGGGAGAGAGAGAGAGAGACTAGGGAGAGAGAGAGAAAGAGTGAGAGAATTTGGAGCGAGAATGTAACTAATTAAGAAATTAGAACAGTGGTAGGCCATACGGAGCCGCGAGCCTGCTCTGCCTTTCAATAAGTTCATGGTTGATCAAAAGCCTCATCTTTCCCGCCCAATTGCCTTATGCCTTGATTCCCCAAGAGACCAAAAACTATCGATCTCAGCCTTGAATATACTCAAAGAATCAGCATTTACAGCCGTCTTGGGCAGAGAATTACAAAGATACTATCTGGAGAGCCCCGCGTTGCCAGGGCTTTTTTGGGCCTGGTCGATGTGTGGGCCGGGAGCCTGGGACTGGATTTGAGCTGTCGGCAGTTGGAGAAGCCTAGGCCCCAAAGCGTCGGTTATTTTCAACTGTTTTTTAAGCTAAACTTTTCTAGCTTTTTATACCTTCAAAGATGAAAGATAAAGTACTTATAAAACATGTTTGATAAATCTTATTGAAAAAAAAGAAGATACTGACCTCGATGACTATCTTTTTAGCATTGATGCCTGGTTGGTGTATAATGGCTCCCACATCCCTGAGATGAGAATTATTAGTTCCGCCCACACACACACCGATTGGACAACCATCAGGTGACTGACCTGTAGGATTGGTCAAGCAACACGTGTCACTCAAGGCTAATGAGATGTAGGATTGGTCAATCACTAAAGAGTTGATTTTTGAGTATTTTTGAAGGTTTTTTGCACACTGTCCAAACAATTTTTGTGTGACTAAAAAGTAAATACGCCTACAAGAGTCCCCTAATGATAAGCTTTCTTTTGATATAACATCTGTGTAGGTACGCTCTATAACTTTTGATTGTATAGCCGGAAAGGCAGACAGGCAGAGTGGCATACAGTTTTTTATATATAGATACTAAACACTCACTTAAGAAATTCCTCAACATCAATGTTTTAAATTTCTACCCCTAATTCTGAGACTATGCCCACTCTTTCTAAACACACCTGCTAGGGGAAACAATTGGTGGAGAGAGAGAGAGATACTGGCGGAGAGAGAGAGCTTGGAAAAGAGAGAGAGGTTAGCGGAGAGAGAGACTGGGGAGAGAGAGAGAGAATGGGAGAGAGAGAGAGGCTGGAGAGAGAGAGAAACGGGTAGGGTGAGAGACTGGGGAGAGAGAGAGACTAGGGAGAACGAGATTGGGAGTGAGTGAGCGAGATTCAGTGAGAGAGAGACTGGAGCGAGAGACTGACTGGGGAGGGAGAAAGACTGGGGGGAGAGAGAGAGACAGTGTAGCGAGGGAGAGACTGCTGATAGAGAAAGACTGGGGGAGCGAGAGATTGGGGAGGGAGATAGATGGACTGGAGAGAGAGAGACCAGGGATAGTGAGACTGGGGGAGGGAGAGAGAGACTGGAGAGTGATAGATACCGGGGGAGAGAGAGAGCCTTGTGGAGAGAGAGGGACTAGGGGTGAGATTAAAAGCAAAGATAAAGACTGGTGAGAGAGATGGAATGGGGAAGAGAGGCAATGGATAGAGATTGGGAGACTTTTGGAGAGAGAGACTGGATAGAGAGAGAGAAGACAGATAGACTGGATGGAGAGAGAGAGACTGGAGATAGTGAGACTGGGAGAGAGAGACTGGGGAGAAAGAGAGATTGATAGAGAGACTGGAGAGAAAGAGAGTCTGCAGAGAAAGCAACTGGAGCATAGAGAGAGAGAGGGTGAGAGAGAGAGAGAGACTGGAGGTAAGCGACTGAGAGACTTGGGAGAGAGAGAGGGTCTGGGGAGAGAGAGAAAGAATAGATGAGAGAGACTGGTGAGAGAGAGAGACTGTTGGAGAGAGACAGAGACTGGGGAGACAGAGAAACTGGAGAGAGAAGGAGAGACTTAGCGAGAGAGAGAGAATGGGTAGAGAGAGAGAGATTGGGGAGGGAGAAAGACAGGAGAGAGAGTCTTGAGCAGAGAGAGAGAGACAATGGGTGACAGGGAGAGACTGGGACAGAGAGAGAGAGTGACTGGGGAGAGAAAGAGGGACGGAGAACTGAGAGAAAAGGGGCAGAGAGAAACTGGAGAGAGAGAGAGAGACTGGAGAGAGAGAGAAAGAGGAGAGAGATAAACTGGAGTGAGTGTGAAACTGGAGAAAGAGAGGGACTGGAGCAGAGAGAGAGAGAGACTGGGGGATAGGGAGATACTGGGGCAGAGATATAGACAGTGACTGGGGCGAGAAAGAGGGACAGAAGGAATGAGAGTGAGACGGGAGAGAGAGACACTGGAGAGAGTGAAAGACTGAAGTGAGAGAGAATTGGGAAAGAGAGACTGGAGAGAGAGAGAGAGACGGGGAGAGAGAGAATGGGGAGAGAGAGAATGGAGAGAGTTGGAGAGACTGGGGAGTGAGAGAATGGGGAGAGAGAGAATGGAGAGAGAGAGAGACTGGGGAGAGAGAAAATGGGGGAGAGAGAGAATGGAGAGAGAGAGGCTGGGGAGAGTGAGAATGGGGGAGAGAGAAAATGGAGAGAGAGAGACTGGGGAGAGAGAGAGAGAATGGGGAGAGAGAGAGACTGGAGAGAGAGAATATGGAGAGAGAAAGAGCCTGTGGTTCGAGAGAGACTGGGCAGAGAGAGACTGGGGAGCGTGAGGGCCTGGAGGAGAGAGAGACTGGTGGAGAGAGAGAGAGACTAGGGAGAGAGAGAGCGAATGGAGGAGAGAGAGTGACTGGCGGAGAGAGAAACTAGAGAAAGAGTGTGACTGGAGAGAGAGACTGGTACAGAGAGGAGAATGGGGAAATGGAGACAGTGGGAGAGAGACATCCGGGGGAGAGTTGGACTGGGGAGCACGAGACTGTGGGAGACGGGTACTGGGGAGAGAGACTGGAGGCAGAGAGAGACTGGGGAGAGAGACAGACTGGGGAGCGAACGAGACTGGAGTGATTGAGAGTCTGGGGGAGAGGGAGGGTCTGGCATAGAGAGAGAGGCTAGGGGAGAGAGGCAGAGAGAGGCTATGGGTGAGAGAGACTGGAGAAAGAGCGAGAGACTGGTGATGAGAGAGACTAGAGAGAGAGAGATTGGCAGAGAGAGAGAGACTGGGGAGAAAGAGAGACTGGAGAGAAAGAGAGCTTGGGGAGATGAGACTAGGGGTCAGAGGGAGACTGGGGAGATTGGGTCTAGTGATAGCGAGAGACCAGGGGACAGAGAGAAACTGTGGAGATAGAGAGACTGGAGAGAGTCGTGGGAGAGAGAGAGAGGCTGGAGAGAGAGAATATAGGGGCGAGAGAGAGAGACTGGGGAGAGAGAGAATGACTGGAGGTGTGAAAGTCTGTGGGAGAGAGAGAGACGGGAAAGAGAGAGGGACTGGAGAGAGAGGAGAGGGGTCTAGAAACAGACTGGAGTGAGAGAATGACTGCAGAGAGAGAGAGTGACGGGTGGAGAAAGAGAGATGGTGAGAGAGGGATTTGGTGAGGGAGAGAGACTGGAGAGAGAGGGACGGGGGAGAGATAGAGGATAGAGACTGGAGGAAAGAGATTGAGACTGGGGGCAAGAGAGAGACAGGGGAGTTAGGGAGAGAGACTGGGGAGAGAGAGAGCGACTGGGGGAGAGAGATAGAATGGGGAGATGGAAAATGGAGAGAGTGAGTGACTGGAGAGAGAGGAGAGAGGTCTAGAAACAAACTGGAGAGAGAGAAAGACTGGAGAGAGAGAGAGTGACTGGTGGAGAAAGATAAATGGTGAGAGAGAGATTTGGGGAGGGAGAGAGACTGGAGAGAGAGGGACGGGGGAGAGATAGAGGATAGAGACTGGAGGAAAGAGATTGAGACTGGGGGCAAGAGAGAGACAGGGGAGATAGAGAGAGAGAGACTGGGGAGAGAGAGAGCAACTGGGGGAGAGAGATAGAATGGGGAGATGGAAAATGGAGAGAGTGAGTGACTGGAGAGAGAGAAAGAGACTGGGAGGTAGAGAGATAGAGAATCGGAACAGCGAGATTGTGGGAGGGAGAGAGAAAGGGTGAGAGAGAGGGACTGGGAAGGGAGAGACTGGGGGAGACCGGGAGACTGGGGAGCGAGAGATTCTGGCGAGGGAGTGAGACTGGGGGAGAGGGAGGGCCTGGCACAGAGAGAGAAAGAGAAAGAGCGATAGGTTGCGAGAGAGAGAGAGAGGGAGAGGGATAGAGAGAGACCAGAGAGTGAGAGAGACTGTAGAGAGAGAGATACTGGGAGTGAGAGAGACTGGAGGGAGAGAGAGAATGGGGAGAGAATGATTGGGTAAGCGAGAGACGAGAGAGAGGAGGCGGGGGTTAGAGAGGGACTGGGGAGAGAGTAATTGGGGAGGGAGAGAGACGGGGAGAGAGAGATTGGGGAGCGAGAGAGACTGGGGGAGAGATTGAGATACTGGGGAGAAAGAAAATAGAGAGGGACTGGGGTAGAGAGAGATTGGGTAGACTGCGGGATAGAGAGACTTGGGAGAGAGCAAAAATTGGAGGAGAGAGAGACTGGAGGATATAAAGTGACTGGGGGAGAGACTGGTAGCGAGAGAGAGAGAGAGAATGGGGAGCGAGAGAGACAGGACTGAGAGAGAGTGTGTGGGAGCGGGAGGATCTGGCATAGAGAGAGAGGCTAGGGTAAAGAGAAATACAGCGATTGGTGGCAAGAGAGAGAGAGTGAGTGGGGATGGAGAGAGGCTGGAGACAGAGGGAGCCTGGAGACAGTGAGACAGAGACTGGGGATGAGAGAGACAGAAGAGAGTGAAAGACTGGGGGAGAGAGAGACTAGGGGACACAGCGAGACTGGGGAGAATAAGATGGGAGATAGCGAGAGACTTGGAGACAGAAAGAAACTGTGGAGATAGAGAGACTGGAGAGAGAGAGACCGGGGGTGGGAGACTGCGGGAGAGAGAGAGAGACTCGCGAGAGAGAGATCTGGGGGTGAGAGAGAGAGAGACTGAGGAGAGAGAGAGAGAGACTGGGGGTGATAAAGCCTGTGGGAGAGAGAGAGACTAGAGAGAGAGAGAGACTGTGGGGGAGAGAGCGACTGGAGAAAGTGTAGACGGGGGCTAGAAAGAGACTGGAGCGAGAGAGACTGGAGAAAGTGAGAGGGACTGGGGGAGAGAGATAGACTGGGGAGAGAGAGAGTTTGGGTGAGGGAGAGAGACTGGAGATAGAGGGATGGGGGAGGGAGAGGGACTGGGGGAGAGAGAGTGACTGGGGAGAGAATGTGAGGCTGGGGGTGAGAGAGACGAGGAAGAGTGAGAGAGAATGGGACAGAGTGAGTGAGATTAGGTAGAGAGAGACTGGGGAGAGAGAGAGTGACTGGGGAGAGAGATAGAATGCGGGAAATATAAACAGATGAGTGTCAGTGACTGGAGAGAGAAAGAAACTTGGAGAGAGAGCGAGAGAATGAGAAGGGAGAGATTGTTGGAGGGAGAGAGACTGGGTGAGAGAGAGGAACTGGGGAGTGAGAGACTTGGGGAGAGAGGGAGACTGGAAAGGGAGGGATATTGGAGAGAAAGAGAGAGACTGGGGGAGAGGGAGGGTCTGGCACAGAGAGAGGGTCTAGGGGAGAGAAAGAGAGCAAATGTGTGCGAGAGAGAGAGACAGAGTGGGGGATAGAGAGAACCATGAGAGTGAGAGAGCCAAATCTAATATGCAAAGAATTAGAAAAGATCGAACTGGCCATAAATGACTACCAAAACCCATTAGACCACCCAATAACTGAATAAGAGCTATTTCAAAAATACAAGGACCTGCGACCAAGAAAAGCTTGCGGTGCAGATGGCATCCTAAACGAGATGATTTAACACACTGACGATAAAATGAAATTGGCTATCCTAAAACATTTTAACTTGGCTCTGAGGGTCGGTTACTTCCCTGATATCTGGAACAAAGGTCTCATAACGCCCATATACAAAATTGGAGACAAAGTTGAGCCAAATAACTATCGAGGCATCTGTGTGAACAGTAACCTGGGGAAGGTATTCTGTAGTATCATAAACCAAAGACTTATAAACTTCCTTGAGGAGCACAATGTCTTGAGTAAAAGCCAATTTGGATTCTTACAAATTATCGAACATCGGACCATATTTTCACCCTACACACCCTAATTGACAAACATGTTCAGCAAAACAAAAGCAAAATTTTTGCCTTCTGTATAGATTTCCAGAAGGCTTTCGATTCTATTTGGCACGACGGTCTATTCTTAAAACTTATTGAAAGTGGTGTAGGGGGAAAAACAGATGATGTAATTAAATCAATGTATACAAACAATAAATGTGCAGTTAAAATTGGAGAAAAACAAACAAAATATTTCTCACTGGGGCGTGGCGTGGTGCAGGGCTCGCCTATCTCACCGACACTCTTTAATAATTACATAAATGAATTGGCAAAACTATTTGAACGATCTACAGCACCTGGCCACGCCCTATATGACTCCAAGGTTAAATTCCTCCTCTATGCAGATAACCTGGTTCTGCTCTCACCAATTGAGGAGAGTCTACAGCAGAACCTGGATCTGCTAGAGACGTTCTGTCAGACCTGGGCCCTGACAATAAACCCCAAAAAAACCAACGTTCTTGTGTTCCAGCAAAGATCCAGACATCAGGGACCCAGAATAAACTTCACACTAGGAGCTACTAAAATTGAACAAACTACAAATTACACATACTTACGCTTAAAAATCAGTTCTACGGGAAACTTTCATTTGGCTGTGAATGAACTGAAAGAGAAAGCAAGAAGGACTTTCTATGCCATTAAAAAGTCAATCCAAATAGAAATTGCAATTGGCATTTGGCTCAAAACTTTTAAATCAGTAATTGAACCAATTGCACTCTATGGCAGTGAGGTGTGAGGTCCACTAGCACAACAAGAATTCGCAAAATGAGATCCTGCATGCAGAGTACTGTAAAAGTAGCCTCCAGACTCAGAGGAAAACCACAAACAATGCATGCAGGGCAGAATTAGGCCAATATCCACTATTAATTAATATCCAAAAATGAGCTATCAAATTTTGGAAACACCTAAAAATGAGCAAACCCCACTGCTATCATTACGAAGACTTGAAATGCCAAGAGATGATCATAGAGAAGAGTCCCCTTCGTCAACTAGTCCTGGGACTCAGTGAAGTAACTAGCAACACTACTAATAATAACCAGCACCAGGACAGTGACATCCTAGCACAGAGAATTCGACCCAACACAATTATCACTAAACAAAAGGAAAAATATTTGAACTATTGGACAGAAACGACAAAAACGCAAAACAAACTCGATTGCTATTTGGCCCTAAACAGACAATACACCATGGCTGAATACCTGACCATGGTAAAGGATAGCAAACTGAGAAAAGCCTTGACAATGTACAGACTTAGTGAACATAGCCTGGCCATCGTAAAAGGCCGACAGAGGGAAATCGCGGGGGGGACGCAACCGCACCGGACCTCAGGCGCTAGGCAGGGGGAGGGGCCAGAGAGAGGGACAGAGGGGAGTGGGGGAGGGGGTGGGTGAGGGGAGGGGGTGGGGGAGGGGAGGTGTGGGGGTGGGGGAGGGGAGGGAGGGAGGGAAGGAGAGGCGAGGAGGGGAGGGAGAGAGGGGAGGGGAGGGAGAGGAGGGGAGGGAGAGAGGGGAGGGGAGGGAGGGATAGGACAGGGAGAGGACATGACAGGGAGAGGGGGAACACACAGGGGCAGGGAGACCAAGCACCCCAAAATTGCCCTCGCAACGCGGGGCTCCCCAGCTAGTCTATCTAAATATATAAAGCGGCTCTTCTGTCTGTCTGTCCCGATGTCTGTCTGTCTGTCCGTTCTCTATACGTTTGAAAGGTACAGAGCGTACCGATGCGCGCGTCGCCTCAAAAGAAAGCTTGCGATTCCGGACCGGTCATAGGCGTATTTACGTTTCGGCCGGACAAAAATCCCGCCCGCGGTATCCCAAAAACGTTCAGCGTTCCGCTCATTAGCATCTCATTAGCGACCGTGTGACGTCGAGGTCCACCAATCGGACGGCGGGTTCCTTCCTACAGTTGAGTGTCGAGTGGCTCGACGATTGACCAATCCTACGCTTCGGTGACCTGACCGGTCGACCAATCGGTGCGTGTGTGGGTGGGCCTTATCCTTCTGAACCGAGGTGAGTGGCCGCCATCTTGATTTTTCACAATTTTTTCCCCCATACTTTCTGTGTGTTAGGGAACTAAGGTAAATATTTTAATGATGTGTTAGGGAATTAAATATCAATTTAATAGGGGGGGGAGAGCCTCGGGAAATCGCGGGGGGGGAGAGCCTTGGGAAATCGCGGGGTGTAGAGCCTCGGGAAATCGCGGGGGGGGGAGAGCCTCGGGAAATCGCGGGGGGGGGAGAGCCTCGGGAAATCGCGGGGGGGGGGAGAGCCTCGGGAAATCGCGGGGGGGGGGAGAGCCTCGGGAAATCACGGGGAGGGCGAGCCTCGGGAAATCGCGGGGGGGGGTGAGCCTGGGGAAATCGCGGGGGGCTCGCGCCGCCCGCACTGACCGCGCATGCGCCGCCCGCACTGACCGCGCATGCGCCGCCCGCACTGACCGCGCATGCGCCGCCCGCACTGACCGCGCATGCGCCGCCCGCGCGCCCACAGCGGCCGTCCATCAGCCGCGCGATACGCGGGGGACCTCAGCTCCGGACCTCAGGCGCTAGGCAGGGGGAGGGCCGGAGAGAGGGACAGAGGGGAGCGGGGGAGTGGGGGAGGGGAGGGGAGGGGTGGGGGTGGGTGAGGGGAGGGAGGGAGGGAGACAGGGGAGGGAGGGAGAGGAGGGGAGGGAAGGGAGAGGAGGGGAGGGGAGGGAGAGGAGGGGAGGGGAGGGAGGGATAGGACAGGGAGAGGACATGACAGGGAGAGGGGGGACACACAGGGGCAGGGAGACCAAGCGCCCCAAAATGCCCTCGCAACGCGGGGCTCCCCAGCTAGTCTATATATACATGGGTATACTTGTCTATTCATTATATGTCCAGATCAGTGTTTATGTGGTCAATCATACATTTATTTCTGTGCTTTGGCAACATAATATGTACCTTGTCATGCCAATAAAGCAATTTGAATTGAATTGAATTGAATTGAGTGAGACTGGGAGTGAGAGAGATTGGAGGGAGAGAGACTGTGGGTGAGAGAGAGAAGGGGAGAGAGAGAAGGGGGAGAGACTTGAGGGATAGAGAGACTGGAGGAGAGAGAGACTGGAGAGTGCGGCAGACTGGGGAGATTAAGACTAGGAGAGAGAGGAGCTGTGGAGAGAGAGAGACTGGAGAAAGACTGGGGGACAGGGGGAGATTGGGCGAGAGAGAGACAAGTGAGGGTGAGATTCGGGAGAGAGAGTCTCGGGGAGTGGGAGAGCCTGGAGAGAGAGTGACTGGGGAGAATGGGAGACCAGGATTGAAAGAGACTGGATAAGAGAGAGAGACTGGGGAGAGAGGGAGAGACTATGGGAGAGAGAGAGACTGGGGTGAGGGTGTACTGGGGATAGTGACAGGGAGTAGTGAGAGAGCGATTCGGCAAGAGAGAGACTGGGGAGAGAGAGAGACTGGAGAGAGAGTGAGTCTGGGGTGCAGAGAGAGTTTGGGGGAGAGGGAGAGAGACTGCGGATGAGAGAGAGTCTGGGAAAGGACAGTTAGACTGGAGGTGAGAAAGATTGCGGGAGATTGAGAGTCTGGAGAGAGAGAGAGACTGGGGAAAGAGAGGGATTGGAGAGAGAGCAGACGGGGATGGTAAGAGACTGGAGAGAGCGACTGAAGAGAGAGACTGATTGGGAGAGAGGTAGACTAGAGAGAGAGAGAGAGATTGACGGAGGGAGAGAGACTGAAGGAGAGAGAAACTGGGGAGAGAGAGACTGGGGAGAGAATAGAAGAATCGGGGAGAGAGAGACTGGGCAGAGTGAGAGAGAGTGGGGAGAGTGAGAGAGATTGGGGGAGAGGAAGACTGGGGAGAGAGGAAGACTGGAGGAGAGAGTAAGACTGGATGAGAGAGAGACTTGGGAGAGAGTGGGAGAATCGGGGAGAGGGAGAGACTGGGGCAGAGTGAGGGACATTAGGGGAGAGAGAGACTGGGGAGAGAGGAAGACTGGAGGAGAGAGAGAGACTGGAGGAGAGAGCGTGAGACAGAGAGTGAGAGAGTGAGAGAGAAAGACTTCGACAGGGAGGGAGACGGATAGAGAGGGAGAGAGAGATGGAGAGAGAGTGAGAGACAGAGAGAGAGTTAAGAAATTCCTCCTCATCTGAGTGTTAAATGGCCTACCCCTTATGCTGATACTATGCCCTACTTCTAAATATTCCAGCAAGGGGAAACAACTGGTAGAGTGAGAGGCTGGGGAAGAGAGAGAGCCTATCACAGAGAGAGAGGCTACGTGACAGTCAGAGGTGCTGGGAAAGAGAGACTGGAGAGAGGGAATTTGGAGAGAGAGAGTGAGACTGGGGGACAGAGAGCCTTACACAGAGTGGGAGACTAGGGGAGAGAGAGAGACTCTGGGAGAGAGAAAGGCTCGGGGAGAGAGAGAGACGGGGGGAGTGAGACTGGAGACAGAGCGACTGGGGGAGAGAGAAAGACTCGGGGAGAGAGAGAGAGAGACAGGGGAGAGAGAGACTAGAGAGAGAGAGAAAGACTCGGGGAGAGAAAGAGTAAGACGGAGGAGAGAGAGACTGGAGAGTGAGAGACTGGGGCAGAGATAGATTGGAGAGAGAGAGAGTGAGATTGGGGGAGAGAGACAGAGCCTGACACAGAGTGAGAGGCAACGGGAGAGTGAGTTTCTGGGAGAAAGACTCGGGGAGAGAGAGATTGGAGAGAGAGTGAGAGACTGGGCGAGCGAGAGAGACTGGGTACATAGATAGAGAGACTGAGGGAGAGAGAGAGAGAGATTGGGGAAAGAGAGACAGACTGCGGGAGAGAGAGAGAGAGAGATACTGGGGAGAGAGAGAGAGACTGGGGGAGAGAGAGAGACTGGGAGAGAGAGAGAGAGACTGGGGAAAGAGAGACAGACTGCGGGAGAGAGAGAGAGAGATACTGGGGAGAGAGAGAGAGATTGGGGGAGAGAGAGAGAGACTGGGGGAGAGAGAGAGACTGGGGGATTGAGAGAGATGGGGGAGAGAGAGAAAGACTGGGGGGGAGAGATAGAGAGACTGGGGGAGAGAGAGAGGGACTGGGGGAGAAAGAGAGGCTGGGGGAGAGAAAGAGACTGGGGGAGCGAGAGAGTGACTGGGGGGGAGAGAAAATTCAATCCAAATAGAAATCCCAATTAGCATTTGGCTCAAAATTTTCAAATCAGTAATTGAACCAATTGCACTCTATGGCAGTGAGGTATGGGGACCGCTAACACAACAAGAATTTGCAAAATGGGACAAACACCCAATTGAGATCCTACATGCAGAATTCTGTAAAAGTATCCTCCGGACTCAAAGGAAAACAGTAAACAATGCATGCAGGGCGGAACTAGGCCAATATCCATTAATAATCACTATCCAAAAAAGAGCCACCAAATTTTGGAATCACCTACAAATGAGCAACCCCCAATGCTATCACTCCGACGCCCTGAAATGCCAAGAGCTGACCATAAAGAAGAATATCCTCAGTCAACTAGTCCTGGGACTCAGTGAAGTAACTACTAACAATACTAACAATAACCAGCCCCAGGACAGTGACAGGGTAACACAAAGAATTCGACCCAACACAATCGTCGCTAAGCAAAAGGAAAAATATCTGACATATTGGGCAGAAACAACAAAAACCCAAAGCAAACTCAATTGCTACTTGGCCCTAAACAGACAATATAACATAGCTGATTACCTGACCATGGTAAAGGATAACAAACTGCGAAGAACCTTGACAAGGTACAGACTTAGCGAACATAGCCTAGCGATCGAAAAAGGCAGACACAGGAAGACCAGGCTGCCAAGAGAAGACAGGATATGCGCTCACTGCAGTCAGGGAGTAGTAGAGACAGAGATGCACTTCCTCACAGCCTGTGGAAAATATCAGGGCATCAGGGAGAATTTCTACCAAAAATTCTCACAAATATGCCCTGAATTCAGAAATCTGAATGGCAACCAAAAACTCCCATTCCTACTGGGGGAGGAGAGAAGCTGTGTAACACTGGTGGCACACTATGTTACAGCTTGCCATGAGCAGAGGGACAACCAGTAAACTAAGAAAAGAGTATATATAAACAAGGCGAATGTATATTTATACACTCAGGGATATATCTGTTTAAATACTGTATGAATAGAACTGCGTTTATGTGTTCAACCATAAATGTATTTTGATGCTTTGGCAACATAAGATGTACCTTATCATGCCAATAAAGCGATTTGAATTTGAATTTGATTTGAGAGACTGAGGGAAGAGAGAGAGAGACTGGGGGAGCGAGAGAGAGACTGGGGGAGCGAGAGAGAGACTGAGGGAAGAGAGAGAGACAACGAGGGGCGTGCCTTTAAAATTCAAACCACTTTCTATTTCTAAATTGAAAAATCGATCATGACATTTCTGCAAATATATAATTTTTTTAATTTCCACTACGCGCTTCAGCAAAATATCCCCCAAAATCAGCAACATTCCTATTTGAAGTTTGTTTCCTGAACCAGAAGTTTCCCAAACACTCGCTCCAGATCCGACCTGTCAATCACCGGACTGTGCACTGCCCATCGCAAATCCCTTCGTCTGTCCTGCAGGACTGGTCTGCACCGATTGGCTGGGTCGGTTGTCAATCACTCGCGGCATCAATCACCCGGTGAAATCCGCTGGAAACTTTTCCCAGAGCAGCTGTTGGAGTTTAGAATCTGCCTGAAGAGAGCCAGCTTGTGAGATTGACCAGAAATCACCACCGCTGCTGCATTTCAATGGAGCTTCTCACCAACATACGGCCCGACTGGTTAAATAGAACCATGTATTTATTTCTTTCAACTTTGTTTGGGAATGTGGCATTTTAAGCAATCCTTTCTCCTCACTGCAAAAATCAGAATTCACTTGAAACCCTGCAACGTTTAAATCAGGCGACATTTGTTGGAGTTTTAAAATCGGCTATTACGAGCTGGGTTTGCGGTGGAGGAACAGCCTGAGACTCACTGCCAGCATGGTTTGCCCAAGTGGCTCCTCCCTGGGCAGCAGTGTTCTCACTGGCAGCTCTCAGTAGAAACCGCTGGCTTTTCCCTCGCTTCCTTCACTCTGCATTTCTTCCACTTGCACAAAGAGCCATTTGCTCTGAACCCACCCTTAAGATCATAAGAACATAAGAAATAGAAGAAATAGAAGCAGGAGTAGGCCATTTGGCCCCTTGGAGCCTGCTTCGCCATGTATCAACGACATAGGTAGAAATATGAATGAGGTTCTGCTGAGGAAATTTGAAGAGTTAGGGTGTAAAGTAATAAGCTGAACCACAAGGGCAATAATCTCTGGATTACCGCCTGAGCCACGCGCCCAAGGGCATCGGGTCAAGCAGATCAGAGAGTTGAATGCGTGCCTCAAAGAGTGGCGTGGGAAAAAGCGTTCTCAATTCATGGGGCACTGGCACCAGTACTGGGGAAAGAGGGAGCTGTTCGCTCGGGACGGACTCCACTTAATCCAGGCTGGGATCAGCGTCCTGGCGAATCGAATAACTAAGGCTGCAGATAGGGCTTTAAACTAATTAAGGGGGGAGGGGTCAGGCGAGGGGAATTTTAAAAATCTAAACAGAAAGGTCAAAGCAATAGAGCAGTGTAGCGATTTGGGTAAAAATAAGCAGAGTGTAACAGGAAGGAACAGTCAGTTTAATGGTAGCAATGCAGCAGAGTATACGGTCAAAGCAGGGAATAATGTTAAAAATATTAAATTAAAGGCGCTTTATCTGAATGCACGAAGCATTCGTAACAAGGCTGACGAACTCTTGCCACAAGGAGAGATAAATGGTTTTGATCAAATAGCCATTACAGAGACATGGTTACAAGGTGGCCAAGGTTGGCAACTAAATGTTCCAGGGTGTTGACGTTTCAAAAAGGCAGCAGAATGGAAAAGGAGGGGGAGTAGCCCTGATAATAAAGGATGACAAGAACAGTAGCGAGAAAGGATCTCGGCTCGGAGGAACAGGAAGTAGAATCAGTATGGGTGGAGTTAAGGAATAACAAGCGGCAGAATACACGGGTAGGAGTAATATATAGGTCCCCTAACAGTAGCTATACCGTTGGACAGAACACTTATTCAAGAAGGGGGCCAGGAAAGAAAGCCTGACCCGGCCTGGGCATATATATGACTCCAGTCCCCCATCAACGTGTTTGATTCTTCACTGTTCTCTGAAGTGACCTAGAAATCTTTCAATAAAAAGGCCCACCAGCACCACCATCTCGAGGCAACTAGGAATAGGCAGTAAACCCCAGCCTTGCCAGTGAGGCCCACACCCTGAGAATTTAACTAAAATATATGAGGTAAATTGCAGGCATTCGGCGGCTCAATTCTGAAAGGAGCTGATAGTGCTGATGTTACCCTGCAGTTCTGTCCATCCAGGAACACTGATTAAATTTGCAACATAATGGCTTTGACAGTGAAATTAAGGAAAAACTGTTTCCAGTGTCAGAATGTTGGTAACCAGAGGAAACAGATTTAACGTTATTGACAAAAGAACCAGGGCAACAGCAGGGGGGAAATTATGCAGCGAGTGACCATAATCTGGTTGAATTCCAAATTCAGTTTGAGGGTGAGAGAGTTGGATCTCAAACCAGCGTACTGAGCTTAAATAACGGAGACTATGAAGGTATGAGAGTAGAATTGACTAAAGTGGACTGGGAAAAGAGATTAAAGTGTAAGACGGTACAAGAGCAGTGGTCTACATTCAAGGAGATATTTCACATCTTTCAAGATAAATATATTCCACTGAGGAACAAGGGGAGTAAAAGAAAAGACAGCCACCATGGCTTAGTAAAGTAATAAAGGATAGTATCCGACTGATAACAAGGGCATATAAAGTAGCCTAACCTAGTGGGAGGATAAAAGATTGGGAAGCATGTGAAAGCCAGCAAAGAACAACTAAAAGATTAATTAAGAAAGGGAAGATAGATTATGAAAGTAAATTAGTAACAAATATAAAAAAAGATAGCAGAGTTTCTACAGTTATATAAAAAGCAAAAGGGTGGCTAAAGTGAATGTTGGTTCCTTGAAGGACAAGACTGGGAAATTAGTAGTGGGCAACATGGAGATGGCAAAAACGCTGAACAGATATTTTGTATCAGTCTTTACAGCAGAGGGCACTAAAAATATCCCAACACTGGACAAACAGGGGGCTATAGGGGGGAGGAGCTAAACACGATTAAAATCACTAAGGAGATGGTACTCGGTAAGATAATGGGACCTAAGGTGGATAAATCCCCTGAACCTGATGGCTTACGTCCAAGGGTCTTGAGAGAAGTAGCGGTAGGGATTGCGGATGCATTGGTGGTAATTTTCCAAAACTCCCTGGATTCAAGAAAGGTCCCAGCAGATTGGAAAACTGCTAATGTAATGCCCTTATTTCAAAAGGGAGGTAGACAAAAGGCTAGAAACTATAGACCAGTTAGCCTAACATCTGTGGCTGGTAAAATGTTGGAGACCATTATTAAGGAAGCAGTAACAGGACATTTCGATCAGCATAATTCAATCGGACAGAGTCAGCATGGTTTTATGAAGGGGAAGTCATGTTTGACAAATTTGCTTGAATTCTTTGAGGACGTAACAAACATGGTGGATAAAGGGGAACCAGTGGATGTGGTTTATTTGGACTTCCAAAAGACATTTGACAAGGTGCCACACAAAAGATTACTGCACAAGATAGAAAATCACGGGATAGGGGCTAATATACCGGCATGGGTGGACGATTGGCTATCTAACAGAAAACAGAGAGTTGGGATAAATGGTTCATTCTCGGTTTGGCAATCAGTAACTGGTGGTGTTCCGCAGGGGTCTGTGCTGGGACCCCAACTCTTTAGAATCTATATTAACGATTTGGAGGAAGGGACCAAGTGCAACATATCCAAGTTTGCCGACGATACAAAGATGGGGGGGGGAAAGCAGTGAGTGAGGAGAACATACAAAACCTGCAAAAGGTCATAGACAGGCTAAGTGAGTGGGCAGAAATTTGACAGATGGAATATAATGTTGGATTGTGAGGTAATGCATTTTGGCAGAAAAAATCAAAGAGCTATTTATTATCTAAATGGAGAGAAACTTCAAAGTGCTACAGCACAAAGGGACCAGGGAGACCTGGTGCATGAAACACAGAAGGTTAGAATGCAGGTACAGCAGGTGATGAGGAAGGCCAATGGAATCTTGGCTTTATTGCAAGGGGGATTGAGTATAAAAGCCGGGAAGACTTGCTTCAGTTATACAGGGTACTGGTGAGGCCACACCTGGAATACTGCGTACAGTTTTGGTTTCCATATTTAAGAAAATATATACTTGCTCTCGAGGCAGCTCAGAGAAGGTTCACTTGGTTGATTCCGGAGATGAGGGAGTTGACATATGAGGAAAGGTTGAGTAGGTTGGGCGTCTACTCATTGGAATTCAGAAGAATGAGAGGCGATCTTATCGAAACATATAAGATTGTGATGGGGCTTGATCAGGTGGATGCGGGGAGGATGTTTCCACTGATGGGTGAGACTATAATTGGGGGGCATAATCTTAGAATAAGGGGCTGCTCTTTCAAAACTGAGATTAGGAGAAACTTCTTCACTCAGAGGGTAGTAAATCTATGGAATTTGCTACCTCAGAGAGCTGTGGAAGCTGCGACATTAAATAAATTTAAAACGGAGATAGACAGTTCCCTAGCTGATAAGGGAATTAGGGGTTACGGGAAGCGAGCAGGGAAGTGGACCTGAGTCTAGGTTCGGATCAGCAATGATCCTATTGAATGGCAGAGCAGGCCCGAGGAGCCGTATGGCCTACTCCTGCTCCTACTTCTTATGTAGTTGTTATGATCGGGAATTTTTTATTGTCTTTTAACACTCCTGTGAAGCGCCTTGGGATGTTCTACTACATTAAAGGCGCTATTACAATACAAGTTGTTGTTGGAATGTACTGCCTTAATGAGTAGTGGAAGCAGATTCAGTAATAACTTTCAAAAGGGAATTGGATAAATACTTGATGTGGGGAAATGTGCAGAGTTATGGGGAAAGAGCGGGGGAGTGGGACTGATTGGATAGCTCTTTCAAAGAGCCAGCACTGGCGCGATGGTCCGAATGACCACCTGTGCTCTATCATTTTACGAGTGTATGAAACTGTGGAGTTACTGCCGGTGATTTGGTTGAACCAGGGATTTCATCGAGAAGCACTAGTCTGCGCTGAAGAAGACAAATAAATATTTTCCCATTCTAATCCGAGAACCTGCTTGAATACCATGTAAAGCGTGGGCTCGATATGGTAAGGAACCAACCACACGTGCTACAGGTCACAGTAAGAATAGCACATTAAATCGGGAGAATGGAGAGATGTGGCTTAGAGCCTGGCTTCTCAAACATTTTACTCCTGAGGCTCCGTCCTGTGTTATAAAAATTCCACCGACCCCCGGTAACACAACACGAGTATTTACTCACGTATAAAAATGAGTTAACAATGAAACATATATCTTTAATATTATTCTTGTTTTATTCACTTAACGTGAAACCTGGTGCTGGGCAACAATTCTGGCAAGACATGGAGCTATCTTCGACAAGCACAAACACACGTCATAGTCAATGTTCAACCTGATTCAGTCATTTTTTTTGTGCTGCCTGCGGGGCCCGGAGGGCCACCCACCCGCCCTGCCTGCGGTGCCCGGTGCACCCCGCTGACACTGCCTGCAGTGCCAGGAGCTCCTCCCATCGCTCTGCCTGCGGTGCCCGGGCCCCCCTCCCACAGCCTGCGGTGCCCGGAGACCCACTCGCACTGCCTGCAGTGCCCAGAGCCACCCCCCGCCCCACTGAGGTGCCCAGCACGCCCCCCTCCCCCGGTATGCCTGGGGGGTCCCACCACCTCTGATCCCCAGGGACTCCGCTCTATACCTTATTTTTATCGAAAACTAGCCCCGATATTTTGAACAGAACGGTCGTCTCGCTCTATCTGGAAGCACGGGGGTGGAGCGTTGGGAGTGAATGGTAATAAAACTTACATCACGCATTCATAAAAAACATTTAGTTACTGGATCTAAATGGTGAAAAATTTATTAAAATTATTGTCGGCAGTTTGGTTTTAATGTTGAACCTTCTAAATTAAGTTCTGGCTCATGAGAGAGAGGTCAGCTGGATTACAGCGCTGGAATGGTGCTGACTGTGATGGCTGCTGATCAGCAGTCGCTGAGATCTGAACTGACCTAAGGGCTAGATTGATGGTTTTGGGACAAGCGGTGTGCAGGCGGCGGACCCCTTGACATCTTCTCCCCCGGTGGAGAACCCCTGGCTTCTTCAACTTTCTGGACCAGAGTTTGAATCCAATCCAGTCAGCTGGAGAGTGGGATTAATCGGATAGCTCTTTCAAAAGCAGGCACAGCCACGGTGGGCTGAATGGCCTCCTCCTCTGCTGTTAGCATCTATGCAGTAGTAGGATCTTGCAATAAAGGTAATGCATTAATATTGGGGGCCTTTTATATTCCTATAGACAGGACATATCAAATTAGCAAATGTAATCTGGCGAGTTGGCTAAGGTCAATTGGAAAAAGGATTAAAACGTATGGCGGTAGATAAGCAGTGGCCAGCATTTAATGAAATATTTCATAATTCTCAAAAAGTTACATTCAATTGAGAAACAAAAACTCTATGTTAAAAGTGATCTAAGTGAGGCTAACTGAAGATGTTAAGGATAGAATTAGATTGAAAGAAGAAGCTTATAATGTTGCAAAGAATAATAGTAAGCCCGAGGATTGGGAGAGTTCAGCAAGCAGCAAGGGTTGGCTAAAATTTGATAAAATGGGAAAAAATAGAATATGAGAGAAAACTAGAAAGATATATAAAAGCAGATTGTAAGAGTTTCGACAAGTATGTAAGAAGGAAAAGAGTAGCAAAATAAAATGTTTGTCCCTTAGAGGCTGAGACAGGAGAAATTATAATGTAGAATAAGGAAATGGCAGAAATGTTAAACCAATATTTTGTAACTCTCTTCACAGTAGAAGACACAAAAATCATACCGAAAATGGTGGGGAACCGAAGGTCTAAAGCGGGTGAGGAACTTAATATAATTAATAAAAGTTGAGAAAAAGTACTAGAGTAAATAATGGGACTAAAAGCCGACAAATCCCCTGGACCTGACGGCCTACAACCTCGGGTTTTAAAATAGGGGGCTGAAGAGATAGCGGATTCATTGGTTTTGATGTTACTCAGTTCCCTATATTCTGGAATGGACCCAGGGGATAGGAGGGTCGTAAATATAACACCGCTATTCAAGATAGGAGGGGAGAAAAAATAGGGAACTGCAGGCCAGCTAGATTGACATCAGTCGTCGGGTAAATGCTGGAATCCATTGTTAGGGAAGTGGTATCAAGTCACTTAGAAAATCAAAACATGATTATGCAGAGCCAACATGGTTTTATGAACGGGAAATCGTGTTTGACAAATTTATTACAGATTTTTGGGGATTTGACTAGCAGGGCAAATAAAGGGAATGAGTGGATGTATTATATGTCAATTTCCAAAAGGCATTCGATAATGTGCCACATAAAAGATTATTACACAAGATTAGGGCTCATAGGTTTGGGGTTATTATATTAGCATGGATAGACGATTGGTTAATTGACAGAAAACAGAGAGTAGGGAGAAACGAATCGTTTACATGCTGGAAGGCTCTAACTAGTGGGGTGCCGCAAGGATCAGTTTTGGGGTCTCAGCTATTTGAAAGTATATTAATGACCTTGATGAAGGGACCAAATTTAATGTATCCAAAGTTTGCTGATGATAGAAATCAAGCTGGGACAGTAAGCTGTAAGGAGAACTCCAAGAGTTTGCAAAGGGATATAGATAGAATAAGTGAGTGGGCAGTAAGGCGGCAGATGGATTATAATGTAGAGAAATGTGAAGTTATCAATTTGGTAGGAAGAATAGGAAAACAGAACATTTTTTAAATGGATAGAATCTTTCAAATGTTGTTGTTGAGAGAGATTTGTGTGTCCTCGTGCAAGAAACACAGAAAGCTTGCATCCAGGTACAGCAGCCAATAAGAAAGGCCAGTGGCATGGTGGCCTGTATTGCAAGGGGGTTGGAGTATAGGAGTAAGGAAGTCTTGCTACAATTGTACAGAGTCTAGGTGTGACCACACCTGGAGCACTGTGCACAGTTTTGGTCTCCTTATCTAATAAAGGATAAACATGCCTTGGAGGCACTGCAAGTTAGGTTCATCAGATTGATTCCTGGGATGAGAGGGCTGTCCTATGATGAGAGATTGTGCAGAATGGGCCTATTCTCTCAGGATTTTAGAAGAATGAGAGGTGATCTCGTTGAAACATACACGATTCAGCAGGGAACGACAGGGTAAATGCGAGAGCTTGTTTCCCCTGGCTGGAGTGTCCAGAACTAGGGGGCATAGTCTCCGGATAAGGGGTAGACCATGAATCATGCGAATGCTCCACGCCAGAGGGCTGTGACTGCTGATTCATTCTAATAGCAGAGCACTTGGAAAACAATGAGAGGATCGGACAAAGTCAACATGGATTTACAAAAGGTAAGTCGTGCTTGACTAATCTACTGGAATTTTTTGAGGATGTAACTGGTAAAATAGATAAGGGAGAGCCTGTGGATGTGGTGTATTTGGATTTTCAGAAGGCTTTCGATAAGATCCCGCATAAGAGCAGCAAGGTGGCATAGTGGTTAGCACTGTTGCCTCACAGCGCCAGGGACCCGGGTTCGAATCCGGCCTCGGGCAACTGTCTGTGTGGAGTTTGCACATTCTCCCCGTGTTTGCGTGGGTTTCCTCCGGGTGCTACGATTTCCTCCCACAGTCCAAAGATGTGCGAGTTAGGGTGATTGGCTTTGATAAATTGACCCTTAGTGTTAGGGGGATTAAATACGTGGGGATAGGGTGGGATATGTGTTGGTTTAGGGGTTATGGGGATCAGGTGGGATATGTGTCGGTGCAGGCTCGATGCCCGAAATGGCCTCTATCTGCACTGTGGGGTTTCTGTGATTTCTGTGAAGAGATTAGCATGTAAATTAAGGCACATGGGATTGGCATAAGGTATTGACTTGGATAGAGAACTGGTTGGCAGACAGAAAGCAAAGAGTTGGAATAAATGGGTCTTTTTCCGAGTGGCAGGCAGTGACTAGTGGGGTACCGCAGGCATCGGTCCTTGGACCCCAGCTATTCACAATATTTATTAATGATCTAGACAAGGGAACTAGATGTAATATCTCCAAGTTTGCAGACGACACAAAGCTGGGTGTGCGTGTGTGCTGTGAGGAGAATGCTGAGAAACTCCAGGGTGATTTGGACAGGTTGGGTGATTGGGCAGAAGCATGGCAGATGCAATATAACCTGGATAAATGTGAGGTTATCCACTTTGGTGGCACAAACAGGAAGGCAGATTTTTATCTGAATGGCAATAGATTGGGAGAATGGGAAGTGCAAAGAGACCTGGGTGTCCTTATGCACCAGTCGCTGAAGGAAGGCATGCAGGTGCAGCAGGCGGTTAAGAAGGCAAATGGTATGTTGGCCTTCGTAGCGAGCGGGATTTGAGTACAGGATCAAAAATGTCTTGCTGCAGTTGTACAGGGCCTTGGTGAGACCACATCTTGAGTATTGTGTGCAGTTTTGGGAGCCTTATCTGAGGAAGGATGTTCTTGCCATGGAAAGAGTTCAGCGAAGGTTCACCAGGATTATACCTGGGATGGCAGGAATGACGTATGAGGAGAGATTGGGTCGATCGTGCTTATACTCGCTGGAGTTTAGAAGAATGAGAGGGGATCTCATTGAAGCTCATAAAATTCTGGCAGGACTGGACCGACTAGATGCAGGAAGAATGTTCCCGATGGCGGGGGAGTCCAGAACCAGGTATCACAGTCTAAGGATAGGGGTAAGCCATTTAGGACAGAAATGAGGAGGAATTTATTCACCCAGAGAGTGGTGAACCTGTGGAATTCTCTACCACAGAAGGCAGTAGAGGCCAATTCATTAAATATATTCAAGAAGGAGTTGAATATATTTCTTAAGGCTGAAGGGATATGTGGAGAAAGCAGGGACAGGGTATGAATTTGGATGATCAGCCATGATCGCATTGAATGGCGGAGCAGGCTCGAGGGGCCGAATGGCCTACTCCTGCTCCTATCATCTATGTGATGCGCTATCAATGACTCATAAAAGACTGAGAGTTAAGAAAGTAACTAAAGGCTTTTATTAACAAAAGAATGAAAGTCTTCCTCGAGTGGTCGACCGGTCCAGAAATACAAAGGGCTGGGGAGCAGTCACCTTTATACTAGGACTTGTGGGAGGAGTCAGCCGAGGCATGTCCAGGCATGTACACAGTGGAATACAAAAAAGTGGTTTACCACATTCACCCCTTGTTTAAAATTGAGTCCGGCGGGGTGAAGTGTATTAAAAGTTAGTGTATTGGAGTCTCTCCAGAGGTCTTGTCTGCCGCTGTGATCGGCGTGGCGACGGCAGGGGTAGTGGAGCTTCCGGCGTCGAGTCCTGCATAGGCTGTGGCACAGGCGTGTCGTCCTCGTAGATGTCGAGCGGGTCGCGGGGCCCAGGCCTGCCGTCTGCTGGGGCTGGATATCGGATCGTGTCTGGTCTCCGGGCCTTGGAGGGTTCGTGAAAAGAAGGCCACGGGTCTCCCCGCCTGATTGAGGGTAGTGGCCAGGGCAAAGTCGGACGCGTCGCTTTCCACCTGGAAGGGGATGGATTCGTCCACTGCATGCATGGTGGCTTTGGCAATGTCCTCCTTGATACGGTGGAAGGCTAAGCGGGCCTCTGCCGTCAAGGGAAAAGAGGTGGACTTGATCAGCGGACGGGCCTTGTCCGCATAGTAGGGGACCCACTGGGCGTAATAGGAGAAAAACCCTAGGCACCTCTTCAGGGCCTTGAGGCAGTGGGGCAGTGGGAGTTCCATAAGGGGACGCATCCGGTCGGGGTCGGGGCCGATGACTCCGTGTTCCACAACACAGCCAAGGATGGCGAGGCGGTTTGTGCGGAATATGCACTTCTCCTTGTTATATGTCAGGTTCAGGAGTTGGGCGGTGCGGAGGAATTTTTCGAGGTTTGCGTCATGGTCCTGCAAGTCACGGCCGCAGATGGTCACATTGTCCAGATATGGGAAAGTGGCCTGCAACGCATTTTGATCTACCATCCGGTCCATCTCCCTTTGGAAGATGGAGACCCCGTTGGTGACGCCAAAGGGAACCCTAAGGAAGTGATAGAGGCGGACGTTTGCCTCAAAGGCGGTATAGTAGCGGTCCTTAGGGCGGATAGGGAGCTGGTGGTACGCTGATTTCAGGTCAATGGTCGAGAAGACGCGGTACTGCGCGATCTGGTTGACCATATCAGCTATGCGGGGGAGTGGGTAGGCGTCCAGCAGGGTGTAGCGATTTATTGTCTGGCTGTAGTCGATGACCAGGCGCTGCTTCTCGCCGGTCTTAACGACCACAACCTGGGCTCGCCAGGGGCTGGTGCTGCCCTCAATAATCCCTTCCTTCAGGAGCCGCTCCACTTCGGTTTTAATGAAAACCCTGTCCCCGGCACTGTATCTCCTGCTCTTTGTGGCGATGGGCTTACAGTCTGGGGTGAGGTTAGCAAACAGTGGGGGGGGGTGACTCTGAGTGTGGAGAGGTTGCACCTGGTGCGTGGCGGGCAATTTGGAAGCTGCTGGCTGTGGACTGTGAGTGGTGGGAAGGGGTCCACCGTACGCCATCGTAACACTTTTAAGGTGGCACTGAAAATCTAACCCCAGCAGGACGGCAGCGCAGAGGTCGGGCAGGACCAGAAGTTTAAAATGATCGTACACAGTCCCGTCTACTACGAGTGTCACCACGCAGTAGCCGCCGATGTCCGCCGACTGGGACTCGGAGGCCATAGAAATCCGCTGGTGTGCAGGCAGGACTGGGAGAGAGCAACGCCGCACCGTGTCGGGGTGGATGAAGCTCTCCATGCTCCCAGAGTCAAAAAGGCAGATTGTATCGTGACCATTTACCTTAATATCCATTGTGGAACTGGCCAGCTGGTGCGGTCTCGCTTGGTCCAGTGTAACGGATGCCAGCGTAGGGGTTGGTGTGTCGCTGCGGGTATCAGATGAGGTGGTGTTGGGGGCCTGCTGCGTTCCGGCTGTCGTCCAAGATGGCGGTGTCCATGATCCCCATGTGGCTGGAGGCGTCCAAAATGGCTGCTGTACCGGTGGTTCGCACATGGCCGGGGAGGCCCAAGATGGTGGCCCGCATGGCCCACACGCGGCGCTGCTGGGTTTCGGGGTGGCTTTGGCCCTGAAGACACTAGCGTAGTGTCCCTTCTTCCCGCAGCCCGAGCAGATCAAGTTTTTCGCCGGGCAGCGCGCTCTGGTATGTTTTGCCTGGCCACAGAAGTAGCATTTCTGGCCTTGGGGCACTGCTGTCTGGCCTTGGGACACTGCTGCGGTAGTTGGGCCATTGCTGGGGTGTGGCTGGGGTGGCACGGTGCTATGAGGTGGTCCTACCGTGTCCCAGGCTGTCATTCCCCGCGGCGTCCACGGTGCAGAGGAGTAGGCATCCATGCCTCGGTAGGCTGCATCCAATGATAGTACGAGTTCAGAGGCTTTGTTGAGGCCGAGGTCACTCTGCTCCAACAGTCGCTGTCGAGTGTAATTGGATCTGTGGCCCGCTACAAAAGCGTCCCAGATAAGTTCCTCTGTGTACATGGCGGCCTTTACATCCTTACAACCACAGGCCCGGCCAAGCACAGACAGTGCCTGAAGGTATTCCACGGTCGATTCCCCAGGTTGTTGTTTACGACTCCCCAGAAGGTGCCTGGCGTACACTTCGTTCACTGGGTGCGTGTACTGGTCCTTGAGGAGCTTGATAGCGTCCGCGTACGAGGTCGCGTCTTGGATGACCGAGTACACTCGGTGGTTCACTTTGGAGGTCAGGACATCCAGTTTGTGCTCGTCCGATTTGATTGCTGCGGAGGCGGTCAGGAATTTTTCGAAACACTTAAGCCAGTGAGTAAACTTGGTGTATGAGTCCGCCTCCCGATGATCTAAGTCCAGGCATGCTGGTGTGAGGATTTTCTCCATTATAAAAATTTTGTTAATAAAATTGATGCGCTATCAATTACTCATAAAAGACTGAGAGTTAAGAGAGTAAATAAAGGCTATTATTAACAAAAGAATGAAGGTCTGCCTCGAGTGGTCGACCGGTCCAGAAATACAAAGGGCTGGGGAGCAGTCACCTTTATACTAGGACTTGTGGGAGGAGTCAGCCGAGGCATGTCCAGGCATGTACACAGTGGAATACAAACAGTGGTTTACCACACTATGTTTCTATGTTTTGTGTATATCCAAGGCTGAGATAGATAGATTTTTTGGAATCATGGGGAACCTAGGGATATGGAGATCGGGCGGGGAAGTGGGGTTGAGGTCAATGATCAGCCATGATCTTATTGAATGGCGGAGCAGACTCAAGGGTCCATGTGGACTGCTCCTGCTCTTGTTTCTTATCTTCTGATGTTCTAAATAAGATCTTAGATGGTCATCTTCCTCATCTCCACTTTCCTGCACTATCCCCATATACATTGACCCCATTAATATTGGAATTCTATCGATCTCTGTCTTGAATATACTCAACGACTGAGCCTCCACAGCCCTCTGGGGTAGAAAATTCCAAAGATTCACCACCCTCTGAGTGAAGACATTTCATCTCATCTCAGTCCTAAATGGCCGACCCCTTATTCTGAGAATGTGACCCCTTGTCCTAGACTCACCAGCCAGGGGAAACATCCTCCCTGCATCAACGCTGTCAAGCTCTGTAAGAATTTTGAATATTTAGATCACCTCTCATTCTTCTAAACTCTGGAGAATATAGGCATAGTCTACTCAATCTCTCCTCATAGAACAATCCAAGCATCCCAGGAACCAGTCTGCTGAACCTTCATTGGCCTCCCTCTAAGGCAAATATATCATTCCTTATGTAAGGAGACAAAACTGTACACACTTCGCCAGGTTTTTATCTCACCAGGACCCTAAGACGTCTTCACTCCTATACTCAAATCTAATAATAAAGGTCAATATTGCATTTGCTTTCCTATTTGCTTGAAGCACCTTCAAGCTATCTCTCAGTGATTCATGTACGAGAACTCCCAGGTCCCTCTGTACACAAACATTTCCCAATCTCTCAGCATTGAAAAAATATTCTACTTTTCTGTTTTTTCCTACCAAAATGGATAACGTCACATTGCTCCACATTATGTTCCATTTGCAATGTGCTTTCCCACTCATTTTACTGTCTAAATCACTTTGAATCCTCCTGGCATTGGCCTCACAACTTACAGTCCCACTCAGGTTTGTATCATCAGCAAACTTGGATATATTACATTTGGTCCCCTCATCCAAATCATTGATGTAGATTGGGCTAGCTGGGGCCCAAGCACTGATCCTTGCTGTACCCCACTAGTTACAGCTGCCAACCCTAAAATTACCCGTATATTCTTACTCTCTGTTTTCTGTCCGTTAACTGATCTTCAGTCCATTCTAATATATTACCCCCAATCCCATGAGCCCTAATTTTGTTTAATAAATTGTTTTTGGCTAGTTATCGAATGCCTTCTGTAAATCCAAATACACCGCTACCACTGGTTCACCTTTTCTATTCTGCTAGTTACAACCTCCAAAAATTATAACCGATTTGTCAACCACGATTTCCACTTCATAAAGCCGTATTGACTCTGCCCAATTGTATTATTGGCCCAGAAATTCGGGTCGGCATCTTCCCGTGGGTACAAGCCCTCGACCTGCACTGACATTGCGTGCCAGCCGTTGAGCTGTAGGGCCCAGTGGCAATCCGATCCGGGGCCTGGCCCAGCTATCGGCGCGCAGTGCTTGTGTATCCCAGGGGTGCAATTAGTTCGATGCATCCCCTGTGATCACATGGGCCATGGAGAGCCAATCGGAGCAAGGAATGCTCCATTCATAAGTCTGACAGGAAATGCTGTCAAGACTTATAAATACTACGGCCCCAAAATAGCAATAAATCTTCAAATTTTTAAAATAAACTATAAATTACATGAAATAACTATTATAAACAATAATTTAAATTTTTGAAAAAAATAATTTTATATTCTAACGGGGCTAAAAATAAACTTAGCTTGCTTTAAAGTATTTAAAATAATAGACCTGTGGAAAAAATGTTTTAATTTTCATTAATTCACCACTTACCTTGTAAAAAGCAGGGTTTTTTCATTTCTGAATTCTGCAGGCTGACCCTCACGGGAAGACCTGGAAAAAAAACCTAAGTTTGATGCGCACGCGCAGCCACCCCCACGCACACGTTCGACCTCTGAACCACTTCTTTCAGGGGAACAGATGTGCCGGTTTCCCGCGCATGCACAGTGCATGCAGGAAACCGGCACTTCCATTGGGCCCACGTGTGAGTACCCCATGCGTACTCACCCGTGGAGATCCGAATTTGTGGGCCATTATTTTTAAGTGCCCTGTTACCACGTCTTTAATAATAGATTCTAGCATTCCCCCTACTACTGGTGCCAGGCTAACTGATCTCCATTTACCCGGTTTCTCTCTCCCTGATTTCATAACTAGTGGGATTACCTTTTCTCACTTTCGGACCTAGGGGTCAAAGGAGCGTGATCAGGAGTCGGAACCCTGGCGAATTTCCCCACTCTTTAAACCAGGGGTCACTGGACAGTGCTCAGGATCAGGAACCCTCGCTCAATCCAACCTTCCCAAACACAGGCGACAATGCAAAATGATCAGGAGCAAGAACCCTGACTGAATCCACTCTCTATAAACCAGGGCCCAGTGGACAGTGATCAGTTTCAGGAAACCTGGCTAATTTCCCCTCTCTATTCATAAGGTGTCACTGGACAGTGAACAGGAGCAGGAACCCTGGCTGATTTCCATGCACTATAAACCAGGGCTCACTGGACAGTGATCAGGAGCAGAAGCCATCTTAATTAAACAAGTGGTCACTGGACAGTAATCAGATGTGTTTTTATAAGAACCTGGTAGTTTCATGGTCACCGATACTGATACTAGTTTTTATTACAGATTTATTTAATTAACTGCGTGTCTCTGGGCGGTGTTGTGACAAGAACGGAGCTCCATCTCCCAGGATGCCCAGCGAGTTGGACTCCTCCCCATAGTCCAGGTAGCTTGCTCGAGGGGCACTATTTAAATGGATCCTCACCAATAACTCGCCCCTGAAAGGGTTTTGCAGTTTGAGTGGCTGTGTGCTACTTCCTGCAACTGCAAGAGGTTGCTTCAGTTATGTCAATTTAATTGAGGATCAGTGAGTATTCTGGCAGGTAAAAAACTTCCTCATCATTTTTGAGGGGCATCAAACTACAACACTTGCTATTAGTCATGGCGACTGTACTGGTAGTCTAGCTCGCCATCCAGCTTCTACGGCGAAGGGAGCAGAGGCAGAGAGATAGACGGGACCATGATCACAGCGATAGGAGGAGGAGGGCCATCAGGGATCTCAACAGGATGCCTTACCATCCATGGTCTTCCGACATCAGTGCTCCTACCTTCAATTAAGCAAGGATCATTGTATTCGGAGGGTTCGCTTCACCAAGGAGGTGGTTACAAATCTCAGCCCATCGCCTGCAACCAGACCTCCAGTCTCAGACCAGGGAAACTGCAGCTCTCCCAGTGTCAGCCAAGGTCACCGTGGCCCTCAATTTCTTCGCCAGAGGATCCTTCCAGTCTGCAGCAGGAGACGTAGCTAAGATTGCACAGCTCGCCATCCATCGCTGCATCCGGGAGGTAACTGAGGCTCTCTACACCAGGACAAGGGATTACTTTGGCTTCCTGATCACCAGAGAGAATCAGGACCAGCTTGGCTGTGGCTTTGCCAGGATGGCGCTTTTCCCCATGGTGCAGGGCACCATCGACTGCACCCACGATGCTTTGCCGGTCCGGCATAACAATCCTGAGACCTCCCGTAACATCAAAGGCTAGCAATGACTTAATGTGCGGTTGGTGTGCGGCCACACACCACAAATCCATTATGTCAATCGCCGCTATGCTGGCAGCAGCCATTTTGCCTTCATCCAACGCCAGACCGGCGTGCTAACACTCTTCTAGTCATCACATCAAGCTTGCGGGTGGCTGCTCGGAGACAAGGGCTAGCCGCTCTCCACCTGATTTATGACTCCCCGCCACAACCCCAACATTCATGCCCAGCACTCATATAATGGGAGCCGTGCTGCCACCAGTAACATCATCGAGCAGACCATCGGCTTATTGAAGCAGCGGTTCCGCTGCCTTGGCCGCTCGGGAGTAGCCATCCTGTACTACGCTGAGCGGGTGTCCCATTTCGAGGTGGCCTGCTGCATTCTCCACAATTTAGTTATCATGAGAAGGCAGCTCTTGCCAGCAGGGATTGCGGGACCACCTCACCATGAGGATGAGGGAGAGGAGGAGTAGGTGGAGGAGGAGGAGGAGGCGGAGGAGGAGAAGGAACAGGAACGGGAGTGACGGTGGAGGCAGTGAGACAATCGGCCTTGTGGATGCACTGTCCGTGACCAGCTCATCAGACTCCGATTCACATGAAGGAAACCAGAGATCCCCGTAGTTCACCACATCCCCATCATACAATCCCTTACTCATGGTGGATCACAGCATCCTCCTGTGTGCAAGGGTGAAATGAGAGAAACCAGGAAAGATTACAAACACAAGTAATAAATGTATCTATAAGTATATCACACATATTTACATACATACTATTAATCAATCACACGTGCACAATCCCTTAATGCCTGGCGTTCATGTGCCTTTTCCTACTCTGGTGCTCCTATGCAGTGCTTCCCTAGTGGCTGTTGCACGGCTAGTGGAATGCTGCTCAGTTACCATGCGATGGTATGGAGATGCCGGTGTTGGACTGGGGTGGACAAATGTAAGAAATTACGCAACACCACGTTATAGTCCAACAGCTTTATTTGAAATCACAAGCTTTCGGAGCGCTGCTCCTTCGTCAGGTGAAGTGGAGAGATGCATAAAAACACAGCTTATATAGTCAGAGAATAATGTCAGATGTTTACAGGTAATCTTTCTAACTGCCATTTATCACACCTCGGCAGAGAGTTAATCACAGCAATCAAAGGTGTAAATGGTGTCCAAACAGGTCTGTCAGGAAAACATTACATCAAAGAGCAATGAGGTGGGGTCACAAGGGGTCAAATGTTGCAGATGCTGGGGTCTGTATGAAAAAAAAAAAGAAAAAAATATTTTTTTTTGCTGGAAATCACAGCAGGTCCAGCCGCATCTGTGTGGAGAGAACAAGCCAACGATGACTCGAATCTGGATGACCCTACGTCAGTTGGGGTTACATGTAGCATGACATGAACCCAAGATCCCGGTTCAGGCCATCCTCAAGGGTGCGGAAATTGGCTATCAATTTCTGCTCGATGATTTTGCGTTGTCGTGTGTATTGAAGGCCGCCGTTGAGAATGCTTACACGAAGATCGGAGGCAGAATGTCCTTGACTGCTGAAGTGTTCCACGACTGGGAGGGAACACTCCTGCCTGGCGATTGTTGTTTGGTGTCCGTTCATCCGTTGTCGCAGTGTCTGCATGGTCTCGCCGATGTACCATGCTCCGGGGCAACCTTCCCTGCAACGAATGAGGTAGACAACATTGGCCGAGTCACATGAGTATATCCCATGTACCTGGTGGGTGGTGTCCTCACGTGTGATGATGGTATCTCTGTTGATGATCTGGCATGTCTTGCAGAGGTTGCTGTGGCAGGGTTGTGTGGTGTCATGGTCACTGTTCTCCTGAAAGCTGGGTAATTTGCTGCGAACGATGGTCTGTTTGAGGTTAGGTGGCTGGTTGAAGGCGAGTAGTGGAGGCTTGTAGATGGCCTTAGCGAAGTGTTCGTCATCATCGATGACATGGTGAAGGCTGTGAAGAACATGGCGTAGTTTCTCCGCTCCGGGGAAGTACTGGACGACGAAGAGTACTCTGTTGGTTCTGTCCCGTGTTTGTCTTCTGAGGAGGTCTATGCGATTTCTACACGATAACATCAACAAGTTCCATCCCACCATCAAACTCACCATGGACTATTCCTCAGAATCAGTTTCATTCATGGACACACGAATCTGCATCAAAGACGGACACCTCAGCACTTCACTCTACCGCAAGCCCACGGACAACCTCACAATGCTCCACTTCTCCAGCTTCCACCCTAACCACGTTAAAGAAGCCATCCCCTATGGAAAAGCCCTGCGAATACACAGGATCTGCTCAGACGAGGTGGAACGCGATGGACACCTATAGAAGCTGAAAGACGCCCTCGTAAGAACGGGATATGATGCTCGACTCATCGATCGCCAGTTCCGAAGGGCCACAGTGAAAAATATAAAAACAGATAGCAAGAGTTTCTACAGCTATATAAAAAGAAAAAGGGTGGCTAAAGTGAACATTGGTCCATAAGAGGATGAGACCAGGCAACTAGTGATGGGGAACATGGAGATGGCAAAGACGCTGAACAAATATTTTGTAGCCGTCTTTACAGTAGAGGACACTAAAAATTTCCCAACACTGGACAAACAGGTGGCAATGGGGGTGGGGAGGAGCTAAACACCATTAAAATCACTAAGGAGATGGTACTCGGTAAAATTATGGGACTTAATGCGGATAAATCCCCTGGACCTAAATGGCCTACATCCTAGCGTCTTGAGAGAAGTGGCAGTAGGGATTGTGGATGCATTGGTGATTGTTTTCCAAAACTCGCTGGACTCAGGAAAGGTCCTGGCAGATTGGATAACTGCTAATGTAACACACTTATTTAAGAAGGGTAGTAGACAAAAAGCTGGAAACTATAGACCAGTTAGCCTAACATCTGTGGTTGGCAAAATGTTGGAGTCCATTATTAAGGAAACAGTAACAGAGCATTTGGATAAACATAATTTAATAGGACAGAGTCAGTATGGTTTTATGAAGGGGAAGTCATGTTTGACAAATTTGCTCGAATTCTTTGAGAACGTAACATACAGGGTGGATAAAGGGGAACCAGTGGATGTAGTGTATTTGGACTTCCAAAAGGCATTTGACAAGGTTCCACACAAAAGATTACTGATCAAGATAAAAAGTCACGGGATTGGGGGTAATATACTGGCATGGGTGGAAGATTGGCTATCTAACAGAAAACAGAGAGTTGAGATAAATGGTTCGTTCTCCGGCTGGCAATCAGCAACTAGTGGTGTTCTGCAGGGATCAGTGCTGGGACCCCATCTCTTTACAATCTATTTTAACGCTTTGGAGGAAGGGACCGAGTGCAACATATCCAAGTTTGCCGATGATACAAAGATGGAGGGAAAGCAGTGAGTGAGGAGGACATAAAAAACCTGCAAAATGACATAGAGAGGCTAAGTGAGTGGGCAGAGATTTGGCAGATGGAATATAATATTGGAAAGTGTGAGGTTATGCAGTTTAGCAGAAAAAATCAAAGAGCAAGTTATTATCTAAACGGAGAGAAACTGCAAAGTGCTACAGTACAAAGGGATCAGGCGGTCCTGGTGCATGAAACACAAAAAGTTAGTATGCAGGTGCAGCAGGTGATCAGGAAGGCCAATGGAATCTTGGCTTTTATTGCAAGGGGGATGGAGTATAAAAACAGGGAAGTCTTGCTGCAGTTATACAGGATATTGGTGAGGCCACACCTGGAATACTGCGTGCAGTTTTGGTTTCCATCTTTAAGAAAATATATACTTGCTCTCGAGGCGGTTCAGTGAAGGTTCACTCGGTTGAATCTGGAGATGAGTTGGTTGACGTATGAGAAAGGTTGAGTAGGTTGGGCCTCTGCTCATTGGAGTTCAGAAGAAGGTGAGGCGATGTTATCAAAACATATAAGATTGTGAGGGGGCTTGATCGGGTGGATGCGGTGAGGATGTTTCCACTGATGGGTGAGACTAGAACTAGGGGGCATAATCTTAGAATAAGGGGCTGCCCTTTCAAAACTGAGATGAGAAGAAACTTCTTCACTCAGAGGGTAGTGAATCTATGGAATTTGCTACCACAGAGAGGTGTGGAAGCTTCAACGTTAAATAAATTTAAAACGGAGATAGACAGTTTCCTAGCAGATAAGGGAATTAGGGGTTATGGGGAGAGGGCAGGGAAGTGGATGTGAGTCTAGATTCGGATCAGCCATGATCCTACTGAATGGTGGAGCAGGTCCGAGGGGCCGTATGGCCTACTCCTGCTCCTACCTCTTATGTTCATATGTTCTTATGTTCTGAGCTGTTTCTTACACAAATGGTTGTTTAGCGTGTTGGTGCTGGGAATGCCGTGCTTTTACATTTTATTATTTATTCAATGCGATTGCTTTATTCAGGCTGGAATATTCTTTGAATCTCTGGCATCAGTACTGTAATCGGGTTAATGTTTTCATCCAACAATTAATGATCCCTGAATTAGGCCGACCACTGGCATCACTTTCGGGCAATGGCTAGCTTTAGTGTTTCTCGTTGAGGTAATTGATACTGGAGTAGTTTCTGGGGGGTGGGTCAATTTTAGCCGAGGCATAGAATATAAGAGCAGGGAGGTCATGATGGAGCTGTCCAAAACGCTGGTAAGGCCACAGCTGGAGTATTGTGTGCAGTTCTGGTCGCCACACTATAGGAATGATGTGATTGCTTTGGAGAGGGTGCAGAGAAGGTTTACCAGGATGTTACCTGGGTTGGAACACTTCAGCTGTGAAGAAAGACTGGACGGGCTGGGGTTGTTTTCCTTGGAGCAGAGAAGGCTGAGGGGGGACCTGATTGAGGTATACAAAATTATGAGGGTCATAGATAGGGTGGATAGAATGGAACTTTTCCCCATAGTAGAGGGGTCAATAACAAGGGGGCACAGATTCAAGGTAAGGGGCAGGAGGTTAAGAGGGGATTAGAGGAAAAACCTTTTCACCCAGAGGGTGGTTGGAATCTGGAACTCACTGCCTGAAAGGGTGGCAGAGGCAGGAACCCTCACAACATTCAAGAAGCTTTTGGATGATCACTTGAAATGCCATAGCATACAAGCCTATGGACCAAAGCTGGAAAATGGGATTATATTAGACAGGGCTTGATGGCCGGCACGGATGCGATGGGCCAAAGGGCCTCTTTCTGTGCTGTATAACTCTATGACTTTATGGCCTAGAAATTCAGTCTGGACACTTTTGGGGCGCTAAAGTCGGGCGCTCGCTAAAGTTAGCGCCCGCCGGAAAGTGTAGGCCACATCGCCGAAATTCAGTAGAGTTGGCCCTAAGTTTGGCCGAGCGCTGAAACTGGCGTTGAAATGCTGTGTTCCGGCGCTAAGCCGGCGATGCGGCCTAATAACGCCGAAGCCGGGCGCAGCGCAGGTACGGTCATGTTTTGATTGACAGCAGACACCCTGACGCCGGCCAGCTCTTAAAGGGGGAAGGGTCAACTTTGACTGCTGCCACGCCCTGCATACTGGAGCCCTGCAGCTAGGCCTCAGCACTACTGGTGTGCCAAAATAGCGCCTGGATCAATGGAGAGGGCCCGTGAGCGAGCGCAGCGCTTCTCAGAGCATGCTCTGAGTGTGCTCATTCATGGTGTGGAGAAGAGAAGAGAGATCCTGTGCCCGGACAGTGGCAGGATGGCTCCCAGGAGCCAGTACAGGAGAGCCTGGGGCAAAATCGCCCGCAGGGTGTCATCCACCTATGATGTCCCCAGGAGTGCGGACCAATGCCGCAAGAAGTTCAACGACCTCACTCGGATGGTGAAGGTGAGTACCCTTTCCAGTGTCCCCCTCATCCTTGCATGTGCACCTCACATTATGGGCAAAGGGACCTCAAAGGCCTAATGGGCAGCCCTCCCCCCGCAGCAATGGCACTTGCATGTTCATCAATAGCACTTTCTGCACTTAACACACTGGCCAAGCTATTCCACCATGGGAGGCAGTGCACACAGCGACAGGGCACCACACTGTACTTAGAGGCCGTCCTTTCTCTTGCAGGCCAAGCTGGCGAGCAATGTAAGGAGCCAGGCTGTCACTGGTGGAGGCCGTCCCGAATACCAGGCGCTCACTGATCTGGAGGAGAGCGTGGCACGACTCATGCGTGGCTGGGTGACAGGCCCTGTCACGATCGGCGAGGCGGACCCTGTACTGGTAACCACTGGTAAGGACATGACCAGTTGCACCTCTCTCGTTGCCCTCGCGCTTCAGATCTACATCCTTTCCCACTGACTGACAAATGCACATACTGCACCACTCAGGCCTCCCTCGCTGACGGCCTGTCCTCACTCTAAAGCTACTCTTGTGCCTTCCTGCTTTCAGCTGGTGAGGAGGAGGTGGTCCCTGAAGCGCAGAGAGCCAGGCCCTTGGAGGAGGAGGACGTCGAGGACCAGGAGGAAGGCGGCACATCGGGGGAACCCTCCTCCGCGCCAGGGGATGGCAATGGAGGGGAGACGTCTGGCCTGCAGGAGAGCCAGGCAGAGGTGTTGGAGGGGAGGGCCTAAGCTGGTCCCAGTAGGGTGGACGCACGCGGGAAGGGTCCGGCAGCACACCAGCCTTCTGCCCAGAGGGGGGAGGTGTTGGAGGGGAGGGCCGAAGCTGGTCCCAGTAGGGTGGACGCACGCGGGAAGGGTCCGGCAGCATGCCAGCCTTCTCCCCAGAGGGGGGAGGTGTTGGAGGGGCGGGCCGAAGCTGGTTCCAATAGGGTGGACGCACGCGGGAATGGTCCGGCAGCACGCCAGCCTTCTCCCCAGAGGGGGGAGGTGTTGGAGGGGAGGGCCGAAGCTGGTCCCAGTAGGGTGGACGCACGCGGGAAGGCTCCGGCAGCATGCCAGCCTTCTCCCCAGAGGGGGGAGGTGTTGGAGGGGAGGGCCGAAGCTGGTCCCAGTAGGGTGGACGCATGCGGGAAGGCTCCAGCAGCATGCTGGCCTTCTGCCCAGAGGGGGAGGTGTTGGAGGGGAGGGCAGAACCTGGCCCAAGTGGGGTCGATGCACGCGGGAAGGGTCGGCCAGCTCAGCGGCCTTCTCCCCAGAGGGAGAGTCCGCCCTCCAGTCCGGACACGGTCCTCGCCCAGGAGGTGTGCGTCCTCGATGAGATGTCGGCGGCGTCTGAGCGGCGCCACCAAGAGTTCATGGGGGTGGTCGAACAGATGCCTCACGCCATTGAGTCCCTGGCTCAGAGTGTTGTGGCTTTCGGGGAATCACAGGCCAGGGGGTTCGAACAACTCATGGCAGCGCACGACAGGGGTGTCCAGCAACTGGCCGCAGCGCACGACAGGGGTGTGCAGCAACTCGCGGCAGCGCAGGACGCGGGTGTGCAGCAACTGGCGGCAGCGCAGGACACGACTCGCGAGATGAGTGGTGCCGTCCACACACTGGCAGAGCTGATGTGGGCACATACCAGGGCAGTTCGGGCACTCACTTCTGCCACACTCGCTGTGGCACGGAGGCATCGCCATGGCACACGCCGCCCTGCTGCAGCACAGCGGTCTGGCCTCCCCCAGATTGCTGCGCTTGCTACACTGCCAGCCCGGCCGAGTGCCAGTGCCTCTGGCGAGCAGCGCGCACCTGCCATCAGCCAGCTTGCCCCCAATGGAGCTGCCGACACTGCCACTCCCCCAGCCAAGTTGCGACGAGCTGCTGCTAAGACTGATGGTGCCCAGCCACAGCTGCAGCAGTCAGCAGCCGGCCCCTCCCGGGCCAGGCCTCATCTAGGCCGACCCCCAAGGGCATCTGCCGACACGCTTTGTGGCCCTCATGAGCCTTCCCCCAGCCTCGCCACACCCGCAGGGCCCAGGTTGAGGCGGAGCAGCAGGTTGGCCAGGGGCCGGAGAAGCCTGTCTAAGGACTCGCCCTCTCGGCACACCCATTAGAGTGTGGTGAGAGCTGTTTCTTTTATATTGGGGGGCTTGTGTTGTGGGGGGTATTATTTTGTTAAGGCCGAGGATCAAGGCATTTTTTGTTTTCATGGGGGTGTCTCTGTTGTGGGGGGGTGGGCTTATTTTTGTAAGGCCGCTGTTGAAGGCCTTTTGGATGGGCCAGTTTTGTTAATCCTCCCCAGGTTTTGGGAGTGACAGATGTTTGTGACTGTTTTTTGGGGGTCTTGTCTGTTTTTCTGTTTCATGTGGGAAGGGCCCTGAGTTTGTGAAATAAAGCTTTTGATTTATTCAGCATGTCCAGGTGTCATGTTTGAAGTGGTTGTTGCGTTAACCGGCTGAGGGCTTGCGGAGCGGCTGCCTCAGGTGCGTTCATTGCCACAGGCCATTCCCTGACAGGGGGCCTAGAAGTGTCAATCAATAAGCCCCCGGCGGACGGCCCTTGGCCCTTGTCGCTCCCTCCTGGGCTGGTCCTCCTCCTCCTCCTCCTCCTCCTCCTCCTGCTCGTCCTTCTGAGGTGGTGGTGCAATGCCAGGTGGCAGTGCCTGAGTCCTGCGGATAGCCAGGTTGTGCAGCATGCAGCACACGACGACGAACTGGGAGTCTCTATCCGGCGAATACTGAAGAGATCCTCCGGAACGATCCAGGCAGCGGAACCGTTGCTTGAGGACACCTATCGTTTGCTCGATGATGTTCCTTGTGGCTTGATGGCTTTCGTTGTATGCCTCCTCCGCTGGGGTCCTGGGCGCGCGGAGCGGGGTCATGAGCCATGTACACAAAGGGTAGCCCTTGTCCCCGATAAACCATCCCCTTGGTGGAGGCTGTGCCTCGAACATGTCAGCCACAGTAGTCTGGCGCAGGATAAATGCATCGTGGCTGCTTCCTGGGAAGCGGGCATTGACAGCTAGGATGCGCTGCCTGTGGTCACACACCAGCTGTACATTTAGGGAATGGTAGCCCTTCCGGTTGCGGTAATCCTCAGCATTGTGGATAGGTGCCCGCATAGCCACATGCGTGCAGTCAATGGCGCCCTGCACCATGGGGAAGCCCGCGATCCTGCCAAATCCGACTGCACGCTGCTCCTGCCTCTGTCGGGTCATGGGGAAGGAGATGAATTGGTGTCTCCTCGCGTAAAGTGCACCGGTGACCTGCCGGATGCAGTGATGTGCGGCGAACTGGGAGATGTTCGCTATGTCCGCAGCAGCGGCTTGGAAGGAGCCGCTTGCATAAAAGTTCAGAGCCACCATGACCTTCACTTCCACCGAGAGAGACGTCCTGCACATCAGCTGTGGACGCAGATCTGTGTGAAGCAGCTGGCAGATCTCTGCAACCACCTCCCTTCTGAAGCGCAGCCTCTTCACACAATGCGCCGCAGTCATGGTGAGATAGGACACCTGCTGCCGGTATTGCCTGAGTGGGTAAGGCCTACGTTGCCGACGCCTGATGGCCCCTCTGCATCTAGGCATGGCTGGCCCTCTCTCACAGCGTCTGCGAGCCCTTCGCACATAATGCTGCAACTGAGGGTTGGCCCCCTATACAGCCCCCATAATAAAGTTGAGAACAGATAAATCACAATGAATCAAATGTCAAAGCACTGGCCAGAAGCCAAAAATACCTCTCCTATGTTGTCCCAAATCTGTAACCTCCATCCCTTGGTCTCTGTCCAGAAATCCAAAGCAGTAAAGTCATTGCAGCAAAATGGCTGGGCTTTATAGGTCAGTGTAAGTGCCCTTTAATTTGCGCTCCCCGAGGCCCACAGGGCCTCTTTTGCGTTCCACCTCACAGTTCTTAGCAGCACCACGCCCACATTGGGCAGGCGCCACTGAATTTCCGGTTTGGGGCGCACAAACAGCGTTGCGCGACGATATGACGTCATAAGCTGCGTGCGCACCTGAGCGGGCGCAAACACTTTGCGCCGGCGCTAAATGTCAACTGAATTTGGGCGTCGGCGCAGATCGGACTGCGTTCAGGCGCTAAGTGTCTAGCGCCGGAAATATAGCCCTTTTATGGCGTTAGCAGCTGGCGCAACCCACTGAATTTCTAGGCCTATGACTCTATGACATGTGTTGTGTTCGGTCCAGCCAGCAGATGAGATGCAATAGTTCAGCACAGACCAGAGAGGATGCCTGGAACTGTACTGTTCGTTGAGCTCTAACTCAACAGGCCATAGAATGTTCCTGGGCCCATCCTGCTCTGTGTGGGTCTCAGCAACATATCAGGTGAGATCAGCTAACAGACCAGAGGCCATGGGATGATCGTGGGCACATCCTGCACTGTGTCGGGCTCAGCAACATATCAGGTGAGATCAGCTAACACACCACAGGCCATGGGATGATCGTGGGCTCATCCTGCACTGTGTGGTGCTCAGTAACACACTGGTTGATAACTGCTAACACACTACAGGCCTGGGAATGATCCTGGACCCATCCTGCTATATGTGGGGCTGAGTAGCACACCAGCTGTGATCAGCTAACACACTACAGGCGTGGTATATATACTGGGCCCCTCCTGCTCTGTTTGGGACACAGTACCACTCCAGTTCATAACTGTGAACACACCACAGGCCTGGGAATGATCCTAGGCCCACACTGCTCTGTGTGAGGCTCAGTACCAAACTGGGTGAGATCAGCTAACACAACACAGGCCGTGGAATGATCCGAGGCACATCCAGCACTGTGTGGGGCCCAGTGCCACACTGGATGAGATCAGCTAACACATCACCTGCCGTGGAATAATCCTGGGCCTATCCTGCGCTGTGTGTGGGTTCAGTACCACACTGAGTGAGAACAACAGATATACCAGAGGCCATGAATGTAGAATGTTTCCTTCCTGCTTGGTGTGGGGCTCAGTTATGCACCAAATGAGAACAGCTAAGATACCACAGGAGAGGACTTGATGCTGGGCACAGCCCATCTCCAAATGAGAATAACAGGCACACCACAGTACAGGGAATGATCCTGGGCACTTCCTTGTCACTGGGTGGTGCTCAGTACCTCACCGAATGAGAACAACTGCAGTACCAAAGGCTGGGAATGGAGTCACTACTACAGAGAATTGAATCTTCATTACTGAGACTGCCTCCCGCAATTTAGCAGGTCAGTTTACCTGTCATAGTCTGAACTACATTTCTTAGGGTTGTCCGGTCAGTGAGATTGAAGATTCAAGTGCCATTGATTGAATTTTTGGATTGCCTTGATTGTTCATTCTCAATATCTCTATTTAAATATAATAACCGTGAGTGGGAATAGTGCCTCACGCTGCTGTGCCCACCTGACTTGCACTAATAGGATCATGTAATTTGTGCGTCTCAGTGCAGTTTTCCTTTGTATGCAAGTCAGGCATCCAGTCAAGCAAACAGCAGCTGCTCCAAGAGCAGCAGAAATCACAACTTCTCACAAAAAGTGCGGCCATATATAATCGTTATTGGGACTGAATATGATTGTTACCTTACGCCATCAACCTTTTGTAGTCAGTGACTGTTTATGGACGGTCTCTAACTGTAAATATCTAGTCCACTGCATGTCTGCTTTTCTCCCGCCTGTTTCAGGTATCAACCATATTGTTCTGAGCTGTTTCTTACACAGGTGGCTGTTTAGTGATGTAAGTGCCGAGAATGCCGGGCTTTTAGCTTTATTTTTATTAAATGTGATTGGCATCAGATACACACCAAAGGCTGGGAAATGAACCTAGGCCCATACAGATCTCTGTGGGACTCAGTAACACACAGGTTGATATCTTCTAACAAACCACAGGCGTCGGAATGGTCCTGGGCCCACCCTGCTCTTTTGGGGCTCAGTGCCACAGTGGGTGGGACCAGCTAACGCACCACAGGCTGGTGAATGTTTCTAGGCCCATCCGGCTCTGTTTAGGGCTCATTACCACACAGGGTGAAATCTGATAACACATAAATCCGGTGGATTGATCCTGAGCCTGTCCTGCTCTGTGTGGGTCGCAGCAGCAGTACCCTTCCTTTGCTGTGTGTGGGTTTGAGGGTTTGAGTGCCGCAGCAAATGCGAATAACAGACATACCACAGGCCGGGATTGCAGCCTGGGTTCATCCTGCTCTTTGTGCGGCTCAGAATCAAACTGGGTGATACCGGCTAACACAACTCAGGCTGCGGAATTATCCTGGGTCCATCCTCCTCTGTGTGGGATTCAGCGCCACATTGGTTGAGATCAGCTAATACAATTCAAGCCTGGGATGACGCTGAGCCCATCCTTCTCTGTGTGTGGTGCTCAGTACCACACCAGGTGAGAGCAGCTCAATCATCATAGGCCGGAGATGGAGCTTGGGAACTTCCTGCTCGGTGTGTGACTCGGCACCACACGGGGGAAATCAGCTAACAGAGAACAGGCCGGGACAGATCCTGCATCTTTCCTTTTCTGTGGGGTTGAGCACTACACCGGTTCAGATCTGTGAACAGCATCTGGTTCATTCCTGCTCTGTGTGTGGGGCTCAGTTCCTCACCGAATGAGAATAACTGATAACCACACGGCGGTATGGAGCCTGGACCCTTCCTGCTCTGTGTGTGTGGTTTTGTACCTCACGGAATGTGAATAACTAACATAGTACAGGGCGGGTATGGAGGCTGTGCCCATTCCTACACTGTGTGTGGTGCACAGAATCACACCGGCTGAGATCAGGAAAAACACAACAGGACAGGGAATGATCATGGGGCCCTTCCTGCACTTTGTAGAGCTCAGTATAACACCTACTGAGAATAACAGACATATGGAGCCTGGGCCCTTCCTGCTCTGCACGTGGAGCTCAGTCCCTACCCGAATGTGAACAACTGACATACCACAGGCTGGGAATTGCGCCTGGTCCCAAACTGCTCTGCGTGGGGTTGAATACCACACTGACTGATATCAGCTAACTCACTACCAGCACTCGAATGAAGCTGTGCCCATCCTGCTCTGTGTGCGGCTCTGTACCTCACCAGGAGAGATCAGCTAACACACCAAAATCTTTGGATGATTCTAGGCTCATCTTGCTCTGTGTGAGACTCAGTCCCACGCTGGGCGTGATCAAATAACACACCACAGGCAGTGCAAGGTTTCTGTGCCCATCCTGCTCTGTGTGGGGCTCAGTACCACGCCGGGTGAGATCAGCTAACACAGCACAGGCCGTGGAATGATCCTGTGCCCATCCTGCTCTGTGTGTGGGGCTCAGTAGCAAACTGAATGAGAACAGGAATACCACAGGCCAGGAATGGAGACTGGGTCATTCAAGCTCTATATATGGGGCTGAGTTCCTCACCAAATGCGAAAAACTTACATGCCTCAGGACAGGGAATGATACTGGGCCCTTCCTGCACTGTGTGGAGCTGAGTACCTCAGGGACTGAATATAACAGACGTACCACAGGCCGGGAATGTAAACTGGGACCTTCCTTCTCACTGAGAGGGGCTCAGTACCCCACCGAATGAGAACTACTGACATACAACAGGCCGGGAATGTTGCCTTGGGCCTTTCTTCTCTGTGAGTGGGGCTCAGTACCTCACTGAATGAAAACAACAGAAATACAACAGGCCGTGAATGGAGTCAGTACTGCAGAGCATCGAATCTTCATTACTGAGCTGCCTCCCGCAGTTAAACAGATCAGTTTACCTGTCATAGTCTGATCTACATTTCTTAGGGTTGTCCAGTCAGGGAGTTTCATGATTGAAGTGACATTGATTGAATTTTTGGATTGCTTTGAGTGTTCATTCTCAATATCTCAATTTAACTATATTAAACATGAGTGGGATTAGTGTCTCACGCTGCTGTGCCCACCTGACTGGCACTTATAGGATCATGTAATTTGAGCGTCTCAGTGCAGGTTTCCTTTCTGTGCAAATCTGGCATCCAGTCAAGCGAACAGCAGCTGCTCCAAGAACAACAGAAATCACCACTTCTCACAGAAAGTGCGGGCATATTTAACTGTTATTAAGATCGAAGATGATGTCTGCCTTACGCCGTCAACCTGTGTGGTAAGTTAGTGTTTCTGGACTGTCTCTTACTGTATAAATATATATTCCAAGGTATGTCTGCTTTTCTCTCGTCTGTCTGATGATTCAGCCCCATTGTTCTGAGCTGTTTCTTACACAGATAGCTGTTTAATGATGTCAGTGCTGAGAAATTCCTGTTTTACTTTTAGTTTATATTCCATAACCTTGCTTCATTCAGGCTGGAATATACTTTGAATCTCTGGCATCAGTAATGCAATCAGGTTAATGTTTTCATCCAACAATTAATGATCACTGAGTCAGGCCGAGCACTGGCATTACTTTCGGGCAATGGCAACCTTTAGGATGTCTATTTGAGTTAATTTATACTAGAGCAGTTTCTGGCTGGTGGGTCAGTTTACATGTGTTGTGTTCGGTCCAGACAGCAAGTTGAGACGCGATAGCTCAGGTTAGACCAGTGAAGATGCCTGGAACTGTCCTGTTCATTGTGGCTCTGTAACTCACCAAGCCATGGAATGATCCTGGGCCAATCCTGCTCTTTGTGGGCTTCAGTATCACACCGGGTGAGATCAGCTAAAACACCACAGGCCGTGGAATAATCCTGGGCGAATTCTGCTCTGTGTTGGGTTAAGTACCACACCAGGTTAGAACAGTTAACACACCACAGGCCTAGGATTGATACTGGGCCCATCCTGCTGTGCAGGGTACTCATTACCACACTGGGTGAGATGAGCTAACACACAACAGACCTGGGATTGATACTGGGCAGATCCTTCTCTGTATGGTACTCAGTACCACAATGCTTGATATCTGCGAACACATCACAGGCCGTGGAATGATCCTGGCCCCACCCTGCTCTGTGTGGGGCTCAGTAACACACCGGGTGAGATCAGCTAACACATCGCAGGCTGTGGAATGAAACTGGGCTGAATCTGCTCTGTGTGGGGCTCAGTAACACACCGGGTGAGATCAGCTAACACACCACAGGCTGTGGAATGATCATAGGCCCATCCTGCTTTGTGTGAGGCTAAATTGCCCATCAGCTGACATCAGCTAACACATCGCAGGCCTGGATATCATACTGGGCCAATCCTGCTTTGTGTGGGACTCAGTACCCCACCGATTGATAAATGCAAACATACCACATGCCTGGGAATGATCCTAGGCCCATACATTTCTGAGTGAGTCTCTCTAACACGCCAGGTGTGGTCAGCTACCACAGCATAGACCGGGGAATGATCCTTGGCCCATCCTGCTCTCTGTTTTGCTCAGTACAACGCTGGGTGGGATCACCATCCCACCACAGGTCAGGGAATGTTACTGGGCCCAGTCTGCTCTGTGTGGATCTCAGTACAACACTGTGTGGGATCACCATCCCCCCACAGGTCGGGGAAAGTTTCTGGGCCCATCCTGCTCTGTGTGGGGCTCAGTACCACACTGGTTGCGATCATCTAAAACAGCAGAGGCTGGGGAATTCTGCATGGCCTATACTGCACTGTTTGTGGAGCTCACTGAGTGACAGCAGCTCACTCAGTACAGGCCGGGTTAGAAGCGGCCTCCTTTCTGCTGTGTGGGGCTCAGCACTACACCGGTTCAGATCTGTTAACAGAGCCTGTGCACTTCATAATCTGTGCATGGGGATCACTAACTCACTGAATGAAAGCAACTGATATACCACAGTCCGGGAATGGACCCAGGGCCCATCCTGCACTGTGGGTGGTGCTCAGCATCACAGCTGGTGAGATCAGGGGAGACACCACAGGACTGGGAATGATCCTGGGCCCTTCTTGCTCTGTGTGCGTTGGGCGCCGTGTGTCACCAAATGTGAACAACTGATATACCACAGGAGAGGGAATGCTCCTGGGTAATTCCTGCACTGTGTGGGGCTCAGTACCTCACCATAGGAGGATAACAGACATACCACAGGTCGGGAATGGAGCCTAGGGCCTCCCTTCTCTCTGTGTGGGGTTCAGTTCCTCACCAAATGAAAATAATAGACATACCACATGCCGGGAATGGAAGCAGGGTGCTTCGTCCTCTGTGTGTGGTGCTCAGTATCACACCGAGTCAGATGTGCTAACATACCGCAGGACAGGGAATGATTCTGTGCCCTTCCTGCACTGTGTGGAGCTCATTACTTCACCAAATGAGAATAACAGGCACACCGCAGGCGTTAAATGGAGCCTGGGCGCTTCTTGCTCTTTTTGGGGGCTCAGTACCTCTCTGAATGAGAACAACTCAAACATCACAGGCCGTGAATGGAGCCTGGGACCATCCTGCTGAGTGTGCGGTGCTCAGTATGACAAGGGGTGAGATGCGGAAAGCACCACAGGACAGAGAATGAACCTGGAATACAACAGGCCAGGAATGGAGTCAATACTGCAGGGAACCGAATCTTCATTACTGAGCCTGCCTCGCGCAGTTAAACAGGTCAGTTTTCCTGTCATAGTCGGATCTACATTTCTTAGAGTTGTCCAGTCAGGGAATTTGATGATTGAAGTGACATTGATTGTATTGCTTTGAGTGTTCATTCTCAACATCTCTATTTAAATATATTAACCATGAGTGGGAATAGTTCCTCACGCTGCTGTGTCCACCTAACTGGCACTAATAGGATCATGTAATCTGAGCATCTCAGTGCAGGTTTCCTTTGTGTGCAAATCAGGCATCCAGTCAAGCGAACAGCAGCAACTACAAGAACAACAGAAATGTCCACTTCTCACAGAAAGTGCAGGCATATTTAATTGTTATTAAGATCGAAGATGATTTCTCCCTTACGCCATCAAACTGTGAGGCCAGTGAGTGTTTCTGGACAGTCCCTAACAATGTAAATATACATACCACCCTATGACTGCTTTTCTCCCGTCTGTCTGATGATTCAGCTCCATTGTTCTGAGCTGCTTCTTACACAGGTGGCTGGTTAGTGATGTCAGTGCTGAGAATTCCCTGCTTTTACCTTTTACTTTATGTTCCATTTGATTGCTTTTTTCGGGCTGGAATATACTTTGAATCTCTGGCATCAGTAATGTTAGCGGGTTAATGTTTTCATCCAAGAATTAATGATCCCTGAATCAAGCCGAGCACTGGTAACAATTTCGGGCAATGTCTATCTTTAAGATTTATATTTGAGTTAATTAATACTGGAGCAGTTTCTGGGTGTTTCGTCAGTTGATAACTGCAAACATACCACAGGCCTGGGAATGATCCTAGGCCCATACTGCTCTGAGTGAGTCTGTAACACACCAGGTGAGATCAGCTACCACACCACAGGCCGGAGAATGCTCCTGGGCCCATCCTGCTCTCTGTGGTGCTCAGTAACACACTGGGTGGGATCAGCATCCCTGCACACACCGGGGATTGTTTCTGCACCCATCCTGCTCTGTGTGGGGCTCAGTACCACATTGGGTGGAATCAGCTAAAACTGCGCAAGCTGGGGAATTTTCCTCAGCCTATCCTGCACTGAACATACTTTGGTTCTGTCTTCACAAAGGAGGACACAAATAACCTCCCAAAGATATCGTGGAACATAGGGTCTAATGAAAGGGAGGAACTGATAGAAATCAGTATTTGTAGATTAATAGTGTTAGGGAAATTGATGGGATTGAGGGCCGATAAATCCCCAGGGCATGATAATCTACATCCTAGTGTACTTAAGGAAGTGGCCCTAGAAATCGTAGATGCTTTGCTGGTCACCTTCTAAAATTCGATAGACTCTGGAACAGTACCCATGGATTGGCGGGTAGCTAATGTTACCCCGCTGTTCAAAAAGTGTGGTAGAGAGAAAACGGGGAATTACAGACCGATAAGCTTGACATCGGCAGTGGGGAAAATGCTAGAGTCCATTAGAAAGGATGTAATAGCAGAGCACTTGGAAAAAAGTGACCGGATTGGACAAAGTCAACATGGATTTACAAAAGGTAAATCGTGCTTGACTAATCTATTGGAATTTTTTGAGGATTTAACTGGTAAAATAGATAAGGGAGAACCAGTGGATGTGGTGTATTAGGACTTTCAAAAGGCTTTCGATAAGGACCGGCATAAGCTATTCACAATATATATTAATGATCTGGACGAGGGAAATGATGTAATATCTCCATGTTTGCAGACGACACAAAGATGGGTGGGCGTGTGTGCTGTGAGGAGGATGCTGAAAAACTCCAGTATGATTTGGACAGGTTGGGTGATTGGGCAGAAGCATGGCAGATGCAATATTACGTGAATAAATGCGAGGTTATCCAGTTTGGTGTCAAAAACAGGAAGGCAGATTATTATCTAAATGGCAATAGATTTGGAGAAGGGGAAGTGCAACGAGACCTGGACGTCCTTGTGCACCAGTCGCTGCAAGTAAGCATGCAGGTGCAGCAGGCGGTTAAGAAGGCAAATGGTATGTTGGCCTTCGTAGCGAGAGGGTTTGAATAAAGGAACAAGGATGTCTTGCTGCAGTTGTACAGGGCCTTGGTGAGACCACATCTTGAGTATTGTGTGCAGTTTTGGTCGCCTTATCTGATGAAGGATGTTCTTGCCATGGAAGGAGCTCAGCGAAGATTAACCAGGCTGATACCTGGGATGGCATTAATGACGTATGAGGGGAGATTGGGGCGATTGAGCTCATACTCGCTGGAGTTTATAAAAATGAGAGGGGATCTCATCGAAACTTATAAAATTCTAACAGGACGAGACAGTCTAGATGCTGGAAGGATGTTCCCGATGGTCGGGGAGTCCAGGACCGGGGTCACAGTCTAAGGAAAAGGGGTAAGCAATTTAGGACAGAGATGAGGAGGAATTTCTTCACCCAGAGAGTGGTGAACCTGTGAAATAATCTAACAAATAAGGCAGTGGAGGCCAATTCATTAAATATATTCAAAAAGGAGTTCGATATATTTCTTAAGGCTAAAGGGATCAAGGGTTATGGAGAGAAGGCAGGAACAGGGTACTGAATTTGGATGATCAGCCATGATCTCACTGAATGGCGGAGCAGGCTCGAGGGGCCGAATGACCTACTCCTGCTCCTATCTTCTATGTTTCTATGTGTGTGGGACTCACTGTGTGAGAGCAGCTCACTCAGCAGAGGCTGGGATTAATCCTGCCTCCTCCCTGCTGTGTGGGGCTGAGCACGGCATCGGTTCATATCTGTTAACAGAGCCTTGTCCCTTCCTAATCTGTGTGTGGGTAACAGTACCTCAGAATGAAAACAAGTGATCTACCACGGGCCGGGAATGAAGCCTGGGCCCATCCTTCAGTGTGTGTGGAGCTCAGTGTCACACCGGTGAGATCAGGGGAAAAAACCAGTGGACTGGGAATGATCCTGGGCCCTTCCTGTTTTGTTTGTGTTGGGCGCACTGTATCACCAAATGAGAAAAACTGACATACCACAGAAGAGGGAATTCTCCTGGGCACTTCCTGCACTCTGTGGAGCTCAGCACCTCACCAAAAGTGAATAACAGACATACCAAGGTTCGGGAATGGAGCCTGGGGCCTCCCTTCTCTCTATCTGGGGCTTTGATCCTCACCGAATGAGAATAATAGATATACCACATGCTGGGAGTGGTAACTGGGCACTTCCCCCTCTGTCTGTGGTTCTCAGTATCACACCGGGTCATATCTGCTAACATACCGCAGTACAGCTAATAATTCGGGGCCCTTCCTGCACGGTGTGGAGCTCAGTACCTTACTGAAAGTGAATAACCGACGCACCACAGACTGGGAATGGATCTGGGGCCTTTCTTCTCACTAGGTGGGGCTGAGTACCTCACCGAATGAGAACAGCTGACACACCACAGGCCGTGAATGGAGGATTAGTCCTTCGTGCTCTGTGTGTGGAGCTCAGTACGTCATTGAATGAGAACAACTGACATACCACAGGCCGTGAATGTATGCTTGGTCCTTCGTGCTCTGTGTGTGGGGCTCAGTACCTCATTGAATTTTAAGAACAGACATATCACAGGCCGGGAATTGAGCCTTGGTCCTTCCTGCTCGATGTGTGCTGCTCAGTATCGCACTGGGTGAGACCAGGAAAAACACCACAGGACAGGGAATAATCCTGGGCCCTCCCTGCACGGTGTGGAGCTCAGTACTCACCGAATGAGCATAACAGACATAACTCAGGCCGGGAATGAAGCATGGATCTCCCTTCTCTCTGGGTGAAGTTCTGTACCTCACTGAATGAGAATAACTGACATAACATAGAGCCGGAATGCAGCCTTGGCATTTCCTGCTCTGTATGGAGCTCAGTTCCTCACTGAATGAGAACAACTAACATACCACAGGCCGGGAATGGAGCCTGGCGCCTTCCTTCACAGTGCCGGGGCTCATTACTTCATCAACTGAGAATAACTGACGTACCACAGGCCGGGAATGGAGCATGGATTCATCCTGCTATGTGTTTGTTGCTCAGTACGATACCACGTAATATCAGCGAACACATCTGCTCTCTGTGGGGCTGAGTACCGCACCGGGATTGATGAGCTAACACACCACAGGCCGTGAAATGACCCTGGGCCTATCCTGCAATGTGCTCTTTACCAATCTGAATAAGAACAGCAGGTGCACCAGAGGCCGGGAATGGAGACTGATTCCTTCCTGCTTTGTGAGTGGTGCTCAGTACCGCACCAAATGAGATCAACTTACATACAACAGGACTGGGATTGAGCGTTGACACATCCTGCTCTATGTGTGTGGTGATCAATATCACACCGGGTGAGATCTGGTAACACACCATAGGAGAGGGAATGATCCTGGGCACTTTCTGCTCTGTGTGCGGGGCGCAGTCCATCTCCAAATGAGAACAGACATATCACATGACAGGGAAGGATCCTGGGTCCTTTCTGCACTGTGTGGAGCTGAGTACTTCAACGAAGGAGAAAACAGCCATACCACAGTCCGGGAATTGAACCTGGACCATTCCTTCTTACTGGGTGGGGCTCAGTACCTCACTGAACAAGAACATCTGACATGTCACAGGCTGGGATTGGTGCATTGGAACTTTCTTCAAATTGAGTGGAGATCATTATCTCACCGAATGAGAACAACTGAAGAACCAGAGGCTGGGAATGGAGCCACTACTGCAGGGAATCGAATCTTCATTACTGAGCCTGCCTCCTGCAATTAAACAGGTCAGTTTACCTGTCATAGTCAGATTTATATTTCTTGGGTTTTCAAGTATGGGAGTTTGATGATTCAACTGACACTGATTGAATTGTTGGATTGCATTGAGTGTTCATCCTCGGAATATCTATTTAAATATATTAACCATGATTGGGAATAGTGCCTCACGCTGCTGTGCCCACCTGACTGGCACTAATAGGATCATGTAATTTGAGCATCTCTGTGCAGGTTTCCTTTGTGTACAAATCAGGCATCCAGTCAAGCGAACAGCAGCTGCTCCAAGAACAACAGAAATCTCCACTTCTCACAGAAAGTGCGGGCATATTTAATCATTTTAAGGACACAAGATGATTTCTACCTTACACCGTCAAACTCTTTGTTCAGTGAATGTTTCTGGACAGTCCCTAACTGTGTAAATATATATTCCACGGTATGTCTGCTTTTCTCCCGTCTGTTGCAGGATTCAACCCCATTGTTCTGAGCTGTTTCTTACACAGGTGGCTGGTTATTGATTTCAGTGCCGAGATTGCCGTGCTTTTACCTTTACCTATTTATTCCGTGTGATTGCTTTATTCAGGCTGGAATGTTCTTTGAATCTCTGGCATCAGTAATGTAATCTGGTTAATATTTTCACCCAACAATTAATGATCGCTGAATCAGGCCGAGCACTGACATCACTTTCGGGCAAAGGCTACCTTTAAGGTTTCTGGTTCAGTTTATTGATACTGGAGCAGTTTCTGGGTGATGGGTCGGCTAGCATATGCTGTGTTATGTCCAGACAGCAGGTGAGATGCAATAGTTCAGCACAGAGAAGAGAGGATGCCTGGAACTGTCCTGTTCCTTGTGGCTCAGTAACTCACCAGGCCATGGAATGATCCTGGGCCCATCCTGCTCTGTGTAGGGCTCAGCAACACATCGGGTGAGATCAGCTAACCCATCACAGGCCATTGAATGATCCTGGGTGCATCCTGCTCTGTATGGGGCTGAGTACCACACCGGGTGAGATCAGATAGCACATCACAGGCCGTGGAATGAACCTGTGCCCATCCTGCTCTGTGTGGGACTCAGTAACATACTGGATGATATCTATTAACAAACCACAGGCCATGGAATTATCCTGTGCCCATCCTGCTCTGTGTGGGACTCAGTAACACACTGGGTGATAACTGTTTACAAACTACAGGCCTGAGAATGATCATCTGCCCATCCTGCTATGTGTGGGACTCAGTAACACACTGGGTGATATCTGTTAACAAACCAGAGGACTGGGAATGTTCCTGTGCCCATCCTGCGCTGAGTGGAACTCAGTAACACACTGGGTGATATTTGTTAACACACTACAGGCCTGGGAATGATCGTGTGTCCATCCTGCACTGTGTGGAACTCAGTAACACACTGGTTGATATCTGTTAAGAGACTACAGGCCGTAGAATGATAGTGGGCCCATCCTGCTCTGTGTGGGGCTCAGTAACACACTGGGTGATATCTGTTACCACACTACAGGCCTGGGAATTATCCGGGGCCCATCCTGCTCTGTGTGGGACTCAGTAACACACTGGGCGATATCTGTTAACACACTACAGCCCTGGGAATGATCCATGGCCCACCTGCTATGTGTGGGACTCACTAACACACTGGGTGATATCTGTTAACACACTACAGGCCTGGGAATGATCCTATGCCCATCCTGCTCTGTGTGTGGATGAGTAGCACACCAGGTGAGATCAACTTACTCACCACAGTCCCGGGAATAATACCGTCTCCAGCCTGCTTTGTGTGGGATGGATGCTGCGTCGTTTCTGTTCTGTGGGGCTGTGCACTGCAACGGTTCAGTTCTGTTTTCAGAGCCTGGGCCTTTCCTGGTCTGTTTTTGGTGATCTGTCACTCACCAAATGAGAACAACTAACATACCACAGGCCGGGAAGGGAGCCTAGTCCTTCTTGATCTGTGTGTGGGGCTCAGTACCTCACCGAATGAGAACAACTGACATACCACAGGCCGTGAATGGAGCCTGGCTTTCACATGCTCTGCGTGTGGGTCTCAGTAACTCATTGAATGTAAAAACAGACATACCACAGGCCGGGAATGGAGCCTCGGTCCTTCCTGCTCGTTGTGTGCTGCTCAGTATCGCACTGGGTGCGACCAGGAAAAACATCACAGGACAGGGAATAATCCTGGGCCCTCCGTGCACGGTGTGGAGGTCAGAACATCACCGAATTAGCAGTACAGAGATAACACAGGCCGGGAATGAAGCATGGATCTTCCTTCTCTCTGGGTGGAGTTCAGTACTTCACCGAATGAGAACAACTAACATAACATAGACCGGGAATGCAGCCTTGGCATTTCCTGCTCTGTATTGGGCTCAATTCCTCACTGAATGAGAACAATTAACATACCACAGGCCGGGAATGGAGCCTGGCCCCTTCATTCGCTGTGTGTGGGGCTCAGTACCTCATCAACTGAGAATAACTGATGTACCACAGGCCGGGAATGGAGCCTGGATTCATCCTGTTCAGTGTGTGTTGCTCAGTACGATACCACGTAATATCAGCTAACACATCTGCTCTGTGTGGGGCTCAGTACCACGCCGGGTGTGATGAGCTAGCACACCACAGGCCGAGAAATGACCCTGGGCCTATCCTGCAATGTGTGTGGGGCTCAGTACCAAACTGAATAAGAACAGCATGTGCACCGCAGGCCGGGAATGGAGACTGATTCCTTCCTGCTTTGTGTGTAGAGCTCAGTACCTCACCAAATGAGAACAACTTACATACAACAAGCCTGGAATTGAGCTTTGACCCATCCTGCTCTGCGTGTGGTTCTGAATATCACACCGGATGAGATCTGGTAACACACCATAGGAGAGGGAATGATCCTGGGCACTTTCTGCTCTGTGTGCGGGGCACAGTCCATCTTCAAATGAGAACAGACATACCACAGGACAGGGAAGGATCCTGGGCCCTTTCTACTCTGAGTGGAGCTGAGTACATCAACGAAAGAGAATAACAGCCATACCACACGCCGGGAATTGAACCTGGGCCATTCCTTCTTGCTGGGTGGGGCTCAGTACCTCACCGAATGAGAACATCGGACATGCCACAGGCCGCGAATCGTGCCTTGGGCCTTTCTTCTCGTTGAGTGTGGCACACAACCTCACCGAATGAGAACAACTGAAAAACCACAGGCTGTGAATGGATCCACTACTGCAGGGAATCGAATAATCGTTACTGAGCCTGTCTCCCGCAAATAAACTGGTCAGTTTACCTGTCATAGTCTGATCTATATTTCTTCGTTTTCTACAGTAAGGTAATTTGATGATTCAACTGACAATGATTGAATTGTTGGATTGTTTTGAGTGTTCCTCCTCAACAACTCTAGTGAATATATTAACCATGAGTGGGAACAGTGTCTCACGCTGATTTTCCCACCTGAGTGGCACTAATAGGATCATGTAATTTGAGCGTCCCAGTACAGGTTTCCTTTGTGTCCAAATCAGGCATCCAGTCAAGCGAACAGCTGCTGCTCCAGGAGGAACAGAAATCACCATTTCTCACAAAAAGTTTGTGCATTTTTAATCATTATCACGACACAAGATGATTTCAACCTTACACCTTCAAACTCGTTGTTCAGTGAATGTTTCTGGAAAATGTCTAACTTTGTAAAAATGTATTCTGCTGCATGTCTGCTATTCTCCCGTCTGTTGCAGGATTCAGCCCCATTGTTCTGAGCTGCTTCTTACACAGGTGGATGGTTAGTGATGCCAGTGCCGAGAATGCCGTGCTTTTACCTGTTACTATTTATTCCATGTGATTGCTTTATTCGGGCTGGAATGTAATTTGAATCTCTGGCATCAGTAATGGAATCGGGTTAAGGTTTTCATCCAACAATTGATGTTCCCTGAATTAGGCCGAGCACTGGCATCACTTTCGGGCAATTGCTACCTTTAAGGATTCTGCTTGAACTAATTGATACTGGAGCAGTTCCTGGGTGGTGGGTCAGTTTACATGTGCTGTGTTAGGCCAAGAGAGCAGGTGAGATGCAATAGTTCATCATAGACCAGAAGGATGCCTGGAACTGACTTATTCCTTGTGGCTCAGTAACTCACCAGGCCATGTAATGATCCTGGGCCCATCAGCTCATAGTGGGGTTCAGCATCAAATCGGGTGAGGTCAGCTAACCCATCACAGGCCTTGTAATGATCATGTGCCCATCCTGCTCTATGTAGGGCTAAGTACCACACCAGGCGAGATCAGCTAACACACCACAGCATCCTGGGAATAATATGTCTCCAGCCTGCTTTGTATGGGATAGATCCTGCGTCTTTCCCGCGCTGAGCACTGCGCTGTTTCAGATCTGCTAACAGAGCCTGGGCCTTTCCTGCTCTGTTTTTAGGGATCAGTTACTCAGCGAATGAGAACAACTGACATACCACAGGCAGGGAATGGAGCCTGGGTCCTTCCTACACTCTGTGGTGCACAGTACCTCACCGAATGAGAATAACAGGCACACCATAGTCAGGGAATGGTGCCCGGACCTTCCTTCACAGAAGGTGGGCCTGAGTAAATCACCAAATGAGAACAACTGACATACCACAGTCCGGGAATGGAGCCTGGGTCCTTCCTGCTTATTGTGTGCTGCTCAGTATCGCACTGGGTGAGACAAGGAAAAACACCACAGGAGAGGTAATGAACCTGGGCCCTCCCTGCACTTTGTGGAGCTCAGTACGTCACCGAATGAGCATAACAGACATAACACAGGCCAAGAATGAAGCCTGGATCTTCCTTCTTTCTGGGAGGAGATGAGTACCTCACCGACTGAGAACAACTGACATACCACAGGCCGTGAATGGAGCCTGGCTATAACGTGCTCTGCGTGTGGGTCTCAGTAACTCATTGAATGTTAAGAACAGACATACCACAGGCCGGGAATGGAGCCTCCGTCCTTCCTGCTCGTTGTGTGCTGCTTAGTATCGCACTGGGTGAGACAAGGAAAAACACCACAGGACAGGGAATAATCCTGGGCCCTCCGTGCACGGTGTGGAGCTCAGAACATCAGCGAATGAGCAGAACAGAGATAACACAGGCCGGGAATGAAGCATGGATCTTCCTTCTCTCTGGGTGAAGTTCAGTACTTCACCGAATGAGAACAACTGACATAACATAGACTGGGAATGCAGCCTTGGCATTTCCTGCTCTGTATGGGGCTCAGTTCCTCAGTGAATGAGAACAACTAACATACCACAGGCCTGGAATGGATCCTGGCCCCTTCATTCGCTGTGTGTTGGGCTAAGTACCTCATCATCTGAGAATAACTGATGTACCACAGGCCGGCAATGGAGCCTGGATTCATCCTGCTCCGTGTGTGTTGCTCAGTACGATACCACGTAACATCAGCTAACACATCTGCTCCGTGTGGGGCTCAGTACCACGCCGGGTGTGATGAGCTAACACACCACAGGCCGTGAAAAGACACTGGACCTAACCTGCAATCTATGTGGGGCTCAGTGCCAAACTGAATAAGAACAGCAGAAAAACCACAGGCCGGCAATTGAGACTGTGTCCTTCCTGCTTTGTGTGTGGAGCACAGTACCTCACAAAATGAAACAACTTACATACAACAGGACTGTAATTGAGCGTTGACCCATCCTGCTCTGTGTGTGGTGCTCAATATCACACCGGGTGAGATCTCGTAAAATACCATAGGATCCTGGGCACTTTCTGCTCTGTGTGCGGTGCACAGTCCATCTGCAAATGAGAAGAACAGGCATACCACAGGAGAGGGAAGTATCCTGGTCCCTTTCTGCACTTTGTGGAGCTGAGTACATCAACGAAGGAGAATAACAGCCATACCACAGGCCAGGAATTGTAACTTGACCATTCCTTCTTACTGGGTGGTGCTCAGTACCTCATCGAATGAGAACATCTGACATGCCAGTGGCTCGGAATGGTGCCTTGGGTCTATCTTCTCGCTGAGTGGGGTACACTACTTCACCGAATGAGAGCAACTGAAGAACCTCAGGCGGGGAATGGAGCCACCACTGCAGGGAATCGAATCGTCATTACTGAGCCTGTCTCCCGCAATTAAACAGTTCAGTTTACCTGTCATATTCTGATCTACATTTCTTAGGGTTGTCCAGTAAGGGATTTGATGATTCAACTGAAACTGATTGAATTGTTGGATTGCTTTGAGTGTTCATCCTCAATATCTCTATACAAATATATTAACCATGAGTGGGAACAGTGTCTCACGCTACTTTGCCCACCTGACTGGCCATAATAGGATCATGTAATTTGAGCGTCTCAGTGCAGGTTTCCTTTGTGTACAAATCAGGAATCCAGTCAAGCGAACAGCAGCTGCTCAAAGAGGAAAAGAAATCACCACTTCTCACAGAAAATGCGGGCATATTTAATCATAATAAGAAATCAAGATGATATCTACCTTACACCGTCAAACTCTTTGTTCAGTGAATGTTTCTGGACAGTCCCTGACATTGTAAATATGTATTCCGCTGCATGCCTGCTTTTCTCCGGTCTGTTGCAGGATTCAGCCCCATTGTTCAGAGCTGTTTCTTACACAGGTGGCTGGTTAGTGATGTCAGTGTCGAGAATACCGTGCTATTACCTTTAACTATTTATTCCATGTGATTGCTTTATTCAGACTGGAATATTCTTTGAATCTCTGGCATCAGTAATGTAATCGGGTTAATGTTTTCACCCAACAATTAATGATCCCTGAATCAGGCCGAGCACTGACATCACTTTCGGCAATTGCTACCTTTAAGTTTTCTGGTTCAGTTAATTGATACTGCAGCAGTTTCTGGTTGGTGGGTCGGCTACCATGTGCTGTGTTAGGTCCAGACAGCAGGTGAGATGCAATAGTTCAGCACAGACCAGAGAGGATGCCTGGAACTGTCTTGTTCCTTGTGGCTCGGTAACTCAACAGGCCACGGAATGGTCCTGGGCCCATCCTCCACTGTGTGGTGGTCAGTACCACACTGGTTGATATCTGATAACACACCACAGGTGTGGGGATGATCCTGGGCCCATCGTGCACTGTGTGGGACTCAGTAGGACAGCGGGTGAGATCACCTAATACATCAGAGGCAGTGGCATGATCCTGGTCCAATCCTGCTCTGTGTGTGACTCAGTAACGCACTGGGTGAGATCAGCTAATAACACACCACAGCCCGGGGAATGTTCCTAGGCCCAAACTGTTCTGTGTGGGACTCAGTACCACACTGGTTGATATCTGCAAACACATCACAGGCCTGGGAATGATACTGGGCCCATCCTTCTCTGTGTGTGATGCTCTGTATCACACTGGGTGAGTTCAGGGAAATCACCACAGTACAGGGAATGATCCTGGGCCCTTCTGCTTTGTGTGCAGGGTACAGCCCATTTCCAAATGGGCACAACTGACATAGCACATGAGATAAAATGCTTCTGGGCCCTTCCTGCACTTTATGGAGCTCAGTGCCTCTCCAAATGAGAATAAGAGACATACCACAAGTCGGAAATGGAGCCTAGACCCTTCCTAATCTTTGAGTGGCTCTCAGCACCTCACCGAATGAGAACAACTGGCATACCACAGGCCGGGAATGGAGACTTGGCCCTTGCTGCTCTGTGTGGAATGGTGAATAACTCATCGAATGAGAATAATTGACACATCACAGGACGGGAATGGAGCCTTGGCACTTTCTGCTCTGTGTGGGGCTCAGTACATCACCGAATGAGAATAAATTACATTCCACATGCCGGAAATGGAGCCTGGACCGCTCCTGCATTTTGTTGGGTTCAGTATCTCACCGACAGTGAACAGCATATATAGCATAGGCCGGGTATCGAGCTCGTGTACTTCCTACTCTGTGTGGGGCTCAGTACCCCACCGAGTCAGATCAGCTAACACACCACAGGCCGTGGAATGATCCTGGGCACACCACGCTCTTTGTGGTGCTCAGTACCAAACTGGGTTAGTTAATGATTTCTTAATCAGTTTAGTGTTACTGGGTCACTTTGCCTTTGCTGGTTTGGGCTATGCTCACTTGTACAATTTATGGGTGCCTGATCAGTTCATACATGTTCGGTTAGGAGATGGTCAATTGGTCAGTCTCTTGGTGTGGGTCAGTTTGCATGTGTCCGGTTAGCGGATAGTGAATTGTGAGGGTGCCGGTTAGTTCCCTCAGTAACCCCTAGATGGCACATTCAATTGTTTATTTTCCCTTGGCCAATTGTTGCTAGTTTCTCCTGTGTTTATTACTTAACAGACTTTCATCTGATTTCTTGGATTCACCAGTTTTTGCTTGTATTTAAGTTCTGTGGTTCCTTCCCTCTGTGCTCAGTCTTGACAAGCCGTTTGCCTAGTGGTAGCTTGTCTTGAGCACCTATGTTTGTAACTGTTTAACTGTGTGATTCAAGTTAAGTACTTTTATTTAAGACTGCATACCTGCTTCTCGCCTCGTTTGTCTGCACTTGAATCCAGATCCAGCCTCGCCCTGACAGCAAGACTATGCCAGTATGGACCCAGCAGTGATGGAGGAATTTCGTTCTATTCTCTCCCATCAAGGTGCTTTCCTCGGCCGCCTTGAGCAACTTCTCCAAAGCATTTTGGACAAGGTAGATACGTGGACTCAGAGCATTCAACACCCAGCCGCTGTGGCTTCTGCTCAGGATGTTTCTCCTCCATCAGTTACTTTGGGTGCTATCCCACCAGTCGCAGATTTCCAGACTCACCGAGAGCCATGCCTACCCACGCCAGAGATCTATGACGGTCATCCGGGCAAGTGTCGCGGCTCCTTGACCCAGTGCTTCCTAGTTTTTGAACTCCAACCCTCCATGTTCCTATCACCCCGCTCTAAGGTAGCGTTCATCATATCACTACTCTCGGGAAAAGCTCTCGCCTGGGCTACCGCTATCTGGGAGCAGCAATCTTTCGTCTGCTCGGACATTTTCCTTTTCGCCGAAGAGATGAGCAAAGTCTTTGACCATCCAGTGAGTGAACGGGAGGCAGCTAAGAGACTTTTTTATCTCCGCCAGGGCAACTGCAGCGTAGCTGACTTTGCCATTGAGATCCGCACACTCGCTGCACAAAGCCGCTGCAACACCGAGGCCCTTATCTCCACGTTTCTTCATGGCCTCTCCGAATCTATCAAAGATGAACTGGCTTCCAGAGAGGTTCCGGAGGACCTTGACATGCTCATCTCCCTTGCCATCAGAGTGGATAACCGGCTGCGGGAGCATGGTAGAGAGAGGAGATTCACTACTTCCACAGAGGTGAGATCTTCCGGTGTTTCGAATCTGACCAAGAGTTTCCAAGTACCCCCGAGTCCACCTGTTAGCACCGAAGAGGAACCTGTGCAACTCGGCAGAACTCAGCACTTCCAGTTTGAGAGACTGAGGAGATTGAGAGAGGGGCGTTGTCTTTACTGTGGCCTGTCTGGCCATCTCAGAGCCACATGCACTGAGCTTCAGGAAAAAGCCAGGAGGATTGGGAAAATACTGACAGATCAAATCCCTTCCCCTACCCCTTCTGTCTTCCAAACCCTGCTTCCCGCTCGTCTCTCTTGGGAGGGACAACAGTACAACCTCCAGACGTTTGATGACTCCGGGGCCGCTGGCAGTTTTATCGATGCCACCCTTGTGCGCAGCCTGAAAATTCCTTTCTCCCACCTTGACAAGCCTTTACAAGTCACCGCCCTCGACGGCAGGCCCCTTGGTTCTGGGCGTATTCATCATATCACCGGAGTATTACATGTCCAAGTAGGGGAGAGACATCAAGAGTTGTTGCAAATTCACCTTATCGATTCATCTGAGCTCCCTCTCGTTTTTGGACATCCGTGGCTCTCTCTTCACAACCCTCACATTGACTGGACTACCGGGACTGTGCTGGAGTGTGGTCCTTCATGTCTAGCCAACTGTCTTAAGGTCTTCCCTAGCCTGCCCTGTCCTTCCTCTCCCGAGCCAGCTGATCAGCTGGAACTTGCTCATGTGCCCCCTGAATATTCGGACCTCCATGCTGTGTTTAGTAAGAGGCGGTCCACTACACTCCCCCCAAGCCGGTCCTACGACTGTCCCATTGATCTCCTGCCTGGCACTAGCCCCCCTCGGGGTCGGCTCTACTCTCTCTCTGGCCCTGAGAATGTTTCCATGGACGAATACATCAAGGAAGGCCTCGCTACAGGTTTCATTCGCCCTTCCACCTCCCCAGCGGGCGCTGGCTTCTTTTTTGTAAAGTAGAAGGATGGTGGTCTCAGACCTTGCATAGACTATCGGGGGCTTAACAAAATTACCATTAAGAACCGCTATCCTCTCCCTTTGATGCCTTCAGCATTTGAGCAGCTGCAGGGAGCTACCATCTTCTCAAAACTTGACGTCCGCAATATATACAACCTGGTCCACATTAGGGAGGGGGATGAATGGAAGACTGCCTTTATCACCCCTAGCGGTCACTGGGAATACCTCATCATGCCCTTTGGTCTCACTAACGCCCCTGCTGTCTTCCAAGCTCTGGTCAATGACGTGCTCCGGGAACTGCTGAACCTGTTCGTGTTTGTTTATTTGGATGACATTCTCATCTTCTCAAAGTCCCCCCAGCAGCATGTCCAACACGTCAGACGGGTTCTGCAGAGGCTCTTGGAGAACCGTCTCTTCGTCAAGTCCGCGAAATGTGAATTCCACGTCTCTAAGGTCACCTTCCTGGGCTACGTCATCTCCTGTGGAAACGTCCAGATGGATCCTAGTAAGGTTCAAGCCATCTGGACCTGGCCGCATCCCACGTCAGTTAAGCAGGTTCAGCTGTTCCTGGGATTCGCCAACTTTTACAGACGCTTCATCCGCAACTTCAGCTCCCTTGCCGCCTCCCTCTCCGCATTGACCAAGGGCTCGTCTTTACGGTTCAGTTGGCCTTCCAGGAGCTGAAACAACGTTTCACCTCTGCTCCCATTCTGGTACACCCGGACCACACCCTGCCCTTTATCGTAGAGGTGGATGCCTCTGATATTGGAGTCGGGGCTGTCCTGTCCCAGCATTCCCCTCAGGACCAAAAGCTACATCCCTGTGCCTTCTTTTCCCATCGCCTGAAGCCAGCAGAGAGTAACTACGATGTCGGCAACAGGGAGCTCTTGGCAGTTAAGTTGACCTTGGAGGAGTGGAGACACCGGTTGGAGGGAGCAGAGCACCTTTTGTTTGGAACGACCATAAAAATCTGACATATACCCAGGACGCCAAGCGCCTCAACCCTCAGCAGGCCAGGTGGGCTCTCTTCTTTAACCGGTTCAACTTTCTCCTGTCTTACCGCCCAGTGTCTAAGAACCTCAAACTGGATGCCCTTTCTCGCCAGTTTGACCCCTCGGAAAGGGGCCAGACCCCGGAACCTATCATCCCCAGTTCCTGCAATTTGCTCCCGTCGAATGGGAGATTGAGACTGTGGTGCAAGGGGCCCAACGTCAGGAGACTGACACTGGAGGAGGCCCTCCTAATAGCCTTCATGTCCCCAGTCAGGTGCGTGCCCAGGTCATTCAATGGGGGCACTCTTCTCGATTGAAAGGTCATCCTGGGATCCGTCGGACTCTCGAGTTCCTGAAGAGGAGGTTCTGGTAGCTCTCTATTGAAGCCGACACCCGGGCCTTTTTCTCTGCTTGTCCCATCTGTGCCCAGAACAAGACATCCCAACAACCTCCGCTTGGTCTCCTGCATCCCTTGCCCATCCCCAGCCGTCCCTGGTCTCATATCGCCCTGAATTTTATCACCGGGCTACCTCCATCTGAGGGATTCACTACCATCCTAGTTGTGGTCGATCGCTTTTCCAAGACTGCTCACTTCGTCCCTCTTGTCAAGCTTCCCTCTGCCAGAGAGACTGCCCAGCTGTTTGTCCAGCATGTCTTCCACCTCCATGGCTTGCCCGTCTCCGATCATGGCCCCCAGTTCTCATCCTGGTTCTGGAAGGCTTTTTGTTCCCTCCTGGGCGCTTCCGTCAGTCTCTCCTCTGGGTTCCACCCACAGGCTAACAGCCAGACTGAGAGAACCAACCAAGGTCTGGAGAGGGTGCTAAGAAGCTTTGTGTCCTCCCATCCTTCCACCTGGAGCAAGTATCTGGTCTGGGCAGAGTACGCGCACAATACCCTTCAGAGCTCCTCCACTGGCCTCTCACCTTTCGAATTTCAATAAGGCTTCCAACCGCCACTCTTCCCTAAACAGGAGAGGCAGGTAGGAGTCCCGGCTGCCCAGGGGTTTGTCCAACGCTGCCGTCGTACCTGGAGGGGGGTCCGATCCGCCTTGCAGCTCGCTTCTTCTCGGCAGAAAGTGCAGGCTGACCGACACAGTCACCCAGCTCCTCGGTAGAATAAGGAAATGGCAGAAACGTTAAGCAAATATTTTGTGATGGTCTTCACAGTAGAAGACACAAAAAGCTTACCAAAAATGGTGGGGAAACAAAGGTCTAAATCGGGTGAGGAACTTAATATAATTAATAAAAGTGGAGAATAAGTACTAGAGTAACTAATGGGACTAAAAGCCGACAAATCCCCTGGACCTGATGGCCTACAGCCTAGGGTTTTAAAATAGGGGGCTGATGAGATAGTGGACACATTGGTAATGATCTTCCTAAATTCACTAGGTTCTGGAATGATCTCAGCGGATTGGAGGGTCGCAAATGTAACACCAGTATTCAAGAAAGGAGGGGGAGAAAAAAACAGGGAACTGCAGGCCAGTTAGCCTGAAATCAGTCGTCGGGAAATTGTTGGAATCCATTGTTAGGGAAGTGGTATCAAGTCACTTAGAAAATCATAACATGATTATGCTGCGTCAACATGGTTTTATGAAAGGGAAATCGTGTTTGTCAAATTTATTAGTGTTTTTTAAGGATTTGACTAGCAGGGCAAATAAAGGGAAACCAGTGGATGTATTAGATCTCGATTTCTAAAAGGCATTCGATAAAGTGCCACATAAAAGATTATTACACAAGATTAGAGCTCATGGGGTTGGGGCTAAAATATTATCATGAATAGCAGATTGGTTAATGGACAGAAAACAGAGAGTAGGGATACACGGATCTTTTTCATGTCCGCAAGGATTAGTTTTGGGGTCTCAGCTACTTACAATCTATATTAATGACCTAGAAAAAGGAACTGAGTGTAATGTATCCAAAGTTTGCTGATGATACAAATCTAGGTGGGGCAGTAACTGTAAGGAGAACACAAAGAGTTTGCAAAGGGATATAGATAGACTCAGTGAGTGGGCAGTAAGGCGGCAGATGGAGTATAATGTAGGGAAATGTGAAGTTATTCACTTTGGTAGGAAGAATAGCAAAACAGGACATTTTTTAAATGGTTAGAAACTTTCAAATGCTGGTGTTCAGTGAGATTTGTGTGTCCTCGTGAAAGAAACACAGCAAGCTAGCATCCAGGTACAGCTAGCAATAAGGAAGGCAAATGGCATGGTGCCTTTATTTCAAGGGGGCTGGAGTATAAGTGTAAGTAAGTATTGCTGCAATTGTACAGAGTCTAGGTGTGACCACACCTGGAGCACTGTGCACAGTTTTGGTCTCCTTATCTAATGAAGGATATACTTGCCTTGGAGGCGGTGCAAGTTAGGTTCACCAGATTGATTCCTGGGATGAGAGGGCTGTCCTATGATGAGAGATTGTGCAGAATGAGCCTATTCTTTCTGGAGTTTAGAAGAATGAGATGTGATCTCGTTGAAACACACGATTCAGAAGGGAACGACAGGGTAAATGCTAAGAGGTTGCTTCCCCTGGCTGGAGTGTCTAGAACTAGGGGGCATATTCTCAGGGTAAGGGGTCGGCCATTTATGAATGAGATGAGAAGGAATTTCTTCACTCAGAGGGCCATGAATCATGAAAATTTTCCACGCCAGCGGGCTGTGACTGCTGATTCGTTGTAATAGCAGAGTATTTGGAAAACAGTGACAGGATGGGACAAAGTCAATATGGATTTACAAAAGGTAAATCGTGCTTGAATAATCTACTGGAATTTTTTGAGGATGTAACTGGTAAAATAGATAAGGGAGAACCAGTCGATGTGGTGTATTTGGATTTACAGAAGGCTTTCGATAAGGTCCCACATAAGAGATTAGCGTTTAAAGTTAAGGCACATGGGATTGGCGGCAAAGTATTGACTTGGATAGAGAACTGGTTGGCAGACAGAAAGCAAAGAGTTGGAATAAGCAAGTCTTTTTCCGAGTGGCAGGCAGTGACTAGTGGGATACCGAAGGGATCGGTCCTTGGACCCCAGCTATTCACAATATGTATTAATGTTCTAGAAAATGGAACTAGATGTAATATCTCCAGGTTTGCAGATGACACAACGCTGGGTGGGCGTGTGTGCTGGGAGGAGGATGCCGAGGAACTCCACGATGATTTAGACAGGTTGCGTGATTGGGCAGAAGCATGGCAGATGCAATATAACGTGGATAAATGTGAGGTTATCCACTTTGCTGGCAAAAAAACGATGGCAGATTATTATCGGAATGGCAATAGATTGGGAGAAGGGAAACTGCAACGAGACCTGGGTCTCCTTGTGCCCCAGTCGCTGAAGGTAAGCATGTATGTGCAGCAGACAGTTAAGAAGGCAAATGGTATGTTGGCCTTCGTAGTGAGAGGGTTTGAGTACAGGAACAAAGATGTCTTGCTGCAGTTGTACAGGGACTTGGTGAGACCACATCTTGAGTATTGTGTGCAATTTTGTTCGCCTTATCTGAGGAAGGATGTCCTTGCCATGGAAGGAGTTCAGCGAAAATTCAGCAGGCTGATACCTGGGATGGCAGGAATGACGTATGTGGAGAGATTGGGTCGATTGGGCTTATACTCGCTGGTGTTTAGAAGAATGAGAGGGGATCTCATTGAAACTTATAAAATTCTGACAGGACTGGACAGACTAGAAGCAGGAAGGATGTTCCCGATGGCGGGGGTGTCCAGAAACATGGGTCACAATCTAAGGATCAGGGGTAAGCCATTTAGGACAGAAATTAGGAGGAATTTCTTCACCCAGAGAGTGGTGAACCTTTGGAATTCTCTACCACAATAGGCAGTAGAGGCCAATTCATTAAATATACTCAAGAAGGAGCTGGATATTTTTCTTAAGGCTAAAGGGATCAAGGGGTAAGGGGAGAAAGCAGGGACCGGGTACTGAATTTGGATGATCAGCCATGATCGCATTGAACGGCAGAGCAGGCTCGAGGGGCCGAATGACATACTCCTGCTCCTATCTTCTATATTTCTATGTTTTGAGCATATCCAAGGCTGAGATAGATAGATTTATTGGAATCTAGGGGAATCTAGGGATATGGAGATCGGGCGGGGATGTGGAGTTGCGGTCAATGATCAGCCATGATCTTATTGAATGGCAGAGCAGGCTCGAGGGTACGTGTGGACTGCTCCTGCTCTTGTTTCTTATCTTCTGATGTTCTAAGTAAGGTCATGGATGGTCCACTACCTCTTCTCCACTTATTCTGCACTATCCCCATATCCGTTGATCACATTAATTTTGAAAAATCTATCGATCTCTGTCTTGAATATACTCAACGACTGAGTCTCCACAGCCCTCTGGAGAATTCCAAAGAATCACCACCCTCTGAGTGAAGAAATGTCACCTCATCTCAGTCCTAAATGGCCGACCCCTTATTCTGAGAATTTGACCCCTTGTCCTAGACTCACCAGCCAGGGGAAACATCCTCCCTGCATCAACGCTGACAAGCTCTGTAAGAATTTTGAATATTTAGATCTCCTCTCATTCTTCTAAGCTCTGGAGAATATAGGCATAGTCTACTCAATCTCTCCTCATGGAACAATCCCCCCATCCCATGAACCATTCTGCAGAACCTTCACTGGACTCCCTCTAAGGCAAGTATATCCTGCCATAGGTAAGGAGACAAAACTGTACACACTTCGCCAGGTTTATGCCTCACCAGGACCCTATGTTATTGATAAGGCGTCTTCACTCCTACACTCAAATCTTCTAATAAATGTCAATACAGCATTTGCTTTCCTAATTGCTTGAAGCACCTTCATGTTATCTTTTAGTGATTCATGTACGAGAACACCCAGGTCCCTCTGTACACAAACATTTCCCAATCTCTCAGCATTGAACAAATACTCTACTTTTCTGTTTTTCCTACCAAAATGGATAACGTCACATTGCTCCACATTATGTTCCATTTGCGACGTACTTTTCCACTCATTTTACTGTCTAAATCCCTTTGAATCCTCCTTGCATCGTCCTCACAACTTACAATCCCACTAAGCTTTGTATCATCAGCAAACTTGGATATATTACATTTGGTCCCTGATATACCTATCAATTCATCCAATGAAAAGCGACGAGTTAAGAAAGTAACTATAGGTTTTTATTGGCTAAATAACAGAGCCCATCCTCGTGGGTGATCGGATCCAACAAGGAAGAATACCAGCCAGTCGACCACCTTTATACCTGGGCAGGTAGGTGGAGCCATGGACGGAGTCAGCAGTGGTCAGCCCAGGTATAACAGTGTGACAAGAGGCGACCTCATATAGTGATACAACAGTGTGAACAGTGATAACCATAGAGTAACGATATAACAGTGATAACTATAGTGTAACGATAGTGAACGATAAAAGTGGTTTACCACATTCACCCCTTGTTTAGATTTGAGCCCGGCGGGGTGAAGTGTACTACCAGTTCTGGTATGTCAGTCTGTCCGGAGGCCTCGTAAGCCTTTCTGATCGTCGCAGCGGCGGTGTTGCATTATCCGGTGTTAATGCTGGTGTCTGCGTGGTCAGCGAAGGCTCGTGGGGTTCCAGCATGCCGTCTACCTGGGCTGGAATTGGGGGGGGTGGTGGGGGGGGGCGAAGGTGGTGTCTCCGGAGTGCCCGAGTGTGCGAGGTCTCGTAAGGAGACTGTGTCCTCCCGCCCGTCTGGGTATGCCACATAGGCGTACTGGGGGTTGGCGTGCAGGAGGTCCACCCTCTCGACCAGGGGGTCCGTTTTATGGGCCCTCACGTGCTTTCGCAGCAAGACTGGCCCCGGAGAGGTCAGCCAGGTTGGTAGAGTGGTTCCCGTAGTTGACATCCTGGGGAAAACAAACATTCGTTCATGGGGGGTGGCGTTAATGGCAGTACAAAGTAGTGACCGGATGGAATGCAGCGCTGCCGGGAGGACTTCCTGTCAGCGGGAGGTTGGGAGGCCCTTACACTTTAAGGCTAAGAGGACGGCCTTCCATACCGTCGCGTTCTCTCTTTCCAACTGGCCGTTCCCTCGGGGGTTGTAGCTGGTGGTCCTGCTTGCGGCAATACCTCTCGCTAATAGGAACTGACGGAGTTCCTCGCTCATGAAGGAGGAGCCCCGGTCACTATGTATATAGTTTGGGAACCCGAACAAGGCGAAGAGGTCGTTCAGGCATTTAATGACCGTGGTACTGGTCATGTCTGGGCAGGGGAAGGCAAAAGGGAAACGGGAGTACTCATCAACAATGTTGAGGAAGTACACATTACGGTCAGAGGACGGGAGGGGCCCCTTAAAGTCGATGCTCAGGCGCTCGAAGGGGCGGGTGGCCTTGATCAGGCTTGCTCTGTCCGGCCTAAAGAAGTGCGGTTTGCACTCGGCACAGCTCTGGCAGTTCCTGGTCATGGTCCTGACCTCCTCGATGGAGTAGGGCAGGTTGCGGGCCTTAATGAAGTGGTAAAGTCTGGTGACCCCGGGGTGGCAGATGTCGTTGTGGAGGGTCTGAAGTCTATCACTTTGCGCGCTGGCGCATGTAATTCGTGACAGAGCATCAGGGGGTTCATTCAGCTTACCTGGCCAGTACAAGATATCATGATCATAGGTGGAGAGCTCGATTCTCCACCTCAAGATCTTGTCATTCTTGATTTTGCCCCTCAGCTTGTTATTAAACATAAAAGCGACCGAACGCTGGTCGGTGAGGAGGGTAAATCGTTTGCCTGCCAGGTAATGCCTCCAGCGTCGTACCGCCTCCACAATCGCCTGGGCCTCCTTCTCGACCGACGAGTGTCGGATCTCAGGGCCCTGTAGGGTCCTTGAGAAGAAGGCCACTGGTCTCCCCTCCTGGTTAAGGGTAGCGGCTAGGGCGAAGTCGGATGCATCGCTCTCCACTTGGAAGGGGATGGACGCATCCACTGCGTGCATTGTGGCCTTGGCAATGTCTCCCTTAATGAGGGAGAAGGCTGCGCACGCTTCCTCCGTAAGGGGGAAGGATGTGGACTTCATGAGGGGTCTGGCTTTGTCTGCATAATTGGGCACCCATTGGGCATAGTAGGCGAAGAGCCCCAGGGTTCTCTTCAGAGCCTTTGGACAGTGGGGGAGGGGTAGCTCCATGAGGGGACGCATTCTTTCGGGGTCGGGGCCGATGACTCCGATCTCTACTACACAGCCGAGAATGGCAAGGCGCGAGGTGTTAAACACACATTTCTCCTTATTGTAGGTGAGGTTCAGCCGTTGGGCCGTATGGAGGAATCTCTCCAGATTAACGTCATGGTCCTGCCGGTCGCGGCCACAGATGGTGACGTTATCTAGGTAGGCGAACGTGGCGTGCAGCCCGTTCTGGTCAACCATCCGGTCCATCTCCCTTTGGAAGACCGAAACCCCGTTGGTGACGCCGAAGGGAACCCTAAGGAAGTGGTAGAGGCGGCCATTCACCTCGAAGGCGGTATACTGGCGGTCCTCAGGGCGGATAGGGAGTTGGTGGTAGGCCGACTTAAGGTCGATGGTAGAGAATACTCGGTATTGTGCGATCTGATTGACCATATCAGTTATGCGGGGAAGGGGGTATGCGTCCAGCTGGGTGTACCTGTTTATGGTCTGGCTGTAGTCGATGACCAGGCGGTTTTTATTGCCGGTCTTAACGACCACGACCTGGGCACGCCAGGGGCTGTTGCTCCCTTCGATGATGCCCTCCTTCAGGAGACACTGCACCTCAGAGCTAATGGAAGCTCTGTCCCCGGCGCTGTACCACCTGCTCTTGGTAGCGACGGGTTTGCAGTCGGGGGTGAGGTTAGCGAACAGGGAAGGTGGCGGGACCTTGAGGGTGGATAGGCCGCAGGTGTTACGCGGTGGGCGATTTAAAATCTGCTGGTTGTCGACTGTGAGTGGGGGGAGGGGTCCGCCGTATGCTAGCGTGACGCTTTGGAGGTGGGATTGGAAGTCTAGCCCTAGTAGGATGGCAGCGCATAGCTGGGGCAGGACGAGGAGTTTAAAATTTTTATACTCCGTACCCTTAACCGACACGGTCACAACACAGTAGCCGCTGATGTCTGTAGTGTGGGACCGCGATGCCATCGAGATCCGGTTGCACGTTGGCTGGACAGGGAGGGAGTAGTGGCTCACTGTGTCTGGGTGGATGAAACTCTCCGTGCTTCCGCTGTCGAACAGGCAGGTCATGGCGTGGCCGTTTACTTTGATGTCCATCATGGACTTGGACAGGTGATGCGGGCGGGCTTGGTCCAGTGTGACGGAGGCAAGTGTATAGCTGAGCGAGTTGCTGTAGTCTGCGGGTGAGGCGGTAGTCGGGTCTAGAGGCACGGTGGCGGTCGAGCGTGGTGGGTAAAATGGCGTCGCCCACGAGGTTGGACAAAATGGTGGAGAAGATGGCTGCCCCGTAACTCACATGAGGCACTGCTGGTGTCGGTTGCCTGGATCAAAGATGGCCACCCCCATGACTCACATGTGGGGATGCTGGCCTCTGTTGCCTTGATGGAAGATGGCCGCCCCCACAGCTCGCATGAGGCACTGCTGGCCTCTGTTGATCCCCCTCTGCAGGCCTTTGCGAAGTGGCCTTTCTTCAAGCAGGTCGAGCAGGTCGCTTTTTTGGCAGAGCAGCGCGACCTCGGGTGTTTCGACTGGCCGCAGAAGAAGCAGCCGGCGGCCCGATCGCGGGGGTCCGATGTCGGAGCCGGTACCGGGGGTGGCGGTCTTGATCAGGTCCAGGACACCGACGCTGAGGTAGGTCCCAGGGGGGTTGCTGTGGGGGGTATTGCGGTCAGGGTCGGTCCCAAGTCCCAGGGTCGTGAGTTACAGTACCTTGAGTATGCCTCGAGGTCCCGATGGGCCACTTCTAGAGAGCGAGCGAGGGCTGCAGCTTTGTCCAGGTCGAGGTCCTTTGCTTCCAGTAGTCTTTGCCGTGAGTAGTCGGACCGCAGGTCTTTCACGAAGGCATCGCGGACATTGTCTTCAGTATTTTCTGCCGCCGTTACCGCTTATAAGTTACAGTCTCTGCCGAGTGCTTGTAGCACCCGTAAAAATTCATCCACGGGCTCTCCTGGCTGTTGCGGGCGGGATCTTAGGAGGTGTCTGGCATACATGGAATTTACCGGGCTCTGGTACTGTCTTTTCAGCCGGTTGATGGCGTCCTCGTATGTTTTAAGGTCCCGGATGAGTGCGAATACTTTAGGGCTCACTTGGGCGGTCAGAACTCTTAGCTTGGATCTCTGAGGCACGCCGGATTCTCCCAGGTAGGACTCGAAACAGCTCAGCCAGTGTTCGAAGTCGAGGGCTGAGTTTGCAGCCTGTGGGTTTAGATCCAGGTACGGTGGTCGGAGGGTTCGCAGCCAAGCTGGCTGCTGTGGCTGTTGTAGCTGGGCGTCTGGCTGGTCGTTTTGCTGCTTGCTTTGCTGCTCACTTTGCTGCTCAGGGAACGACATTTTAAAATTTAGCCAATAAAATTGATATACCTATCAATTCAGTTCATGAAAAGCGACGAGTTAAGAAATTAACTATAGGTTTTTATTGGCTAAATAACAGAGCCCACCCTCGTGGGTGATCGGATCCAACAAGGAGGAATACCAGCCAGTCGACTACCTTTATACCTGGGCAAGTAGGTGGAGTCATGGGCGGAGTCAGCAGTGGTCAGCCCAGGTATAACAGTGTGACAAGAGGCGACCTCATATAGTGATACAACAGTGTGAACAGTGATAACCATAGAGTAACGATATAACAGTGATAACTATAGTGTAACGATAGTGAACGATAAAAGTGGTTTACCACAGTCCCCTCATCGAAATCATTGATATAGATTGGGAATAGCTGGGGCCCAAGCAGTGAGTCTTGCTGTACCCCACTAGTTACAGCTGCCCACCCTAAAATTACCCGTATATTCTCACTCTCTGTTTTCTGTCCGTTAAGTGATCCTCAATGCAGGCTAATATATTACCCCAATCCCATGAGCCCTAATGTTGTTTAATAAGCTATTTTTTGGCAACTTATCGAATGCCTTCTGTAAATCCAAATACACCGCAACCACTGGTTCCCCCTTATCTATTCTGCTAGTTACAACCTCCAAAAATTCTAACCGATTTGACAACCATGATTTCCATTTCATAAATACGTATTGACTCTGCTCAATTGTATTATTATTTTTAAGTGCCCTGTTACCGCATCTTAATAATAGATTCTAGCATTCGCCCTACTACTGATGTCAGGCTAACTGATCTGCAGTTCCCCGTTTTCGCACCACCTCCTTTCTTAATAATGGGGTTACAATTTCCTCTCTCTTTCGGACCCAGGGGTCAAAGGACCGTGATCAGGAGCAGGAACCCTGGTGATTACCCCACTCTCTAAAACAGGGGTCACTGGACAGTGCTCAGGTGCAGGATCCCTGGTGATTTCCCCGCTCTCTAAAACAGGGGTCACTGGACAGTGCTCAGGAGCAGGAACCCTGGCTGAATTCTCCATCTCTCTAACCCACGGACGAATGGACAGTGCTCAGGAGCAGGAATCCTGGCTCAATCCCACCCTCCCAAAACCAGGCGTCACTGGAAAGTGATCAGGAGAAAGAACCCTGGCTGATTCCACTCTCTATAAAGCAGGGCCCAGTGGTCAGTGATCAGTTTCAGGAAATCTGGGCGATTTCCCCTCTCTATTAACCAGGTGTCACTGGACAGTGATCAGGAGCAGAAACCATGGCTTATCTGTTTAATTAAACAAGGGGTCACTGGACAGTGCTCAGGAGCAAGAACCCTGACTGATTTCCATGCATTATAAACCAAGGCTCACTGGACAGTGCTCAGTAGCAGGAAACATGCCTTGTTTCATCTCTATCTAAAGCATGGGTCACTGGACAGTGATCAGGAGGGTTATTATAATAATCTGTTAGTTTCATGGTCACCGTTACTGATAATAGTTTTTATTCCAGATTTATTTAATTAACTGCGCATCTCTGGGCAGTGTTGTGATGAGAACGATGCTCCATCTCCCAGGATGCCCAACGAGTTGGGCTCCTCCCCATTGTCCAGGGAGCCGGCTCGAGCGGCACTATTTAAATGGATCCTCACCAATAACTCGTCCCTGACAGGGTTTTGCAGATTGAGTGGCTGTGTGCTGCTTCCTGCAACTGCAAGAGTTTTCTTTTTCTTATGCCAAGTTTATTTAGGATCAGGGAGTATTCTGGCAGGTAAACATCTTCCTCATCATTTTTGAGGGGCTTGAATCTACAACACTTGCTATAAGTCATGGGGACTGTACTGGCAGTCGACCTCGCCCTTCAACGTGTACGGAGAAGGGAGCGGAGGCAGCGAGAAAGACGGGACCATGTGTGCAGAGGGAGGAGAAGGAGGGCCATCAGGGATCTCAACGGGAGGCCTTAACCTCCTAGGGTCTTCCGACATCAGTGCATCTACCTTCAATTAAGCGAGGAGCAGTGTATTCGGAGGCTTTGCTTCACCAAGGAGGTGGTTACAGAACTCTGCTCACCGCCTGTAACCATACCTCCAGTCTCAGACCAGGGAAACTGAGGCTCACCCAATGTCAGTCAAAGTCACCGTGGCCCTCAATTTATTCACCATAGGATGCTACCAGTCTGCAGCTGGAGTCGAAGCTAACATCGCACAGCTCGCCATCCATCGCTGCATCCGAGAGGTCACTGAGGCTTTCTACACCAGGAGAAGGGATGACCTTGCCTTCCTGATCACCAGAGAGAATCAGGACCAGCTTGCATGTGGCGTTGCCAGGATAGCGTGCTTCCCCTTGGTGCAGGGCGCCATCGACAGCACCCACGTGGCTTTGCATGTACAGCATAACAATCCTGACATCTTCCGTTACATCAAAGGCTACCAATCACTTCATGTGCGGTTGGTGTGTGACCACACACTGCGAATCCTTTATGTCCATGTCCGCTATCCTGGCAGCAGCCATTTTGCATTCATCAAATGCCAGACCGAGGTGCCAGCACTCTTTCAGTCATCACGTCAAGCTCGTGAGTAGCTGCTCGGAGACAAGGTCTAGACGCTCTCCACCCAGCTTATGACTCCCCACAACACAACCCCAACATTACTGCTCAGCACTCATATAATGGGAGCCGTGCTGCCACCAGTAACATCATCGAGCAGACCATCGGCTTATTGAAGCAACGGTTCTGCTGCCTTGGCCGCTCGGGATTAGCCCTCCTGTGCTACGCTGAGCGTGAGTCCCATTTCGAGGTGGTCTGTTGCATGCTCCACAATTTGGTATTCATGAGAAGGCAACACTTGCCAGCAGTGATTGCGGGAACACCTCAGCATGAGGACGAGGGGGAGGAGGAGGAGGAGGAGGAGTAGGAACAGGAATGACGGAGGAGGCAGTGAGACAATCGGCCTGCTGGATGGGCTGTCCATGACCAGCTCATCCGGCTCCGATTCGAATGAAGCGAACCAGAGATCCCCGTAGTTTACCACATCCCCATAATACAATCCCGTTGTCATGGTGGATCACAGCGTGCACCTGGGCGCAAGGGTGAAATAACAGAAACCACGAAAGATATCAAATTAAAATTAATAAATGTATCTATAAGTCTATCACACATATTTACATAAATACTATTAACTAATCAGCCTTGCACAGTCCCTTAATGCCTGGCATTCGTGTGCCTTTTCCTACTCTGGTGCTCCTACACAGTGCTACCCCAGTGGCTGTTGCATAGCTGGTAGAAGGCTGCTCAGTTACCATACGGGAGACATCAGATGGTCTTGCAGGATGACCTCCACCAGCTGTGGACCGATAAAGCCCGGCTGTAGACTGCACCACATCGGCATGGGCTGCGGCAGTCTGGGCTGTCCGGCTGACGGGCAGCAGCAAGGACAATAGCGGAGTGACAGTGATGAGAGCAGGAATGCTCTCAGCCTGCGAGCGGACGGCAGGTTCCTGAACAACTGACACACTGCCACTCCCTGAGGGGTGGCACGTCAGCATCCCTAGCATTCTGTTGAAGCAGAGATTGCTGGCCTGTTGCGACACCGTTAAAGCCTGGTCGACGCTGGTAGACTCAGCCACGATGCCAGAAGTCAGCCATGGGGCAGCATCATGTTGAGACTGCGTGAGAGCAGTCAGAGCTTTGAAGCCACCAAGCGGATACTGCACGGATCAATCTGTGCTTCCGCTGCAGCACTGAGACTTTGGGTCGCTTCCGTCTGCACTACAGTGGAAGCGGGGCATCGCTCCTCATGTGGGTCATCACATCTGGGTCGCCACGGTGTCTCTGGGAATGCACCGCTCCTGCTCTTCACTTTAAGATGTGGATCACATGTCTCACACAGATTACCCAAAGGGTCATAGGGGTCACAGGTCTTTTTATTAACGAGTGTCAGTTCACATCTAGTTAAATCAGGATAGATATATTTGGCATACAACCTTTCCCAGATGAGAATGCTTTACTGGCCCCAGAACTGACGGTCGGGCGGACGGATGGGGATCAAGGCAGAACATTGGTCGCGGATCCCTGCAGCCTGCTGCAGCACTCACTTCCTCTTTGGACTTCTCCGAGGCTGGCGGCGCTGTATAGCATGAGATGCACCTCAGAGGAAACTCTGCCCTCCTTGTCTCCCCGGGGAAGCTCTCCCCTCTCTGTCTCCCTGGGGAAGCTCTCCCCTCTCTGCCTCCCTGGGGAAGCTCTCCCCCCTCTGTCTCCCTGGGGAAGCTCTCCCCTCACTGTCTCCCCGGGGAAGCTCTTCCCCTCTCTGACCCCCCGGGGAAGCTCTCCCCTCTCTGTCTCCCCGGGGAAGTTCTTCCCCCCTCTGTCTCCCTGGGGAAGCTCTTCCCCTCTTTGAAACCCCCGGGGAAGCTCTCCCCTCTCTGTCTCCCCGGGGATTCTCTTCCCCTCTCTGTCTCCCCGGGGAAGCTCTCACCTCTCTGTATCCCCGGGAGGCTCTCCCCTCTCTGTCTCCCCGGGGAAGCTCTCCCCTCTCTGTCTCCCTGGGGAAGCTCTCCCCCCTCTGTCTCCCTGGGGAAGCTCTTCCCCTCTCTGACCCCCCGGGGAAGCTCTCACCTCTCTGTATCCCCGGGGAAGCTCTCCCCTCTCTGTCTCCCTGGGGAAGCTCTCCCCTCTCTGTCTCCCCGGGGAAGCTCTTCCCCTCTCTGTCTCCCCGGGGAAGCTCTCCCCTCTCTGTCTCCCTGGGGAAGCTCTTCCCCTCTCTGACCCCTGGGGAAGCTCTCCCCTCTCTGTCTCCCCGGGGAAGCTCTTCCCCTCTCTTTCTCCCTGGGGAAGCTCTTCCCCTCTCTGACCCCTGGGGAAGCTCTCCCCTCTCTGTCTCCCCGGGGAAGCTCTTCCCCCCTCTTTCTCCCTGGGGAAGCTCTTCCCCTCTTTGACCCCCCCGGGGAAGCTCTCCCCTCTCTGTCTCCCCGGGAAAGCTCTTCCCCTCTCTGTCTCCCCGGGGAAGCTCTCACCTCTCTGTATCCCCGGGAGGCTCTCCCCTCTCTGTCTCCCCGGGGAAGCTCTCCCCTCTCTGTCTCCCTGGGGAAGCTCTTCCCTTCTCTGTCTCTCCGGGGAAGCTCTCCTCTCTCTGTCTTCCGGGGGAATATCTGCCCTCTCTGCCTGTTTTTCCCTTTCGGCTGCCCATTTATATACCTTATTTCGGTGGGCCGGTGGATAACTCACGTCAATCATTTGTCAGCCATTCAATTGTCCAATTACAGGGGAAGAGGTAACAATGACAAGCCCCGCCTGCCCCATAATGCGCTCTGTCAGGCTGTGTCTAATCATCCCTCTCTTTATCAATTTGTGATGCACAAAACAGTTCCGATCCCTTTAACCCACTGCACAGCTTCAGGGGTGAAGCTAATGGGGAATTGTCAGCAATACCCTTATTAAACTTTTGCCAATCTGTGACTTAATAAATACATGCCTGGATCAATCTCCCTCCTCTGGTGTCTCTGTATCAAAGTACTGAATCTCAATTTATCTATCTCCATCTGCTGGTGTTTCTCTATATCACTCACTATACACAGCCTCACCTTTATCTATCTCCCTCTGCTGCGGTCTCTCTATCGCAGCACACTCAGTCTCACCTTTATCTCTCTCCCTCTGCTGGTCGATCTCTGTATTACAGTGCTCAGTCTCACCTTTATCAATCTCCCTCTGCTGGTGCCTCTCTGTATTACAGTACTCAGTCTCACCTTTATCAATCTCCCTCTGCTGGTCGATCTCTGTATTACAGTACTCAGTCTCACCTTTATCAATCTCCCTCTGCTGGTGCCTCTTTGTATTACAGTACTCAGTCTCACCTTTATCTATCTCCCTTTGCTGGTCTCTCTCTGTATTACAGTACTCAGTCTCACCTTTATCAATCTCCCTCTGCTGGGGCCTCTCTGTATTACAGTGCTCAGTCTCACCTTTATCTATCTCCCTTTACTGGTCTCTCTCTGTATTAGAGTACTCAGTGTCACCTCCAGTTTTGAAGAAAGGTCCAACCTGAAACATCAACTCAAATTTCTCTCCGCGGATGTTGCCTGACCTGCTGAGTTTTTCCAGCATTTTCTGTTGTTATTTCACCTTTATCTATCTCCTTCTGCTGGTCTCTCTCTGCATCACAGTACTCAGTCTCACCTTTATCTATCTCCCTCTGCTGCGGTCTCTCTCTATCGCAGCACACTCAGTCTCACCTTTATCTCTCTCCCTCTGCTGGTGCCTCTCTGTATCACTCTACACAGTCTCACAATTATCTATCTCCCTCTGCTGGTGCCTCTCTGTATCACTGTGCACCGACTCACATTTATCTTTCTCCCTCTGCTGGTGCCTCTCTGTATTACAGTACTCAGTCTCACCTTTATCAACCTCCCTCTGCTGGTGCCTCTCTGTATTACAGTACACAGTCTCACCTTTATCTAGCTCCCTCTGCTGGTGTCTATGTGTATTGCAGTACTCAGTCTCACCTTTATCCATCTCCCTCTGCTGTTGTCTCTCTGTATCAGGGTTCTCAGACTCACCTTTATCTATCTCCCTCTGCTGGTGTCTCTCTGTATCACTGTATTCAGTCACAGCTTTATCTCTCTCCCTCTGCTGGGGTATCTCTGTACCAGGGTTCCCAGTTTCACCTTTATCTCCCTCTGCTGGTGTCTCTCTGTATCACTGTACTCAGTCACACATTTCATCTCAGTATCACTGCTCGTGCATTTACAACCGCTCCCTTCCTCCCTCTGCTGGTCTCTCTCGATGTCACTGCACAATCTGTTGCACACTTCTCCCTGCCGTCCTCTGCTGGTGTCTCTATATATCTCTGCTGCATCTACACAGTCGCACCAAACACGCCCCGGACAGGTACAGCACGGGTTAGATACAGAGTAAGGCTCCCTCTACACTGTCCCATCAAACAGTCCTCCCCATCACCGCTGGTGCACTGTGTCTGCAGTATGTAAGTTCTTACAAAGTGAACAACGTCAGGCCATGAGGAATCAAAGGCCAGGTCGCAGAATGGATGGAATGATGGCAACAAACTTCCCTTAACTCCAACCCTCTGATTTCGGTTTTGCAACACTATGTCCACTCATTCGGCTGCCTTGCCCTTCACTCCACACGGTCTGAACTTGGTCATCTTGTAGATTGGACATACTGTTATCGATAGCAAGCTGATTAGAAAGCATAAAACAGGGAGTAGGTTCTCAGGCCTGACAAAATGTGGGAAATGCTGGCCCACAAGGTCCGATGCTGGGACCACTGCTGTTCACAATTTACATAAAGGATTCGGACTCGGGAATCAGAGGTACAATTTCAAGATTTGTCGATGAAACCAAATTGGGAGGTATAGCTAATACTGCGGAAGACCATGACAAAATACAAGAAGACATTAATAAACTTGCAGTGTGGGTTTGTGATTGGCAAATGAATTTCAACATAGATAAGTGTGAGTAGATTCATTTTGGTAGGAAGAATAAGGAGGGCACACACTGATTGGATAATAAGGGACTAAATGGGGGAGGAGCAAAGCGATCTAGGGGTACAGATACACAAATCACTAATCGTAGCAACGCAGTTTAATCAGGTCATAAATCAACAAACAATGTGCTGGGGTTCATTTCTACAGGAATTGAATTAAAAGACAGAGAGGTTATGTTCAACTTGTATAAACCTCTGGTTAGACCACACTTGGTGCATTGTGTAAAGTTCTGGTCTCAATATTAATAAAAGAATCATGGAAATTAACAGCACAGAAGGAGGTCATTCAGCCCATCTTGTTCGTGCTGGCCGACAAATAAAGCTAGCCACCTTATCCCAATATTCAGCAGTTGGTCCGTAGCCTTATAGGTTATGGCCCTTTGTGAATATCCAAGTACTTTCTTAATACGACGAGGTCTCTGCATCTTCCACCCTTTCAGGCAGAGCGTTCCAGACCACCACCACCCCTGGGTGAAAACAAATCTCCTCAAATCCACTCTAAACGTCCTACCAATTACTTCAAATATATGCCCCCTGCTTGCTGACCCTTCTACAAATGAAATTAACCCCTTCCTATCCTCTTATCTTGGCCCCCTCATCATTTTATACACCCAATTTAGGTCTCCCCTCCGCCTCCTCTGTTCCCTCTGATATAGAAGCACTGGAGAAGGTGGTAGAAAGATTTGCAAGGATGGTCCGTGAATTGTACTGAGAGTAAATACTTACCAGGAAACGCTGATCAGGCATGGGTCTTATCGCTTGATTAAACAGAAGGCTGATGGGTGTCCTAATGGAGGTCTTTAAGATTATGAAAATGTTATAAAGGGTGGTCCTGGAGAAAATGTTCCAACTTGTGGTAGACGAAAACTAAAGGCCATCAATATAAGATAGTCATTCATAAATCCAACAGGGAATTCAGGAGAAACATCTTTACCCAGAAAGTGTTGTGAATGTTGAACTCGCTACCACAGGGAGAGGTTGAGGCGAATAACATGGATGTATTTGTCCTTGTATCCAAATCAGTGAAAGTTAACATGCAGGTACATCAAGCAATGAGGGAAGCAAATGGTATGTTGGCATTGATTACAAAAGGATTCCTGTACAATATCAAAGGCATCTTACGGCAAATATATTGGGCCCTGGTGAGACCACACCTGGAGTATTATGTACAGTTTTAATCACCTTACCTAAAGAAGGATATACTTCCTATAGACGGAGTGCAACATAGGTTCACAAGGCTCGTTCCTGGGATGAGGGGATTGTCCTATGAGGACAGATTGATCACACGAGGCCTCTATTCTCTGGAGTTAAGCAGAATGAAAGGTGATCTCATTGAAACATACAACATTCTTACAGGGCTTGACAGGGTTGATGCAGGGAGGATGACATCCTTGGCTGGGGAGTCTAGAACCAGGGATCACAGTCTTAGAATAAAGGGTCGGCCATTTAGGACTGAGATAAATAGAGATTTCTTCACTCAGAGGGTGGTGAATTTTTGGAAATATTTTCCCCAGAGCGTTGTGGGGGCTCATTTGTTGGGTATAATCAAGGCAGAGGTCGATAGCGTTTTGAATAATAAAGAAATCAAGGGATATAGGGAGAGTGCAGGAAAGTGAAGCTGAAGTAGAAAATCAGCCATGATCATACTGAATGGCGGAGCAGGCTTAAGGGACAAATGGCCTGCTTCTGCTCCAATTTCTTATTTTCTTATGTTATTATGCAGAAGCTCGATAAACACATGAGGGGGAAAATAAAATAAGGTTATGATAATCGGTTTAAATTAAAAGGGTGTGAGGAGTATAAACAATGGCACAGAGCAGTTGTTCCGAATGGCGTCTTCCTGTGCTGTGGAACCGATTTAATTCTATGTAACTCTCTGTAATTATGTATTCTGATGCCTGAGGCAGCTGGAAATGCTTTTGCTATTAATGCCACAATTGTGCACCATTTTATTTTCCAAAGATCTTTTAGCTTCACTAATGGCTGCATTGTCAGAGGGGCACGAATGAGGGAGCGCTGCACTGTCGGATGTGAAGTACTGAGGGAGCGCTGCACTGTCGGAGTGGCAGTACTGAGAGAGCACTGCATTGTCGGGTATGAATTACTGAGGGAGTGCTGCACTTTTGGAGGGGCAGCACTGAGGGTGCGCTGCATTGTCGAAGGTGCAGTACTGAGGGAGCGCTGCACTGTCAGAGGTGCAGTACTGAGGGAGTGCGGCAATGTCAGATTGGCTGTACTGAGGGAGCGCTGCACAGTTGGATTGGCAGTACTGAGGAAGCGCTGCTTTGTCAGAGGGACAGTAATGACCGAGCATTCAACTGTCGGAGGGGCAGTGCTGAGGGAGCGCTGCACTGGCGTAGGGGCAGTACTGAGGGAGCACAGCACTGTCGGAGAGTCAGTAAGTTAAAAAAAATCGTTGCTGGGTTGTGTGTGTCGCTGTGGGAAGGCCAGTTTTCATTGCACATCTCTACTTGCCCTTGAGAAGGTGGTGGTGAGCCGCTTTCTAAAACCGCTGCAGTCCATGTGGTGAAGGTTCTCCAGCAGTGCTGTTAGGGAGGCAGTTCCAGGTTTTTGACCCAGCGACGATGAAGAATCGGCGACATATTTCTAAGTCAAGATGGTGTGTGACCTGCAGGGGAACCTGGAGGTGTCCCCATGCACCTGCTGCCCTTGTCTTTCCAGGTGGAAGAATGGTGCATTTGGGAGGTGATACCGAAGTAGCCTCGGCGTTTTGCTGCAGTGCATCTTGTACATGGAAAACACTGCAGCCACAGTATGCTGTTTGATTGGGTGGCAGTGAAGCTGGCTGCTTTGTCCTTGATGGTGTTAAGCTTCTTGAGTGTTGTTGGAGCTGCACTCATCCAGGCAATTGGAGAGTATTCCATCACACTCTTTACTTGTGTCATGTAGATGGTAGAAAGGCTTTGGGGAGTCAGGAGGTGAGTCACTCGCCACAGAATACCTGGCCTCTGACCTGCTCTTGTTGCCACAGTATTTATGCTGCTGTTCCAGATCAGTATCTGGTCAATGGCGACCCCCAGGCTGTTCCTGGTGGGGGGGTTCGGTGATGGTAACGCAGTTGAAACTCAAGGGGCGGTGGTTGGACAGTCACTTGTTTGAGATAGTAATTGCCTGGCACTTCTGTGCAGCTGATGTTACCTGCCACATCAGTCCATGCCTCAACGTCTCCAGGTCTTGTTGCATACGAGCATGGACTGATTCATTATCTGAGGAGTTGTGAATGGTACTGAACACTACGTAAACCGCATTTCTCACCTTATCTTGGATGGAAGGTCATTGCTGAAGCTGCTGAAGATGGTTGGGTCTAGGACATTGCCCTGAGGAACTTCTGCAGCGATATCCTGGGATTGGGATGATGTTTCAAAAATTCGATTATGGGATGTGGGCTTCGCTGTCAAGGTCAGCATTTATTGCCAATCCCTAATTTACCTTGCGAAGGTGGTGGGAGCCACCTTCTTGAAACGCTACGCTCCCTGTGGTGAAGTTACTCCCAAAGTGTTGTTATGTAGGGAGTTCCAGGATTTTGACCCAGTGATGATGAAGGATCGCCGATATACTTCCAAGTCAGGATGGTGTGTGACTTGGAGGGGGACATGGAGGTGCTGGTGTTCCCATGTGCCTGCTGCCCTTGTCCTTCTAGGTGGAAGAGGTCGCCGGTTTGAGAGGTGCTGCCGAAGAAGCGTTGGCGAGTTGCTGCAGTGCATCTTGTCGATGGTATACACTTCAGCCATGGTGTGCCGGTGGTGGAGGGAGGGAATGTTTAAGGTGGTGGATGCCAATCAAACGGCATTTGCACTGGATAGTGTCAGCTTCTTGAGTGTTGTTGGAGCTGCACTCATCCAGCTAAGTGGAGAGTATTCCATCACACTCCTCACTTGTGCCTTGTAGATGGCGGAATGGCTTTGGAGAGTCAGGAGTTGACACTCTCACCGCAGAATACCGAGCCACTGACCTGCTCTTGTTGCTGAAGACTGTATGTGGCTGGTCCAGTTAAGTTTCTGGTCAATGGTGACCCCCCAGAATGTTGATAGTGGGGGATTCGGCGATGGTAATGTCGTTGAATGTCAAGAGGAGGTGGTTTGTCTCTCGCTTGTTCGAGATAATCATTGCCTGGATTTTTTGTGGCCCGAATGTAACTTGCTACTTATGTAGGATTCACAAAATTCCCACATCTCCCAAGTTATTAATAAGGGACCCTGAAGGACAAGTTATTAACAAGGGTACCCTAAAGGTAATGGCTTTTGGACTTCATCGCAAAACATGCAAGATTAAAGCAGGACCCTTCAAACAGCATGTCAAGTTCAAAATCTTAAAACTTGACATGCCTGGGCCTGTGGGAGACAGCTTTGATTTGTTATTTCAAACCACACAGCAAAAGGAGACAGAACAAGCATTCTTCCCTTTTAAACAAATCAACTCAGGAAACGACTTAATCTTGCACAAACCTAAAGCCCATTAAAACTATGCATATATAATCGCTTACAGTTCTAACTGGCTACCAAGGCAGGAATATACCGATTTATATTATGCGTAATAAACACCGAGATATTAAAAATCATTTAGCAACGGGATAACCGACCAAAAATCAGTTAAGGTGAATGGCTATAATCACCTTAATGAGCCCACCAGAAATCACACAAAGAACTAACCCTGATTGGGCGCACAGATAACAAACTCAAAAACAGTATAATTGTAGGCCCTCCAGTAACCAAGAAAAACATTCAGAAGACACAGCTCCACACCACCAGGACAAGATGACATCACCCTGCCCACAGGAATGCTCATGAAAGACCACGGTGAGGGGACATGGTGGGGCAGGCTCGACCGACGACAACAAGGCAGCAACCGCAGCCTTACACGATGTCCGACCACGAGCACTGCGGTAACAAAGGGCCGGGTAAACCATACCTGCAGACCATTACCACTGCACAGGTAATGATCTATGCCACCGCGACTGAGCCGACACCAACGATGACCAACCAAAACCCAGCTGCAACAAAACTCGACTACCAGACCACCACCAGAAGAAAAAAAAACGAAGTTTTCCACTCTACAAGCTAATATACCCAACAAAAATTTTATTCCCTATTTCTAACTAAGGAAAGGAGGTTCTTACCCAGACAAATCCACAACCGTGCCCTTACCGCATCAGCCGACTTCACCCAACTGAAGAATCTTTGCACATTCTAAGACTGGGACCACATGGCTATGGCAGGCCCCAAAGGACACAAGGAGTGAACCCCAAAACGCAACCAGCTTAACTGACAGGATTCGAACTGTCAAGAAACCCCTATTGTTGATCATAATCCCTGGCCCCTTTTAGCACAATTTAGTTAGATATTGGGGGTGGGACAAGGGTAGGGGGATTATTAATGTGATTTTTCCCTCATTGTGCTGTGTGTTCTCCATTCCTAATTAAGTGTACTCTTGAATGCCTGCAACCATTCTAGTACTCTAAGTGTAATTCTTCAGTGTTATAATTTTATTGTGACTCTAATAAAACACAGTTTTCTTGCACAAAACCAGTTGTCTACTCCAATTTTGTATCGCAGCCTGTACCTAAGTCCGGAGTCTAGAACCAAAGGGGTGTGGGAGCGATTCGAACCGGTCAAAACAGTCAGGGGCAAAGCTGACACCACACACCACCCCCTACAAATAGTTCCCATAAATTGGAAGGCAGCTAATGTAACCCCATTATTTAAAAAAGGTGGTGGAGAGAAAACGGGATTATGGACCGGTAAGCCTGACATCGGTAGTGGGGAAATTCCAGAGTCCATTATATCTAATCCTTATTATAGCTGCCCTGGCAGTTTTAGATGGGACAGTGTAGAGGATGCTTTACTCTGTATCTAACCCTTATTATAGCTGCCCTGTGATATTTAAATGGGACAGTGTAGAGGGAGCTTTACTCTGTCTCCAACCCCTTGCTGTACCTGCCACGGTAGCAGTTTAAACTGTGATGGTTGTCATTACCACGCCTCACATTCCTGAGCATTAATCTGTGTTTGTGTTGGTCAGTCCTGTTTTTAAAATCTCCTTCTGTAAGGTTTTGTCTATCGCTGGGGTGCGGGATATTCATGCAGTTCCTTCACGGGTCAGTGCTGAGTGCTGCTAATGAACCGTGGGTGTTGTCACAGTCACGGTCAATCTCCAGCGTGATTTCGGCTTCTGTAACATCGGCCGTCTCCGCCCCTGCCTGAGCTCATCTTCTGCTCAACCCTCATCCATATCTTGGTTACCTGCAGTTTTGATATCCTGAGAACAAATGGATAAAAATAATGTAATAAGAATATAATCAATGATTTTTAATTCACTGATTGAAACCAGGCAAGTCCTGTGATCAGAGCGGGGCGTCATGCTCCGCTAAACAAACTACATAGAATGTACAGCACTGAAACAGACCATTCAGCCTAACTGCTCCATGCCGGTGTTTATGCTCCACACAAACATCCACTCACCCCTCTTCATCTTACACTATCAGCATAACCTTCTATTCCTTTCTCCTCCATGTGTTTATCACGCTTCCCCTTAAAAGGATAAATTCCATTCAGCTCAACCACTCTCTGTTGTAGCGAGTTCCACATTCTCACCTCTCTCTGGATAAAGATGTTTCTCCTGAATGCCTTATTGGATTTATTGGTGACTATCTTATATTCATGGCCCCTATTTTTGGTGTCACAATTATTTCATGATTTCACTTTCTTTCAACTCCATAATAAATTTGTCAACACACCTTGTCTCACCAGCACATTGTGTTTGTTTTTCCGCTGTCGAATTTATCAGAGTACAAGCAACGATTAGAATCCGGCTCAAAAAATGCAGGACTCCGATTCTACACATGAGACAAGGAGTCAATGGTTTCTTTTGTCACAAAATCACAGAAACATACAACACAGAATGAGGCCATTCAGTTTTTCGAGCCTGTGTCGGCTCTTTGAAAGAGCTATCCAATTAGTGCTACTCCTCTGTTCTTTACCCACTGTCCTGCAAGTCCGTCACTTCCAGTATTGATCCCGTTCACTTTGAAAAATATTATTGAAACTGCTTCTATCACCTTTTAATGCAGCATTCCAAATCATAACAACTCGCTTCTTAGAACAGATTCTCCTCATCTTCCCTCTGATTCTTTCCCCAGTTGTCTTATAGCTTTGTCGTCTGGTTACTGACCCCTCTGCCAGTAGAAATATTTTCTCCTTTTTTACTCTATCAAACCCGTCATAATTTTGAACATCTCCAGCATATCTCCCTTTTATATTGCGTGCTCTCTGGAGAACAATTCCAGCTTCTCTTGTCTCTCCGTATAAATGAAGTCCCTCATCCTTGGTACCATTTTACTAATTCTCCTCTGTGTCCACTCCAAGACTTTGACATCTTTCCTAAAGTTTGCTGACAAGGATTGGACACAATACTTGAGCCGAAGCCTAACCAGTGATTTATACATTTTCGGCATAACATCCTTGCTCTTGTACTCTACATTTATTTATAAAGCTAAGGATCCCATGGTTTTTTTAAGCAATCTTTCAACTTGTCCCACCATCTTCAAAGGCTTGTGTAAGTAAACTCCCCGGTGTCTCTTTTCCTGCATTCCCCTTAAATATGTACAGTGTTGAGATACCACGGCAAACGTGGGAGTCGAGACCAGAGCTAGTAAATCAGAACAGCTTTTTATTTCAGCCTCATGGCAAAACAGGAACTGGAAGAGCCCGCGCCTGACTTAAATACTCCCCAGACAGGAAGTGCTCCCGGCAGCCTGTCCCTGTGGGAAACAAGTTGCTGGAGGAAAGGGCCACCGGTTGGGGGCGTCTGCTTAAACTGTCCATACCACCGTGAGCGGATTGTGTCCAGTGGTGGCGTGTCGCCACAGAGTTCCCCCCAGAATCCGCTTAGGGGGAGTGGACAAGTCATGACGGTGGTCTGATGGTTCTGCCGCAGCGGCTCTGCGTGATCGCCGGTCTAGTTGTCGGGGCCTGGCGGTTTGCCGCCGGCTGTGCTGACTTGCTGGCGGGACGGCCTCCATTTGGAGGCTGGGCCACGGGGACCTGTTCCCCTGGTTCTGTGTGTGCTGGTTTGAGCCGGTCGATGGAGACTGTCTCGACCCTGTCGCCGAGTCGCAGCTTGAAGACCTTGTCCCCGGTTTGTAGTACTTCGTACGGTCCATCGTACGGGGGTCACAGGGGTCCGCGGTGCGCGTCGTGTCGCACGAAGACGAAACGCGCCTGCAGTAAATTTGGCGGAACGTGAGGTGTGAGTTTGCCGTGTCGGTTGACCGGAAGTGGGGCGAACTGCTGAGCGGAAGAGAAAAAGTTGAGCCGCTGCTGGTCGGCCGACCAAGGCGTGGTAGCCTCCGGAAGGAATTCGCCTGGGACGCGCAGCGGTTGTCCGTAGACTAACTCCGCTGCCGAGGACTGGAGGTCTTCTTTGACCGCGATGCCTAGGCCTAGTAGTACCCACGGTAGGCGGTCAGTCCAGGTACTGTCCTGTAGGCTGGCGCGGAGTGAGGCCTTGAGTGACCGGTGGAAGCGTTCACAAAGCCCGTTGGCCTGCGGGTGGTACGCCGTGGTTCAGTGGTGCGTTACACCGAGGTTGCGTGCTGTGGCCGTCCAGAGTTCGGAGGTGAACTGGGCGCCTCTGTCGGAAGTTATGTCGGCCGGTATGCCGAACCTCGCTACCCAGGTGTTAACGAATGCCCTGGCGATGTCGGCTGTGGTGGTGGAGGTCAGCGGCACTGCCTCAGGCCAGCGTGTGTAGCGGTCTACCATCATGAGGAGATAATTCTGGCCTTTCGATGGCGGCAGGGGCCCGACGATGTCGACGTGTACGTGGTCGAAGCGGCGGCTGGGTACCTCGAAGTCTCCCAGGGGTGCTTTTGTATGCCGTTGTACCTTAGCCCATTGGCAGGCGAGGCAGGAGGTGGCCCAAGTCTGAACATCTCTGCTGAGGCCGCGCCAGACGAAACGCTGGGAGAGGTGTTTGACGGACACGCGGGAACCCGGGTGGGAGAGGCCATGGAGCGCGTCGAAGACGCGGCGGTGCCAGGTTTCAGAGATGACCGGCCTGGGTTGGCTGAGTGTGATGTCGCAAGTAACTGCCGTGGCTTCGGGGCCGTGCGCGACCTTGGCTAGGCGTAGCCCTGGCAGGCTGGTAGCCGCCGAGAGGAGGTCTGGGTCCGTGAGCTGGGCCGCTGCTAGTTGCGCGTAGTCGACCGTGAGGTGATTCGCGCAGATGGCGGGACGGGAAAGGCAGTCGGCAACAACGTTGTCTGTACCGGAGACATGCTGGATGTCCGTGGTAAACTCGGACAAGGCCACGAGCTGGCGTTGCTGCCGAGCGGACCAGGGTTCGGTGTGCTTGGCCATCGCGTATGTGAGTGGCTTGTGGTCCACGTAAGCGGTGAAGGGGCGGCCTTCCAGGAGGAATCTGAAATGGCAGACCGACAGGTGGAGCGCGAGAAGCTCGCGCTCGAAAGTGGAGTATTTGACCTCCAGGGGCGCAGTTGGTGGCTGTAGAAGGCAAGTGGCTGCCACGCGCCATTAACCCACTGCTCGAACACGGCCCCGACCGCGTGGTCGGAGGCGTCGGTGGTGAGCGCTATCCGGGCGTCGGCCCTCGGGTGCGCGAGCAGAGTGGCATCGGCGAGCGCGTTTTTGGTGGCATCGAAGGCGGCTGACGTGTCAGTGGTCCAGGCTACGGCCATCTTGCCGGATTTACCTCGGAGGGAGTCGTATAGGGGCTTCATGAGGGCTGCAGCTCTGGGGATGAACCTGTTGTAGAAGTTCACCATCCCGAGGAACTCCTGGAGGCCCTTGATGGTTGTGGGGCGGGGGAAGTGCTGGACGGCCTGCACCTTGTTGGGCAGGGGGATGGCCCCAGCAGGGGTGATGTGGTGACCGAGAAAATTGATCTCGGTTAGGCCGAATTGGCACTTCGCCGGGCTGAGGATGAGTCCGTGTTGGGCTAGGCGCCTGAACAGGACACAAAGGTGTTCGAGGTGTTCCTGTTTGGAGGAGATGGCCACGAGAATGTCGTCTAGATAGACGAATAGGAAGTTCAGGTCCCGCAGGACCGAGTCCATAAGGCGCTGGAAAGCCTGGGCTGCGTTCTTGAGGCCGAAGGGCATCCTCAGGAACTCGAACAGGCCGAATGGGGTGATGACAGCCGTTTTGGGGATGTCCGCGGGGTGTACGGGGACTTGGTGGTAACCGCGCACCAGGTCGACTTTGGAAAAGACGGTTCGTCTGGCCAGTCGGGCCGAGAAGTCCTGGATGTGAGGCACCGGGTATCGGTCGGGGGTGGTGGCGTCGTTAAGGCGGCGGTAGTCCCCACAAGGGCGCCAGTCTCCGCCGGGCTTAGGGGCGATGTGGAGGGGCGAGGCCCAGGGGCTGCTGGAGTGGCGGATGATGCCGAGTTGTTCCATGGTGGCGAACTCGGCCCGCGCGATTTACAGCTTGGCCGGGTTGAGCCTGCGGGCATGGGCAGAAACTGGAGGGCCGGTGGTGGGGATATAGTGAGTGCTCCACCCTGTGTTTGGTGGCTTTGGCCGAAAAGGTCGGGTTGGTGAGGGCGGGAAACTCGGCTAGGAGTGCCGAGTAGTCATCCACGGCCCTGGCGAGGCAGTAGGCCGTCAGGCCGGCCGAACGGTCCGGGGTAAAGGCGCCAGGGATGGTGGCCATAGTGTTGGCGTCAATGAGGCGGAGCCTCGGAATGTCGACAAGGAGGCCGTGGGCGCGTAGGAAGTTGGCGCCGATGAGTGGGCAGAGGACCTCGGCGGTGAGGAACTCCCAATGGTAGCGGCGGCCCGCGAGGTCGAGCGTGACCATGCGGGTGCCATACGTGCGGATGTCCGAGCCATTGGCGGCGGCCAGCATGATACCTCGTGTGCCGCATTGAATTTCGAGGGTGGAGGCGGGGGTGATGCTGTGCTGGGCCCCTGTGTCGCACAGAAATCGGCGGTTGGTTCTGTCATCAGTGACGTACAGTAGAGGCCCCTTTTGCCCCACGGCCATCGCGGAGGCCGGTGTGGGGGGGGGATTGAATGTACATGATGGCGTGCAGCGTTGAGCCTTAGTGCCAAAGCTGGTGTGGTAGTAACAGTGGCCTGGAGTGGTAGGGCGGGCGGGCCTGGTGGGCCGGGGAGACCGCGTGGTCGTTGCCGCGAGGTCGGGCGTGACGTCGCGCGTGGACTGTGCAGAGAGCAGCCGGTCGGCCTTTTCTGCTATGTCATTCAGGTCCGTGGAGCCGGGCTCCACAATGAGCGGGCGGATGCTGGCGGGAAGTTCCCGAATGAAAAGCGTGCAAAAGAGGGCGCCGGGGGGCTTGTCGTCCGCGAGGGACAGCATGTGGGAAAGCAGATCTGATGGTGAAGCATCACCGAGACCGGGGAGGTCAAGGAGTTGGCAATGGCGCTGGTAAGAGGACGTTTGAAATTTTTTAAGGAGCGCAGCCTTCAGATGTTCGTACTTGCCAGTCTGTGGTGGGTCCTGCAGCGCTGCCCAAACTTTGGGGATGGTAGCGTACGTGAGCGAGGAGACGAGGTAGTCGTACTTCGTGGTGTCGCCTGTGATGCCTTTCAGCCGGAATCTGGACTCGGCTTGAACGAACCAGGCTTCGGCCAAGTTTTCCCAAAAGTCTGGTAATTTAACCGTGACTGCGTTTGTAGCCGCCATGCTAGCTTAGGATTCGTCCTGAGCATCGGGGTCACCAGTGTTGGGATACCGCGGCAAACGTGGGAGTGGAGACCAGAGCTAGTCAACAGAACAGCTTTTTATTTCAGCCTCATGGCAAAACAGGAACTGGAAGAGCCCGCGCCTGACTTAAATACTCCCCAGACAGGAAGTGCTCCCGGCAGCCTGTCCCTGTGGGAAACAAGTTGCTGGAGGAAAGGGCCCCCGGTTGGGGGCGTCTGCTTAAACTGTCTGTACCGCCGTGAGCGGATTCTGTCCAGTGGTGGCGTGTCGCCACAGCAGTTTATTTATATTGCCTCAACTCATTTTACTCCCAGATTTATCTTTCACAGCTCCTGCATTAAATTTCATTTGTCTTTATTTCATTTTTATTAATTCATGGGATGTTCCCATGGCTGGCACGGCCAGCATTTATTGCCCATCCCTAATTGTCCTTGAGAAGGTGGAGTTAGCCAATTTCTTGAACCGCTGCAGTCCGTGAGCTGAAGGTACCCCCACAGCGCTGTTATGGAGGGAGTTGCGGGATTTTGATCCAGCGACAATGAAGGAACTGTGAAATACTTCCAAGTCAGGAAGTTGTGTGACTTGTAATGGCAATTACAGGTGGTGATGTTTCCGTGCGCCTGCTGCCCTTGTCCTTCTAGGTGGAGAGTTCACGTGTTTGGAAGTTGCTTGCGAAGAAGCCTTGTAGATGGTACACACTGTGGCCACGTGCGCCAGTGGTGGAGTGAGTGAATGTTTAAAGTGGTGGATGGGGTGACAGTCAAGTATGCAGCTTTGTCGTGGATGATGGCGAACTTCTTGAGTGTTGATGGAGCTGCACTCATCCAGTAAAGTGGAGATTATTCCATCACACTCCTCACTGTGTCTTGTAGATAATGGAATGATTTTGGGGTGTCAGGAGGTGAGATACTCGCCGCAGAATACATAGCTTCTGACCTGCCCTTCTAGCCACAGTTTTTATGTGGCTGGTTCAGTTAAGTTTCTTGTGAATGGTAACCCTCAGGATATTGATGGTGGTGGATTTCGCGATGTTAATGCATTGAATGTCAAGGGAGGTGGCTCTTGTTGGAGATCGGCATTGCCTGGCACTTATGTGGTGCGTGTTTTGCATGCCACTTATCAGGCCAGCCTGAAAGTCGTCCAGGTCTTGCTGCATGCGGGCACGGACGTCTTTAGTATATGAGGAGTTGTGAATGGAAGTGACCAATGCAATCACAAGTGAACATCCCCAGTTCTGACCTTATGTTGGAGGGAAGGTGATTCATGAAACAGCTGAAGATGGTTGGGCCTCGGACACTGCCCTTAGGAACACCTGCAGGGATGCCCTGAGGCTGTGAAGATTGACCTCCAACGACCACATCCATCTTCCTTTGTGGTAGGTATTACTCGAGCCAACGGAGAGCTTTGCCCCTGATTCCCATTGACTTCAATTTTACTAGGCGTCTTTGATGTCACTCTTAGTCAAATGCTGCCTTGACTTCAAGGGCAGTTCCTCTCAACTCACCGCTGGAATTTCGCTCCTTTGTCCATGTTTGAAACAAGGCTCTAATGAGGTCTGCAGCTGAGTGGTCCTGTCGGAACACAAACTGAGCGCCATTGAGCAAGTTATTGTTGAGTAAATGCCACTTAATAGCACTGCCGACGACACCTTTCATCACTTTGCTCATTTCACCAGTGTATGTCCACTTGAAGCTTACTAATATCCCCCTCAGTGTTTACTACTTTACCGAGTATTTGGTCATCTGCAAACTTTCAAATTATGCCCTTCATCATATACATAAGTCTATATCATTAATATATTTCAAAAGGAGCCGTGGTCTGAATAGCGACCCCTGGTTGACACAACTGTATATTTCCCACCAGTCTGAAAAACAGCCAGTCAACACTGCTCTTGTTTTCTATCCTTTAGACATTGTCAGATCCCCACTGCCACTGCCCATTTGGTCCTAACATGTTTTTTGAATGGCAATTTACCAAATGCATCGTTTAAATTCCATATACACAACATGAAGCGCAGTACGCTCATCAACACTCTCTGTAAATTCATCAAAGAACTCAAACAAGATCGTCAGGCACATTTTGCCATTAAAATATCCGTGCTGGGTGTCATTTATTAATCTATGTTTTTTCCACAACCTTCGTTAGGCTGACTGGCCTGTAGTTATGGGGTTTATCCCTCTCTCCCTTTTTTAAACAGGTGTAACATTTGCAACTCCCCAGACCTCTGGCACCATTCCCATATCCAATGAGGATTGAAAGATTCTGGCCAGATCCTGCGCGATTTCTGTCATTCCTTCCCTCAGCAATCTTCATACATCCCATCCAGACAGCAGAAATGTTCTACTTTACTGTGGTACAAAACGTGCTGGATTGAAAGGAGTTAACTGAAGCTATTTGTTCAGTGACTATAATTTATACCAGTCTCCATGGGTTAACTGAAGCTGTTTGTTCAGTGACTGTAATTTATACCAGTCTCCATGGGTTAACTGAAGCTGTTTGTTCAGTGACTGTAATGAATACCAGTCTCCATGGGTTAACTGAAGCTGTTTGTTCAGTGACTGCAATTAATGTCAGTCTCCATGGACCCTAATTGAATCAGTGCAGGGTTTCATTCTTCTATTAATAGGGGATCCCTTTCAATGTGTTATACCATAGTGTCAGAGAGATCATCATGTCCGGCACTAACAGGGATCAGCACACTGCTGCACAGGGAGGGACTCGGAAAATGACAACAGTTGTTTGGAATGTTACAACAATGGATCAGAATTCCAGAATAACAGTTTGGAATGTTACAACAATGGCCAGGCATTTCATCCCTGAGTTCGAATATCTTTCAGCATCTTATGATAGAATACCATTACAAATGCGGATCTATTACATACTTATGTTTATTCAACACTTTTACTATCCGCTCCTTGCTGCTGTTGGTGTTCCTGGTAAGATCTATATTCAGCTATTCTATTAACCACGTTTAAATGCACTACTGTTCTTGTCACTTACTCTTCCCTGCTTGTTGCTGTTGTTGTTCATGGTAAGTCTGTATACAAATATTAACTCTGCAATCATTTGCTAACTGTATTACTATTCTTTAATTTGCGCTCTCGTCTTTGCTTTGCAAAGTCTCTATATCCACCAATTAGATCTGCAATCCTCTGAATCACCACCTCCACAATATCCCCCATCTCTGCCCCATCTCAGACATTCCACTGAATTAACCCCATTTGCTAAATCTAGACTCGACTATCCCAAATCTCTCCTGGCCTGCCTCCCAGTTACAAGCCTCCATATACTAGAGCTCATCCAAAACTCTGCTGTCCATATCCTAACACGCATCATGACCCGATCACACATCACCTATGTGTTCACTGACCTACATTTGCAACCAATCCGGCAACACCTCGAGCTTAAAATTCTCCTCCTTGTGTCCAAATCCCACTATGGCCTCACTCCTCCAATTAGTCCCATTCCCCTGCTCTTCTCCCATAGTCCTGAAAATTGTACCCCTTCAAATATTTATCCAATTCCTCTTTTAAAGTTTCCTCTGTACCTCTCCCCTAGTATATCAGTCTCTATTTTATTTATCTTTTTCACTTTATCTTTCCCTCTTCTCTCTCTCTCTCTGTCTCTTGCTCATAGAATCATAGAATGGTACAGCACAGTAAGAGACCATATGGCCCATTGTGTCCGTGTTGTCTCTTAGAAAGTGCTATTGAGGCAGTCCAATTCTTAAGCCAGAGCCACGTAAAAATTTTCACTTCAACTAATAATCCGATTCCCTGTCGAAACTTACTGTTGAAGCTGCTTCCCACACGTTCTCAGACAATGCATTCCAGATCACAACAACTCACTGCCGAAAGAAAATACTCCTCATCTCTACTATGGTTCTTTAGCCCGTTACCTTCAATCTGTGACCTCTTGTTACCCACCAATCTGCCACTGGAAACAGATTATGTAATCTATCAAAACCCGTTATGAAATTGAACATCTATATTAAATCTCCCCTGTTGAAAAAGGACAGGGATAGACCAGGTGTAAAAGTTCTCAATTGTGGAAAGGATAATTTTACTAAGCAGAGATGTGATTCAGCAGAAGTGGACTGGAAACAGCTACTTGGAGGGAAATCAGAGCCAGAGCATTGGGAAGCATTCAAGGAGGAGATATTGAGGGTTCGTAGAAAATATGTTGCCACAAAGAAGGGAGATGTGACCCCCAATTCTAGAGTCCCCTGGATGTCAAGAAACATACAGGCTAGCATAAGGAAAATGTGGAAGCTTTTGACAGATACCGAGAGCTCAGTACTACAGAAAGCCTAGAGGAGTATGGAAAGTGCAAGGGTGAAATTAAAAATGAAATTAGGATGGCAAAGCAAAAACATGAAACAATATTGGCAAGTAAAATCAAGGAAAAACCAAAGATAATTTATAAATATATAAAGAGCAAGAGCATAACTTGGGAAAGAATAGGTCCTATTAGAGACCAAGAAGGTAACGCGGTTATGGAGGTGGAAGACGAGGGTATGGTTCTTCTAAGTAATTTGCCTTTGTCTTCACAGCGGAGAGGGACGATGCTGACATTGTAGTTAAGGAGGAGGAGCGTCAAATAATAGTTGAGATTAACATAGTGAGAGAGGAAATATTAAGCGGTTTATCATCTTTGAAAATAGATAAATCACGAGGCCTGGATGAAATGTATCTCAGGCAGCTAAGATTGGTAAGAGAGACAAAAGTAAAGTCTCAGACCATCATTTTCCAATCCTCTCTGACTACTGGCATGGTGTCAGATGACTGGATGACTGCTCACGTGTGTAGGGGGTGGCGTATGGCACGTGTGCCCAGTCAGTTATGCCCCTGACTGCCTGTGAGTGGTTGGAATCGCTCCCACACCCCTGGGTTCCAGGCACCGGACTTAGGTACAGGTGGTGATACAGAACATCGAGTAGACAAGTGGTTTGGTGTAAGTAAACCAAGATTTTATTAAAACAGAGTAAAACACAGTCTTATGAGAAGCTCACTGGTATAAAATACAGGCGAAATACAAAAATTATACTTATACAGGGAATGGGGAACACACGGCACATCGAGGGAAAAACAATTGCATTAACAATCCCCTTATCATTATCCCACCCCATATACCTAACTAGATTAAGCTATGAGGGGCCAGAATTCATGCTCACCAATCCAAAGCCTGTTGCTTTAACAGTCGCGAGTTTTGAGGTTTGGTCTCCTGTCCTCTGGGGTGCTCCATCGCCACGTGGTCTCAGGGCGCTGTGCTGGAGCTGTTGCTTCAACACACATTGCCTCTCATCAGCTACCATCGTCGTCCCATCACGATGGGTTCCCTTCTTCTTCTCCCTCGGGCGGTCGTCGGCGGTAACATTGTGCTTATGGGGTGGTTGGCGGTTTTACTGCAGGTTTGATTCTACTACCCATTCTTCGAATGCCAGCATATTCGTAGTGGCGTGGACACCTGCATTTAACGCCAGCTTATTCGCAGGTTTCAATCGCCAACTGATTCTCACTGTCCATACATATAATTTCTTCCCCAAGCGCCAGCTTATATCGAGGCATTTGGTTTCTTTTACCAAGCGCCTTCTGCTGCCCTTCTCTGCTCTAATCGGGTTTTACATTCTTCTTCATCTCATCTTGTCTCGTCTCTTTATGTCTGCCCCCTCTTTGTCGCCTGTGTGTCCTGTATGACTTTGGACTCGGGTCTCGTTCCCCTACCCGCGATTGGTATGAATGTCCTTGGCTGTTAAAATTAATGCGGGGAGCGAGAAGAGAACCCGCCACGAGGCCAGGGCACGAGTACGAGTGGCAGCAGCCCAAGGGCCGAAGTCAAGAGAGCAGGGCAAGAGGAAGAGAGCGTATGTTACTGAGTGCCTACAATTATACACATTCCTTCATCTGCTATCTGCGTGCCAAATCAGGTCAGTCCATTGTTTTAACTTTTGCCGGGCTGTTTACCATGATAATATCAATCTAAGTTAACTGGCTTTAGATGGCTGTTTATCGTACCTGATGGCCTCAATGACCGTATTCTTTTGTCATTAATGCATTTTAATTGGCCTGTCCAGCCTTGGTGGCTCCCTTGACCTGTTTCTGATTATTTATGTGGACAAACTAATGGCCCTATGTTTAGGCCTAACTGAGTTCTATCTGTTACGATCTGACGCAATGCATATTCAGTGTTTGACTAGCTGTCTGCCTTTTCAAACACAAAGTCCTTTTCACAGAAATGCATTTTAAGTTTCGACTTCCCAAAGCTGCCTGTCCTGCTGCAGAGTCCAAGCATTTAAAATATTCAGGCTCTTGGTCACGAGGTTCAGACACCGTCTTTTGGGTACCCTTTATAAATTGTCCATACAGAGTCACTTTTATTAATAACCTTGGGGGAATGTGGGAATTTTGAGAACATTACACTTCCCCCTGTGATTACAAAACTTGCTTGAAGTATCATCCTTACAAAGTGAGCAAAATTTCTGACCCACCATAGTCAACCTTCCCCTGTAATTACCTATCCAATATACCCACAACACATGCACTTCACATTCCGCGAAAATGTAGTGTACATAAGCATACATAGAATAATTACAGTCTGTTACACACATCCAAGCATGGAGGGGGTTCCAACACCCCTGCACCACTTGGTACACATACATCTTTATTAACAACGCATCGCAAAATCTTTATTAAAAACAACAAACACAAAAAAACAGCAATCTTTAATCAAAAATACAAAAAGCTCAAACAGGTGTATCTCCCTCCACCTTCAGATAATGCTCCTTCCAGATCCTCTGGTTTCAGAATTCTAATATCTGAACTTTTCCCTTGCGCTGATAGCAGATTAGATACAACACAATCCCTAACTGGCAAACCACGACAATGTGGGAAGCCAGTCTGATCCACGAAGGGACCTCTATATTATTGAAAAATCCCACCAGGGTGGGATCACAATATCCAATATTTTTACTGTTTTCTGCTCTAGAGTGTAAAAATGTTTTTGTGAACTTATAATGGCATTGAGTATTTTGGTAAGGTGTTCTGGGTGAGGGAGAATTTCATAGCCGAAATGCGCTACGTAATTCTGTAAATCCATAAAATTCTCCTTCACAGTGAGGTGAACAGTGGACGGTTCAGGAATGGGGACAATTCATTCCTGGGCTACTTGAACTTCTGCCTCGGGTTTAAAGCAGAAACTTCTGTCACTTACCGGACACCAGCTATGCTGTCCATGCTGGTAGTGGGTCATGCCTGTGGTGACACAATATATCCCACCTCCTATTTATGCTACCTGCGGGGAAACATGGCCTTGTGCCATTGCCTCCATGGTGCAATTTATAGGTTTCACGCCAACAGCTCTAAACCCGCACTGCGGTTTTGCATAGGCAGTCAATTGCTCGGGACACAGGATTATGTGTGCTCCCCGGCTCCGGAACCCTGTTAGGTCAGTACCTGTCATAGCGTGCTCCCAATTTATGATGTAAGGTTGGGCCGCTGTGAAATGAATGTGTGCACCCCCTTGAATGACTCCGATGTTCTGAACCCTGTATACCAGTGCGGGTCGGGCTGTCCTACCCATGGCCGGCATCCTAACTACTACTCCCATGATCATGTAGTTGGACCGTCCACAATCCACTGGGACTGGGTAGGATTCGGAAGCTAGCCGGAATTTGCACGGGCTTAATGCATTCTCAACCGGATGGAGGGGTGCGAGTTGCTTGTTGCTGATCCAGGAGGGGACTAAACCCTGTTTTAAATCCTCCAGATTGCTGCGGCCCTCGCCCAGCACCCATGCCCCGTATATCACGCACACCTCGTTCTGCACAGCCTGGTCAGAAGCATTTCTGTTCTCCCTTATGAGGGCATTTACCGCCTTTGCATGTTTCTCAATCTCCGCTATAATCTCTTTCAAATGGACCATCATGGTCTGGTCCTCATGTAACTGCGAGCCCACTACTTTGTTCTCAACCATTAATATCTTCCTTAACTGTGTATTTAAACCGTTTATCTGGACCTGCAGCTCCCTGTCATCCAAGCTGTTGATGACAGAGGACCCTGTATTAAATTCAGTAAAAACATCATTCCATACTCCCCTTCTTTGTCTCCCTGCATTCCTCAAAAATCCGCGGTGTGTGGTGTACAGTTCAGTTTTGTCCACATTGGCGAAATCGAACTCATAAAACTTCCTGAACATGTCCTTTAATAGGGCCTGGTATAGCTGCTCTGTTTCTTTGGGACACCACTCCGGCAAATGTACTTCGGTGAGATTTAAAATCACAGAGGCTACCGCGTAGTGTACCCCCTGATACAGCATCTGGTCGGTAGGCACTAGTGCCAGCCCATTCCCTGGTCCCTTGCTGGTGGTGGGGCACAACTCCTGGTGTGTCCTCGCTGCCTGAGTCGTGGGTAAGGGCTTTCAGGCTTTCAGGCGTGTGCCACTAGCTCAGTGGCTTTAACTGGGGCTGGGTACCGTGGGACTATGCATGTGTGTAGGTGGGAATCCCATTCTACCCCCTTCCCCTTATCCTGCCATGATGCAGAAAAGATGATAGATACGCCCGTAGGGCAGGCCCTTTTCGACCCACACATACAGACAGAGATCCCCTGATATGATTCCCACCACTTGTCCCAACATACACTAGTCCCATCTTGGGTCCCGGTGACCGTTCGGTGGGTGTCATTGCCCATCGCTGTACGATCCCCCGTGTCCGTGCTCAGCTTCCTGAGCCACCACCCAGGGGAATCTGTCCTGTGCAAGTCAGGGACACGCGTTTCCCCTCAGTGACTCAGATCCGTGAGGCCACAACCGGTACGCTGTGGCAGGGGAGGGAAGCCTCCCCATAGGTGAATCCAGTCTGGCTGGA